>NC_058135.1:10101718-10165280 GCF_016433145.1 Gracilinanus agilis | reverse complement strand
ATATTGAGCAGTGTTATTTCCTCATTGTTTATACTGCCTTTAATCAGGATGTAATGACCTTCCCTGTCTTTTTAAATCATGTTTATTTTTACTTTGGCTTTGTCAGAAATCACAATTGCCACTCCTGCCTTCTTTTTCTCATTTGATGGCCAAAAGATTTTGCTCAAGCCCTTAACCTTAAACTTGTGTATGTCCACCTGCCTCATATGTGTTTCTTGTAGACAACATATGGTAGGGTTTTGGTTTCTAATCCACTCTGCTATTTGCTTCCGTTTTATGAGCGAGTTCATCCCATTCACATTCAGAGTTATAATTATCAGTTTTGCATTTGCTGACATTTTCATATCCTCCCCTATTCCTACCCCTTCTTCTTTAACTATTTCCTTTTAAACCAGTGATTTGCTTTAAGCCTGTATCCCTTATCCCCTCCATTGATTAACTTCCCTTTCTACCCCCTCCCTTATTATTCCCCTATTTTTATTTTTAAAGGCCTAATAAATTCCCTCCCCCTTCTTCTCCCCTCCCTTTTTTGATCTCCCCACTCCCCTGTTCCCTTTGGTTTGTCCCTTCTGACTTTCTAAGTAGGGTTAGATAGAGTTTTTTTATCTGAATGGATAATAAAGCTACTCTTCCTTCTCCAGGTTGATTATACTGAGAGTAAGGTTTGAATTATTCCCTCTTAATGCTCTCTTCCTCTCCTTCTTATAATAGTATTCATCTCCTCCCCTTCCCATGTCCTCTTTGTTTAATAGAATATCCTATTTTTCTTATTTACTCAGATTTTTCTTGGTGTTCCCTATTATTCCCCCCCTCTTTCCCATCCCCCATGTCATCTTAGACCATTTAGTATCCTATCCTCTCCCTATGAATTATTCTTCTGGTTGCTATAATAGTGAATATTATAATAGTGAATAGAGTTCACTACAGAGAATTATACATAGCATTTCTCCACATAGAAATACAGATAATTAGATCTCACTGAGGCCCTTAAAAAGGCAAATTTAAAAATTATAAGTTTTATTTCTTTCCCCTCTGTTTCTTATTTACCTTTTCATGTTTCTCTTGATTTTTGTAGTTGGATATCAAACTTTCCATTTAGTCCTGGTCTTTTCGGTGCAAATACTTGGAAATCTTCAATTTTGTTGAATGCCCATACTTTCCCCTGGAAATATATAGTCAGTTTCAATGGGTAGTTGATCCGTGGTTGAAGGCCCAGCTCTCTTGCCTTTCTGAATATCATATTCCAAACCTTGTGGTCTTTTAGTGTGGAGGCCGCCAAATCCTGTGTGATCCTGATTGGTGCTCCTTGATATTTGAATTGTCTCTTTCTGGCTTCTTGTAAGATTTTTTCTTTCATTTGAAAGCTCTTGAATTTGGCTATTATATTCCTTGGTGTTGCCCTTTCTGGGTCTAGTGTAGAGGGTGATCTAGGGATCCTTTCAATGTCTATATTGCCCTCTTGTTGTAGAACTTCAGGACAATTTTGCTGAATAATTTCTTTTAGTATGGAGTCCAAGTTTCTATTAATTTCTGCTTTTTCTGGAAGACCAATGATTCTCAAATTGTCTCTTCTAGACCGTTTTTCTTGGTCTGTCACTTTCTCATTGAGATATTTCATGTTTCCTTCTATTTTATCCATCCTTTGACTTTGTTTTATTTATTCTTGTTGTCTTGAGAGATCATTAGCTTCTAATTGCTCAATTCTAGCCTTTAGGGACTGCTTTTTGGCTATAATCTTTTGGTTTTCGGCTATGATCTTTTGGTTTTCCTTTTCAATCTGGTCATTTCTGGTGTTCAATCTGCTTATCAGTTCATTTGATTTCTTAGCCTCACTTTCCAATTGCAAAATTCTGTCTTTTAAACTTATTTTCTTGCCTGATTTCCTTTTGAGCTATTTCCCATTTCTCTAGCCAAATATTTTCCAACTTTTTTGTCATCTCATATTTGAACTCTTCAAGAGATTGTGACCAGTTTTCCTTATTTTGGGAGGGTCCGGATGCTTGTTTGTTCTCCTCTTCTCTTTGCTCGGTTGTCTGGATTTTCTCTGTGTAAAAGTTGTCGAGTGTTAAAGATTTCTTCTTCTTGTTGTTAATCTTTCTCTTTTGGCCTTCCTGATTCTGGGTTGCCATTGTTAGCCCAGCCCGTTCTCAGGTTTATCCTCATGCTGACTCAGGTCTGGTTTTTCTCAAGGTCAAGCCCCCTGGTGGACCCCCTTGCTTGATCCTCTGCCGGAGGCTCCTTTACAAGTCTCAGGGCGCTGCTTCCACAGTTGTATACCTGTCTGCACTGGTTCCCCACTCAGGGTTTCAGAGACTTTGTTCATGCATGGGCCTGTGTCCACCTCCACTTGAGCCTGTGCTCTGTGTCCTCACTCAAAGTCTGTGCGTGTTCTTTAGACTTTTGGGGTCCTAAATCTTGCTCCTCTCAGGAACAAACCCTGGAGCTGCCAATAACTCAATGGGTGCCCCAAACTTGCTCTATTTCTCTTGAAGCTGGCTTTGGAGTTGTAGGTGGTGTGTGTGTGTGTGGGGGGGGGTTGCTCAGCCCGCGATTTAGTGAGAGCTGTTTCACCCCTTTATAGCATGGAAATGCCCCGATTCCATGTACCTTCCATACTGTGCCCTGTTGTGGGGTCCCTCTGTTTGTCTGGATTTGTTTTTATGTCCCCTTGAGGAGTCCTGTATGTTTCGGTTAGGAGAGGTTAAACGCTGCTTTTTACTCTGCCGCCATCTTAACCAGGAAGTCCCACATGGAACTTTTGCAATAAATTCTCATGTAAAAAAAGTAGAAATGACAAACATCTTTTTTAGAATCAAGCATTATTCCTTGGAAATACAACCATAATATAAAATTTTATCAATATCTTTCTGCTTTCTGTTATTAAAAAAAATAGACCTGGGACACGAATGCTTACAGTTGGTATTTATTTCCTTCATTCATGGTGTCTATCATAGGTTCTAAGAGGAATAGATTCCATTTCTTTGGCAAAATACCCCAGGTGCTTCTTTTTGAAGCTGACTTTGTGCTGATTGAATCAAGTCCCAGAACAATGTATCCAAATTCATAATCAGTCAAAAGAGTTTAGTCTAATTATTGAGATATGGAAAACTAAATAGTCAAAGAATACTTCTTTATTAGATCATGGCATGCATCTGGATTCACCAAATTTAGCCTTCAGTACTTGTGTATTGCTTAGACACTGCAAATTACTAATGATCATCCTGAATTGATCAGAGGAAGAGAGTATGATGGTCTCTCTAGGCAAAATTTTATAAAGCTTTCAACAACCTCAATTTCTTCCTGAATGAAGTAACATCAATTAAATACATGAAACCTTCTGATTGTGTCAAATTAATAATCATTTTTGAAGCACTTATGATGTGTCAGGTATGGTTCTAAGTGCTTAAGATTAGCTAAAAGAAGGAGAACCCCTGACTTCAAAGAGTCCATAATAGAGGAAGACAATACAAAAAATATAGGTGAAAAACTGTGGAAGTTGGGTAGGGAAGGGAGGTTCACATGCTATTGCCCAATGGCCAAGTCTGAAGAGTCAGAAATAGAGCTGGTAGAGGAATGAAGGATGTCTGGCCTGAGACATTTCTCATAATTATGACTTTTTTGGGAAACTCAGCAGTGGGGTAAGGGTTATTTAGGGATAGAAGTATGTATTTTTTCTCTTTTTAAAATCCTTACCTTCTGTCTTAGTATTAATTCTAAACTAGGAGAACACTGAGGAATATGCAGTTAGGGTTGAATGACTTGCTCATGGTCACACAGCTAGGAAGTGTCTGAAGTCAGATTGGAACATAGATCCATTGAAGTATATTCCAGGGTGAGAAGACTACAGATACTAACAGAACTACCAAAGTAAGAATATAGATGAGATATCTTGAGTAATCAAAATTATGGTTTGCCAAAAGGGTGATGAAGAAATGCACTGTGAAGGTAAATAACTGTCAAATGTAGAGGCAGAGGCAAGATGGCAGTGTAGGAGCAGAAGCCTTCTGAATCTCCTTCTAACCGGTCATTACAAAGCATATCAGAAGGACAGAAATCGCAACTGGGTGAGTAAAGGGACTTTCCCACTGGATACAGTATTAAAGGGAGGCAACAAGTGGAAATTCCCATGTTATATGGGGCAAAACTGCACTAATCAAAGTGCAAGCTGATCATCCCTATATATATATACCCCATACCATCTACTGCACCAGACTTAGAGTGGGGGCTGGGGCAATCTCTAAATTCTCAGGGGCTGGCTGAAAGCAACACAGACTTATCCTGAAAGCAGTGTCAGGCCTTGGCAGTGAGACTCAAGGTTGAAGAGCACAGAGCTTGGGCATCAGAGTGTGGAGCTTGGGAAGAAATATCGCTGACCACAGCAAAGGCAGCAGAGGCTAGGAAGATAGTCTCAGGGGAAAATACATTGCAGCTGGAAATCCAAGCTGTGGAATCTGAGAAAGATAGCTCAGGGTAAAGTGCTTTAAAGTCTGCAAGAATATCACAGATCTATCTACCCTCACTCAGGTTTCTGAGAGGGAAGGGAAGATACTACCAAGGTAAAATCCTGTGAGACAGAAGCTAAGAAAGCAATGACCACAAATATATAGGAACCCCAATTCACTAGTAGTAAAAAGAATAAGCAACAGCAAAAAAAACCCTTTTGACCCTGGATAATTTCTATGGAGAAAAAGAGCAAAATATAGAAGCAACAGCAGAAAGTGAAAAACAAACAAATTCATCTAAACTTTCCAAAAAAAATGGAAATTGGTCACAAGCTCTGAAAGAACTCAAAAAGGAGTTCAAGAACCAAGTAAGAAAGATAGAAGGAATATGGGAAGAAAACTGGGGAAAAGAAATGAATGTAATACAAAAGGAAAATAACAGCTTAAAAGACAAAATTGCCCAAATGGAAAAAAGGGCATGGAAATCAAATAAAGTAATAAGCAAATTAGAGATCAGGATTGACTTGCTAGAAGTCATTAAAAGCAGAATGAATGAAACCAAAAAGGATAATCAAAAGATCATAGCTGAAAATCAATCTTTAAAGACTAGAACTGGGCAAGTAGAAGCTAATGATCTCATGAGACAGCAAGAAATAATAAAGCAAAATTAAAAGAATGAAAAGATAGAAGGAAAAATGAAATATCCTATTGAAAAGACAACTGACCTGTAAAACAGATCCAGGAGAGACAATCTGAGAATTATTAGACTACCTGAAAGCCTGGCCAAAAAAAAAAAAGCCTAGACACCATATTATAAGAAATTATTCAACAAAACTGCCCATATATTCTTGAACAAGAAGGTAAAATAGACAATGAAAGAATCCAAAGATTACCCACTACCTTAAATCCCCAAAAGTCAACTCCCAGGAATGTTATAGACAAATTCAAGAGCTTCCAGGCTAAGGAAAAAATACTGTAAATAGCCAGAAATAAACAATTCAGATATCAAGGAGCATCAGTCAGGATTACACAGGATCTGACAGGTTCCACACTAAAAGACTGCAAGGCTTAGAATATGATATTCAGGGAGGCAAGAGAATTGGGTCTATAAGCAAGAATTAACTACTCATCAAAACCGATTATATACTTTCAGGGGAAAGTATGGGCATTTAACAAAAAGTATATGGAAGAAATGATGGAAGAGTTGAAATGAGATAAAAAATTTTGGAAAAATAATATGCAACTTGAAAGAAAAAGTGAATGAATTTGGCCAAATAGGAAAAAAAAAGAATTTAAAAGTATGGAATTTTAAAAAGTAGAACAAAATATAACTGATGCATTGATTCCATGAAGTAACAGGCCGTATTAGAACCCAATTACCACAACAAAGAGTGAAAAGAAAAAAATAAGCTCTCTACTATTAAAAATACCTATCAAAAAACTATAATAATATCTAGAAAACAGGGCAGCAAGAAATTACTTAAGAATAATTTAAATATAGTCCTTTATTGTAAAAATGAATAATATGGAAATAGATATCATGTGATAATATTCGTATAACCCATTAAAATTGCTTATTGATTCCAAGAGGGAAAGAAAAAGAATCATGTAAACATGGGAAAATATTTAATAAATAAATAAATACAAATTAAATTGAAAACATTTCCAGATTCTCTTGAAGGTGACACCATTTATATTCCATTACTATAATTTATGTATTTGAAGGAAGAAAAGAATATTAATAGCAAAAGCTACCTCAATGTCACTTCCTATAGAAAGTCTCTGTTTTTAGTGCTTTTTTACTCTAAAAATATGTGTGTGTATTTCCCAGAATTATAATTTCCTCTGTGTAAGGTACTCCAGCAATGAAGGGGGATGGTTTCAGAAAAACCTGGGAAGTCTTATATAAATTGATTCCAGGTGAAATGAGCAGATACAGGGAAATAATTTTTATGATAATATCAATATTGTATAAATAATGAAATTTGAAAGACAATAAATCCAAATAAAATAATATTCAAGCATGATTCCAAATGACTCATGATAAAATATACTATCTTTATCCAGATAGAATGCAAATTGAAAGATATTTCTACTGTTCCCTTCCCTTCCCTTCCCTTCTCCCTTCTTCACTCCCTCTTGCCTTCTCTCCCTCTCTTCCTTCCTTCCTTCCTTCCTTCCTTCCTTCCTTCCTTCCTTCCTTCCTTCCTTCCTTCCCTTCCCACTTTCTTTTCTTCTCTTCCTCCTCCTCTGCCATTCCTCATCCTTGCTTTTCTTCTTCTCATGATTAATGTGGGAATATGGGGCAGCTAGATGGTGCAATGGATAGAATGCTAGTCCTGGAGTGATGAATTCCTGAGTTAAAATTTGTCCTAACACTCTTACTAGTCATGTGACCCTGGGCAAGTAAGTTATAACCCTGTTTCCCTCAGTTTCCTCAGTTGTAAAATGACAAAACATTCCTGTATCTTTGCCAAGAAAACTTAAAATGGGAACCCTAAAATTTGGACATGATTGAAATGACTAAACAGCAACAAAAAAAATATGGGAACTAATTTTGATGACTACATATATGTAATGTGTTTTGTTTTCCTTGCTTCTCAATAGATGATTCCGAATTGAAAATAAAATAAAGTTATTTTTTTAAACATCTTTTTAATGGGGTACACTACCATTGTGGTTTGATACTTTTTGCAAAATTTTTTTCCCAGGGGCACTGAAAAGTTAAGTGGTTTGCCTGGGATCAAAAAAAGTAGTACAATAAGAGTCAGTAGAACTAGAACCAGTATGTTCCTTATCCGACTTAAATCCAAGTACAGCTTTTTGTCCTTTATGACATAATTCACTCCTTGCCCTTTTTCTATATAAATGAGCATATATGTGTAACCACTGGGGGGAGTTCATGAGCAAGATTAGGGTCTGTCTAATTACAAACATTTAAGACTTCAAGCATTTATTTGCTTAGATCTTTGGCTATGCAGTCCAAACCCTCCATCCTCTTAGATCATTGCAGTACATTTATGAAGCCCTCCATCCTTGGGCTAGATTTTCAGAGTGAGAACTAGTCATCCAAAACTCCTCATGTTATAATAGATGTTTTTTCCTCTTACCATAACTCTCTGAGCTCCCAGAGTTGGGATATCATTCTTTGTCTTTTTTACCCCTACATGGTTCAGAGCTAAATGTTTAACAACCAACAGCAGCAAAGATATAGGTACAATGCACTTTTAATATCTGCATCATTAGTTTTTCTCCATTACTTTAATTCTAGATAATCAAGGAACACAACAAATAAACTAGATTAGAAATAATTGGCAATAAGATTGATATAAGCAATTTAGATGATGTGAACCTCAGAGTGAAATGAAGAAATTGCAACTACCCTTTCTTTACTAATATATGCCAGATTCCAAAGAAACTAAAGGAGAGTTAAAAAAACAAAACATGAAAGATTAGGCTTCAGTAGCAGTGGGAGAAATTGAGTGGTCAGAGAAGGAGAAGAAAGAAATTATTAATGAAGTTGAGAACTCTCACTATCAGACTCCACAAGTCAACATTGTTGCTCCTTCTGGGTTATGCCTGGTTAATATTATTACTCAAGTCCCATTATTAACTCACAACTTGGCCATCTATACTATCTGCTCTTATTTTAGTCAACTCATAAATGATTGCTCTTGAGATTGAGTTGAATGGGCTTCTGGTTTCCTGATGACTGATGATTAACTAACCCTTTCCTTTTCTAGTTCCTACATTGTGGGTTATGATTCATAGGGAATGATATTCATATCAATGTTTATATGATAGGAAATCATTATTAGAGACTCCTTCCTAAGAGGTTTTTTTTTACTTCCTCTGAGTTCTGTGAAACTGAAATGAAGTTTTTGACATGAACAAGGAAATCCACTTTAAAATTTTCATTGAAACCCAAAAGCCTCTGAATGTCACTATATAAGAGCTATTTTCAACTCCAAGTGAATAGTTTCCTTCAGGTTTGCTGGAATGATTTTGGCTAATATAAATATGAGGGCAAGAAGATCAGATCCTTCCTACTAGATATACTGGCAGATGCCAAAGTTAAAAAGAAAAGAAAAGAAATAAGAAAAAATGAAAAAAAATAGAAGAAAAGAAAGGACAGGAAAGGAAAAGGAAAAAAGAAAAGGAAAAGAAGAAAATAGATCATAGGAAAAGAGATTTGTTTTTCACAGAGTCTGGTCACAGCTCATTTTTGTATCTTAAAATAAACAAATTACTTTCCTCATGCATTATTTAGATGAATAAAGGTAGAGTTGTCTGCATGCATAATCAATCAACTTATACTAGACAAAAGATTGAATTCACTTGATAAATTATCATTTAGAAGTTGTAAATATTTTTTATACTTCCTTCAATTAAACAGTGATGTCTAGGCATAGCTCCTCATAGTTACAATATGAAACCAAACTATTGCTTTATATTTTGAAATGGAATAATTTTCATAACTTTCTATGCTGTCCTTTGATTAAAAAAATGATTTTATTTTAAGATCTGGCTTCTCTCTCTCTTTCATTAATTCCCCTTCTCCACTCATTGAATGGCAAGAAAAAGAAACCCTCTTAGAAATATATAGTCATACAAAATATATTCTCACATTATTTGTGTCCAAAAAAAAAAGAAAGAAAGAGGGAAGAAAATATGTTTCAGTTGATATTTTCTATATGGAGATGAATAGGCTTGTTTCATCATAAGTTCTTTGAAAGAACATTGGTCATTGTTTTGATCAGAGATACTAAATCTTTCAAATTTTATTTTCTTTATAATTTTTTTATTATAAAAATTATTCTCCTGGTTCTTCTCATTTCACTTTGCATCAGTTCATATAATTCTTCCTAGGTTTTCTGGAACCATACTCTTCATCATTTTTTACAAGATAATAGCATTGAATCACATTCATCTTTAACTTGTTTAGCTATTCTCCTATTGATGGGGAAAGTGGAATGCCTTCATTTTCCAATTTTTGTCACCACAAGAAGAAATGCTATAAATGCTTTTTATATATGCTGGGTTTTCCTTTCTTTTTCTGCTTTCTTTTGGAATATTGAACTAGTGGCAATATAGCAAAGGAGGTTCATAGTTTAGTAGTTTTCTGGACATCATTCCAAATTGCTTTCTAGAATGTGCAAACTAGTAACATTTATATCAAAAGTTAATTAATGTACTGATACTGCCCCTCCCAGTATTCATCATTTTTATTTTTTGTCATCTTAGTTGAAGCCGTCCACCGACTCCACGAAGATTCCTAGTGGGTTGGACACTCAGAAAGGGGAACCAAGGACTGAGTGAAAATGGGCTACGGGTTAAGGATTAATGGAAAGAGAATATAAGGCGAGAATGAAGACACACAGACACAGAAAGTTGTGGCATAAGGTAGACAGACAGCAAGTAAGCTCTGATGGTCAAGAGCTTCATGGTTAGGAGCTCTGATGGTCGAGAGCTCTCTTGCCAACTGATGTCTTGTCACTTTTATTGGGGTTACAACAGTATGGGGGGAAGGGGAGAGGCTGGTGGCCTGATACATTAACATTATGAGGTAATCATCATAAAATGCAAACTACCAAAATCTGAAACAATAGGTAGAGCTAAGATCAGGATCCAGGGTGGATAGGGCCTAAGGCATCTACTGATGTTTGATACCTATGTTAATTGATCATTGAAGGAAAAGTAAGGAGACTGAGATAACTGACTCTCTTCTGGGGTGTAACCTTAGGGAAGGGCTAGGGATTTGGCAAGGTCAACATTCAATTTGACTCAAGATTGCAGGGATCAATCATTAGCAGTATAAGAGTTAAGTTTTTGAATACTTCTTAAAATAATATCACAATTAATGTATACCTGGATTGCTACATTAGTCAATCTCATATGTGTGTGATAGTCACTCAAAGTTTTTAAAATTTCTCTAATTATTAATGATTTAGATAGGTTTCTCATGTGACTATTAGTAGTTTGGATTTTTTCCTTTAAATATTTGCCATATATATACTGTAACT
Source organism: Gracilinanus agilis (assembly GCF_016433145.1). Classification (NCBI taxonomy): domain Eukaryota; kingdom Metazoa; phylum Chordata; class Mammalia; order Didelphimorphia; family Didelphidae; genus Gracilinanus; species Gracilinanus agilis. The sequence continues at coordinate 10,154,815 of NC_058135.1, read as the reverse complement.
ATCATTTGGTGAATGACTTATTTTCTTATAAATTTAACTCGGTTTCCTATATATTTAAGAAATGAAACTTTTACCGGAGAAATTTGCTACAAAAATTTCCTCTCCATTTTCATACATTTTTTCCTAATCTTAGCTGCATTGATTTTGTTTTAATTTCTGGTTGTAGATTTATTCGATCTTTTCAATTTTCCATAGTCAAAATTATCCATTTTGCCTCCAATGAATGTCTCATGAAAACTTTCCCTCCCTACAGACATGACAGATAATTTCTTCCATGTTCCAGTGATTTGTTTATGATGTTACCCTTCATATACCCATTTTGAACTTATGTTGGTATATCACATAAGATTTTCACCTATAGTTCATTCCTACAGGCTATTCTCCATTTTCCCAATAGTTTTTGTTGAATAGTTCTTTATCCACTGGAATCTTTAGGGTTATCAAATACTAAGTTATTGTGCTTAGTTGCTTTCATAAATTGTGTCTCACTCATTCCACTGATACAATTCTATTTCTTATTGAGAAATATATTATGTTAAAATTTTGTAGTTTGAGGTACTAGGTCTCCTTCCCTCATTCTTTTTCATTGATTCTTTTGATAGTCTTAATATTTTTCCTCCAGATGAATTTTATTATTTTATTTTGCTCTAAAAAGTAATTTTTATTAGTTTATATAGCCTTGAATAACTAATTTAATTGTACTGTTAGTTTTATTTTATTAGCTCATTGGCAATTTATAAATTTGAGGATGAATTATATGGGTTTATTTTATATCTTGTAACTTGATGAATTTAGTTTTTATTTGAATTTCTAGGGTTCCAAAAATAAGCCATCATAGCATCAGCAAAAAACAATACTAGTTCAGGAGGTCCTAGGTTCAAACCCGGCCTCAGCCACTTCCCAGCTGTGTGACCCTGGGCAAGTCACTTGACCCCCATTGCCCACCCTTACCAATCTTCCACCTATGAGACAATACACCAAAGTACAAGGGTTTAAAAAAATTATAAAAAAAAAACAATACTAGTTTTCTTTGCTCTTTGCCTATGATGTTTCCTTCAATTTCCTTTTCTTTTCTTATTACTATAGGTAACATTTTTAATACAATATTAAATATTTTGAAAGCCAATGTGAATTGCTCACCAGATATCCTCCTTGGTGCCTGCAGACCTCTCTGTCTGCCTCCCTGGGCCATGAAAAAGGACGCACTATGATTTCTTGACTTTTGCAATTAAAATTCAGGGCATTCCCTAGATCTTTGTCAAAGACATATGGGAGAAGAGCTAGATTCTAAAGTTTGCCACTTTGTCATCTTGGATCCACTCAATATTCTAAATTTTTAAAGCTATTGGAAGATAGTTTGGCTATCATCCTGGCTCCCACTATCCCTGAGAGTGAAGGTAAATCAGACCAGGGAATGTACACTTCCCTTTCACACAAAAATCCACTCCTTTTTTCTCTCTTATAGCATGGCAACTTTCTGTAGTCTTGGCAGCTAATGGGTAAGTGCGATATTGCTGCCTGCATTTTGTCCTACAGATTGTGGGATAGAAATTACCTTAATTGGACCCTAATACAAGGACCTATTATGAATTTATTCTTGTTTCCTCAGAAATTTTTATTTACATAGATTTTTGATATTTTGATTCTGATTTTGAATTTTTACTTTCTCCTAAAGTTTAATTTTTCTTCTAATTGTTTTTTTCACATTTTTGGTTTTCTTTTGATAATTGACTTGTAAACCCCTATACCTTAGCCATGTATCCTGAGCTGATCTGGGTGTTGGTCAACACCCTCTTCAGGGGGGATTGTATTTTTATAAAAAATCCAGGATTTAAATTTTTGTTTGAGAAAAATTTCAAGGAAGAAACTTGCTAACTCCTTAAATCCAGAGAATGAACTGTTTGCAGAAAGAAGCCTGAAGAACCTACACTGCATCAAGAAGATCCAGAATGAATTTTTGGGTACAATTGATTGAACTAAAGGGGGTTGAATAGTTATTTTTAATGTACATTTTATGCCAAAAGAGGATTGCCCCCTAATTGTTTTTTTGTCGATGTGTCTAACAAAATATTGGTTTTGCTTTCTCTCTCTTCTATTTCCCTCTTATCTCTAACTATTATAGTTAGAAGTTTTTAGGGATACAAGATGGTTATGTAAAATGATCAATTGTGGAGATGTCTCACATGATCATTGGGGGGATTGTGAAGATGGAATTATCTCTCCCCTATATATTCTTTAGACTTTAGGCATCAGTAATATATACACCCTACCCCACTTAAGGACTAAGTGACTGAGGGGAGGTCTATGACCCACATGTGCGAGTGAGTGACAAATAAAAAACAACTGACTGCCTCCTGGGCAATCTGAAGCAAAGTTAAAGCTGTCATTTGTCCATGTACAATTGGAGGGTGGACACAGCAAGTGACACAAAGAACTATCTTTTAAATATGATGGTAACTTCCTGTGAGGGGGATTTTGCCCTTTGATCTTGGCCTTGGAGGAGTTTGGGTTTGAGACCTCAGACTGCTTCCTTTTGGATTGTCACATGGGTGAGTGAAAGGCTGACTCCTTTTCTTTGATTTTAATGAAGGAACTAGCCTCTGAAGAAGCCTCCTGCCTTGGAAGAGGCCTGGTGGCTAGAAGCCTTGTTTAATTAACCTCTGTACCCCCCTTTGTTGGGGTTTTTGTCACCCTGCCTGGTTTGGGCCTTCTGACCAGGCCAGAATAACTCATTTTCTCTCTCTCTCTCTGTCTCTGTCTCTCTCTCTCTCTCTCTGTCTCTCTCTCTCTCTCTCTCTCTCTCTCTCTCTCTCTCTCTCTCTCTCTGTCTCTCTCAATTTCCCTACTTTCACTCTTCCTATTTGTAAATAAACTACCATAAAAGTCATTCTGACTTGAGTCAAACTTTCTTTCATTTGGAAACTGATTAATCAATTCCTGGCAACCAAAACTCTTAAATATTCAGTCCAACCATAAAGATGAGTCTAAAGAAGGGGACAACTTGTAAACAATTATATACAAACAAGATATATACAGTATAAATTACAAATAATTATCAAAGACACTAATATTAAGGAAAATTGGGAGAGGGTGGGGTTTTAGGTTCTACTTGAAGAAAGTCAGGGAAACTAGGAGGGAAATCATTATATGAGTGGGGGACTCCAGTGTAAATCTCTGGAGTTGGGAGATGGGATATCTTATGCAAAAAAATAACAAGAAGACCAATATCACTGGATTACAGAGAATGTGGTAGTAGGGAGTATAGTCTAAGAAGACTGGACAATTAGAAAGGGACAAGTTATAAAATATTTTGCATATCAATAGAAGATTTTATATTTGATCCTAGGGTGATAGAATGAAGAATTTATTAAATGAAAGTAATTTGGGGTGGTGACCCAATCAGACTCATACTTAGGAAGATCAATTTGAAAGATAATTAGAGAATGGACTCTGGGGAGGGATTTGTGGTGGGGATACACCAGAATTTTATTGTGATAGGCTAGGCAAAATCTTCTGTTTAACTCATAAAATGTAGCAGAGGAAAAAAAAATCTATGTTGTCTCCATTCTAAAATTGATCTTTTGTCATTTTGAGGCATTATTTGTGAAATTTATTGGGAGACAAAGGAAAAGTAGTGAAAATACAAAGACACCATGTTACTCCAAGACAGAATGGGGAATTTTAAACATTGAAAAATAGGGTAAAGCTGGCCCACTTGTTTATACTACCTTCACAGTTGCTTATCTTGTGTTTAAATGAAGGAATAAATATTATTACAAATTAACAGAAGGAAAAGACATGACCACTAATAGAAGATTAGTAACTTCCCAAAAACCTTAAATTTATATAGTGCTTTAATGTTTGCAAAATGCTTTTACATATATTAACTCATTTGATCCCGAGAATAACCTTATAAAGTAGTTGCTATTATTGTCTCCATATCATAGATGAGGAAACAGTTTGAGAGAAATTATGTTGTTAATAAGTATCTGAAGGAGAATCCAAACTTAAGTTTTCCTGACCTCAAACACAACACCTAGCACAATGCTTGGAATATAGTGTAATAATTAAAATTGGTTGCCAAATATAATGATTTTAAAAATTGTTGTGGTCACCATTTGTAAAAATTAAAGTTAAACTATGATTCAGTAGACTTAGTAACTTTTTTAAACCAAAGTAGAGATATTAAAGTGGGAAATATAGGAAAAAGGTAGAAATTATCACCTAGCTAAAAATACCCTAAGCCCTAATCCTAGAGTCTCTAGACCATGAATATGAATCCAAATACGAATCTAAGCAGAATCCAAAGTCTGGATCAGGAAGCCAAAATCCGAAGAGTCAAAGATGCTGAAAAATTTCCAAGAACCTTCAGCAAACACGAGGCCAAGACTGCCAAGAATATGCCCAAGAATCCATCCAAGAATAAAGAGCCAGAATCTCGCTCAGGATCCCGCTTATATACAGTTTTCTCCACCCATCAGCTTTCCTCCTCATATCTCAGGAATCATTCACAGTCTTTCAATTTGTCCAGCATTGCCCATGGGTGGGCATTGCTTGTGGCCTTTTAGGGCATTAACTTTCTTTGTTAGTGACTTACTAAGTGTTAAGTAGGGGTACTTTAAGTTCTTGATTGATTAACTTAAAATACACAAAGGGAATAAAAATTCCATTTTACAAGAGTAAAGATTCACCAAGGTTTTTTCTGTTTTTTTTTTTGTTTTTTTTTTACAAATAATTGATTCATTCAAATAAGTAATCCTTGTGTTAAGTACTCTCTTTTTTAGGGACTTCCTTCTTTTCTGATTGTTCTCCATAATATAAGAGAACAAGTTTATGAATTATGTCTTTTCCAGTTAAGATTCTTTACCTTTAGCATGTAGACATCAGTTCCCTTTAGAAACACCTAGGCTAAATCTATAAACTAGTTTATATATTGTCATGAAGACATAGCTAGAACTTAGAACTCAATAAAAAAAAATATATGCCTTTCATTTATGTTTCCCCTAGTAGGCTTCCAGGAAGAGGCTGCTGTTTCTCAACCTTAGAGTTTTTCTTCCTAGTTCATTGACTATCTGTATAGCCTTGGGACCCTTTCTCTGTCCTGCTCAGTCTCATCCTTTAACTTTCCTCCTGGCAGTTTCCAATAGTTAGCAATTATTCCTTTGCTTGGGGGACTAGTTTTCTTTCTTTGGATCTTTGCTAACCTTTATTGTAGCAAAGTACTGTTTCTACAGTCTTTTCTTTCACTAAAGTTTCACATTGACACAAATAAGTTCATTGGATCTGAAAGAATAATCTCCTTATAGCATATAAGCAAATTATTGTGCCTGATTTCATGTTAGTTCAAGATGACTTATCAATAATGGGATGTTCTCTCTAACCTAGGTAGGAGTATCTTCTAATTACCCCAATAGTTCTTATACATCTAGAGCAATGATGGGCAAGCAAATCTACCAGTAGGCTTTTACAACAGTTTTGGTATGAGATGATGAGGGCCTGCCTCCGTGGTGGAAGTGCCAAAGAAGAGAAGGGGGTATAATAGAGAGAAGCTGCAAAGGTGATAGCCAGAAAGTCCTTGGCAACAGATTATATATGGGGGTGAGAGATGATGAGTAGTCTAGGACAGTGATGGGCAAACTATGGCCCTTGGGCCAGATGCAGCTCCCTGAAATATTCTATCCCCTCGTGACATTATTCCTAATCTAACGAATAAAATGAATAGGATACAATACAATTAAACTTTGAAAGAGTTGTCTTAGAAACAGACTGACAGATGAATATTTCCTTTCCTTTGGCCCCTTCTTTAAAAAGTTTGCCCATCACTGATCTAGAGGATTTTTTTTTTCCTTAACCAAGGAGAATTTTCTCCATATTTTCCTGACCACTTAATCTTTGTAAAGGCTTTTACTCCTTAAATTAAATGACATTTTCTCTATGGTTTCCCAGAGTATAGAAATTATTTTTTAGTTCACTATAAGCTAATGAGGCAGTTAGATTGAATTATTCAAATTACCTGGGATTATTTCCTGAAACAACTAAGAGGAAAAATTATGACCTCTCTCCAAAAATATAATGCACTAGAAAGATAAAAAAAATTATTTCTCACAGAATGTAAAATAAAATGATAGACTAGGCCAATGATGGGCAAACTATGGCTCAAGGGCCAGATGTGGCCCCCTGAAATTTTCTATCCACTGCAAGACATTATTCCTAATCTGACGAATACAATGAGTAGAACACAATACAATGAAACTTTGAAAGAGTTTAAAACAGATTGACAGATGAGCATTTCCTTTCCTTTGTCCCCCTCTTTAAAAAGTTTGCCCATCACTGGACTAAGTGATTCATAAGATTAAATTCTAACTTTATTATTATGTGATTTTTATGTATTGTAGGAAGGAAATTCCTACCCCCATTATGTCACTTTGTTTTGATGTGATTAATCAGCAACCTGGAGGTCATTTACCATTGAGATGTGCAGGGAAAGACAGGTCATCAGAGAAAGGAAGTTTCAACCAACAGATGGGAAACTGATCCCACAATACTGTCCCCCCAAGGGAAGTGCCAGGCAAATTAAGGAACTATGACTGGTTCCTGAGATGTGACAATAGAGCTAGTGGGTGGACAAAACTGTTTATAAGGGGAGACCCAGCAGGAAGTAAGGGTCTTCTAACTGGAGTTTGGAACCTGAATGAACCCCTGTCAATGGTGAACTTCAATTCATCAAATGGCATATAGGGTAGTAAGCTAATCGACTCTTTACCTCTTTATTGTATTTCCCTCTGTTTATTATTATTACTTTGATGTAATAAAGCTACTAAAGCTACTAGCAGCCTCATAATTTAATTTTAATTATGACAGTAGTTAAAGACTGCCCGATGATGTTGTTGTGATACTTAGAACATAGTTAGATTTGTACTTTCTGTTGGTTCAAAAAGAGCATGCCCAGCCAGGTTTCAATACAAGGAGGTTTGCTGAGCTTAATTTTGGCCAAGAGTGACTGAGGAACTTGTACTTTGCTGCAAAGAAGAGTCTCTGGGTTAGTCGAAGGGCTAGACGGACTGATGATCACATGAGGCAGACCTAATGAGAGCTGGTGGGTGAAGGAGTGGTCAGCTGCATTCGCCAACCTGGCTTCTATGTTTCTGTAGGCCAATGTCTACTCTGTTTCTTTTTGTGTTTACTCTTTTCTTATCTTAAGTGAATGAGGAGTGAAAGTGCCTGGAAAATCCATCAGAGCCTTTGAGAGATTCTATCAATTGGGGCAGTGGAAAAGTCTGACAGAAGGACAGTAAATAGCCAGTGACAGAGGAGATACCTACAGACAGAAGTGGAAAGACACTCCCTATTCCCCCAAGGATCCTGGCATCTCCTGTGATTGTGAGACCTCATAACAAAAAACAATGTTATCTATCTAGTCTATAAAGACATCAATCCTTTGGGCTCAGTAAAGAAAGTTACAATCAGGGATTTTGTGAAACTCAAATGAGTTAATGGACATCAAACATTTTATAAACACAGAAGTATTATATACATGCCAATTGTTACTATTATTGTTGTTATTAATATTATCCAGTCACCAGACCTCTAGTCTTACTTTAGCTTTATTCTCTAAACATTCTACTGCACATCTGCTGAACTCAAGCAATGTTTATAGGAATGTGCTGATAAAATTCTAAAAACTAGGCTCTGGGAGTATAGACACATCCTTTTAAGTTTAATTTGCATGATTAAATTTCTCTTAGGTCTACACAATCAAAACAATAAACAAAGCCATGGTTTGTAATTATATTTATTTCTGAAGTGTAAAATGCTCACACTGAAAATTTTATAATGGACGCTCCTGACCAGTTAAAACTGTCTACTGCACACTCCTGATATACGTAAGGAGAATTTCATTAAAATTATGGAGCCAGATGTTGTAAAAGTATTTGTATAATCTGACAGGGGATGATCCTTCCATTATATGTGCAATGAAGAAGACTTATCTCAAGCCTCTATTGAAATTAAATTTTTTTATAATAATTTTTATTTTTTAGAAAAATTAACATGGTTACATGATTCATGCTCTTACTTTCCCCTTCACCCTCCAACTTCCCCACCTCCCATAGCCAGTGTGCATTTCCACTGGTTTTAACATGTGTCATTGAACAAGACCTATTTCCAAATTGTTGATAGTTGCATTGGTGTGGTAGTTTCGAGTCTACGTCCCCAATCATATCCATCTCTACCCATGTGTTGAAGCATTTGCTTTTCTTCTGTGTTTCCACTCCTGCAGTTCTTCCTCTGAATGTGGGTAGTGTTCTTTTCCATAAGTTCCTCAAAACTGTCCTGGGTCATTGCATTGCTGCTAGTACAGAAGTCCATTACATTTAATTTTACCACAGTGTATCCATCTCTGTGTACAATGTTCTTCTGGCTCTGCTCCTTTCACTCTGCATCAATTCCTGGAAGTTTTTCCAGTTCACATGGAATTCCTCCAGTTTATTATTCCTTTGAGTACAATAGTATTCCATCACCAGTATATACCACAATTTATTAAGCCATTCCCCAATTGAAGGGCATACCCTCATTTTCCAGGTTTTTGTCACCACAAAAAGCACAGCTATGATATTTTTGTACAAGTCTATTTATCTATGATCTCTTTGGGGAACAACCCCAACAATGGTATGGCTAGATCAAAGGGCAAGCATTCTTTTATAGCCCTTTGAGCATAGTTCCAAACTGCCATCCAGAATGTTTGGATCAGTTCACAACTCCACCAGCAATGTATTAATGTCTCAGTTTTGCCACAACCCCTCCAGCCTTCTTATTTAAATTCAGCCTACACAAGTTTTGAAGCTCTTTCCAATGTTGAAATTCCATGATTAATATAATGCCTGAAGTAATTGTCGGGGTTGTTTTCCTTGACTGCTTACTCTACTATATTAAATGTACCTTCTGAATAACTCTGCAAAAAGTCTATCATTCTTAATATTCCTGCTTTCTATGTAAGTTTCTCTCATGGTACCTGTAATTTTCAAACCATTCACAGTGAAGTCTCCCTGTCATTGATTAAAAGTATATATATATATATACATATATATGATTAAAATAACTAATTAAAATTATAATTCTGGACTTTTAGAGAGCAATTTTTTTGTAATCATACTTAAAGTCATTTTAATAGTACAGGGAATATTTTAAGAGTTCATTCTAGTTCTAAAATCCAAGGAAAACAAAAGCTGGAAAGTTTGAATTTTGATTGGAAAAATACAACCCAAAATTATGTGAAAAATGCATAGAGGATATATCCAGAAAGGGAGAATACTTTTAATACTATGTTCCAAAAAATAATCTTTTCTTCTCCAAAATTTAGAACAAAATAAAACATGATTCTACTAGTTAAATACAAGGCATAATTCCAAAGAATTGTGAATTAGAACATAAAATTAGAATAGAGACTTAAGAGTAGATCAGATACACGTGTAGCATGAGTTGGATGATTATCCTTCTCTTTGCTATATTACTATTTTCCACATTAATTTTCATATCAAATTCTAAGGTAACTAATGGATATATTCTGATATTTCCATATTAATCATTAATATTACATCTTTCTCACTAATTAATGATAACAATTGATTCAGTCTCCACCTTACTCCTTCTCACACCCAATAATAGTAATGATCCTAAAAAGGAATAATCTGTAAGATGGATTCATCTCAAGTATATATCTAAGAGTAATGTGAAGCCTCAGATTAGTATTTGGAAGATAATGGCAGGATTTATCTCAAGATCCAATTGTTTTCATTTTTTTGAGAAAGATTGTCCTCACATTTTAACTATAGACCTAACCCACAAGAACTTTGTTCAACATGGAAACACATTAAATGACATTAAATGACAATTTCTTTTTTTTTTTAGAAGAAAACACCTTTGGTTCAAGTTATATGTACCACATATTAACTGTAAGACCTTACTCAAGTGAAATCCCTTCTTTGAGCTTCAGCTTCTGTGGGAGGCCAGTAAGAGAAACAGAGTCTCAAATAGATATTTTTATCTGGACCCCATCGAAAGCTACTTTGCTAGTCAGAGCCAGACAGGATGGGCTATCTAAGATAAAAATCTTGACTCCTCTTTTGACTCCTTTTCTTATTGGAAAAGGATTATAGTCTTGGAAAAGTTTAAGTTCTTAGCAAGCCAGAAGCCAAGAGATTAACATTCCCCCCCTTGGTCAGGAATGTAAATGTTTGGTTTCAAAAGTAGTTTGAGAAGAAGCTGGTTAAGATGGCTGCAGAGTAAAAAGCAGCTGCTTAACCTCTCCTATCTGAAGCATACAGGACTCCTCAAGAAGACATAAAAACAAATCCAGAGGAACGAAGGGACCCCACAACAGGGTACAGCATTGGAGGTACCTGGAATCGGGGCACTTCCATGCTATAAAGGGGTGAAACAGCTCTCACTAAAACACGAACTGAACAACCCTCTACCCCCTCCACACCACCTACAGTGACAAAGCCAGCATGCAAGAGTTACAGCAAGTTTGGGGTGCAGATTAAGTCCTTAGCAGCTACCTGGGGTCACCAGGGCCTGCTCCTGAGAGGAGCAAGACTTAAAACCCCAAGAAGCTAAAGAATGGGTGCAGACTTTGAATGCAGAACCTGAGTGCAGGCACGAGTGCGGGCGCGGACACAAATCCAGACACAAATACTGAGCGCAGGTGAGGACTGGGATCTTGATAGTAGTTACGGACCTTGAGTGGGGGCCCAGTGCAAAAGGGGTTAACAACTGTGGAAGCAACACCATGAGACTGTTAAAGGAGCCTCAGGCAGAGGAACAAGCAATAGGACCACCAGGAGGCTTGACCCTGAGAACAACTGAGACCTCAGGAGCCTAAAGAGCTCAGACAGACCCTGAGTGTGAGCATAAACCTGAGAGGGTGCAGGGCTAACAATGGCAAGCCAGAGACAAGAATCCCCAAAAAGAAAGATCATCAAGAAGAAATCTGTAACACTTGACAACTTTTACACAGATAAAATCCAGACAAAAGAGCAAACAGCAGAGGAGAACAAACAAGTAATCATAACCAAACCTTCCCAAAATAATGAAAACTGGCCACAAGCTATTGAAGAGTTCAAATCTGAGATGATGAGAAAGATGGAAGAGATTTGGCGAGAGAAGTGGGAAATAGGTAAAAAGGAAATTAACAAGTTAGAAGACAGAAACTCCCAATTGGAGAATGATGCCCCAAAATCAAGCAAAATGTTAAGCAAATTGGAAACCAAAATCTGGCAAGAAAATAACAGTTTAAAAGGCAGAATTTTGCAACTGGAAAATGAGGCTCAGAAATCAAATGAACTTATAAGCAAACTGAACACCAGAAATGACCAGATTGAAAAGGAAAACCAAAAGATTATAGCCAAAAACCAGTCCCTAAAGGCTAGAATTGAGCAATTAGAAGCTAATGATCTCTCAAGACAGCAAGAACAAATAAAACAAAGACAAAAGAGTGATAAAATAGAAGGAAACATGAAATATATCAATGGGAAAGTGACAGACCAAGAACATAGGTCTAGAAGAAACAATCTGAGAATCATTGGTCTTCCTGAAAAAGCAGAAATTAATAGAAATTTGGACTCCATACTAAAAGAAATTATTCAGCAAAAATTTCCCTGAAGTTCTACAAAAAGAGGGCAATATAGACATTGAAAGGATCCATAGATTACCTTCTACACTAGACCCTGAAAAGAAAACCCCCAGGAATATAATAACCAAATTCAAGAGCTTCCAAGTAAAAGAAAAAAATCTTACAAGAAGCCAGAAAGAGACAATTCAGATATCAAGGAGCACCAATCAGGATCACACAGGATCTAGCAGCCTCCACACTAAAAGACCGCAAGGCTTGTAATATGATATTCAGAAAGGCAAGAGAACTGGGTCTACAACCAAGGATCACCTACCCATTAAAACTAACCATATACTTCCAAGGGAATGTTTGGGCATTCAACAAGATAGAAGATTTCCAAGTATTTGCACAGAAAAGACCAGGATTAAATGGAAAGTTCTATATCCAATCACAAAAATCAAGAGAAACATGAAAAGGTAAATAAGAAACAGAGGAGAAAGAAAGAAAACTCATATTTTTTAAATTTGCCTCTTTAAAGGCTTCAATATGATCTAATTATTGGTATTCCTATGTGGAGAAATGTTACGTATAATTCTCTGTAAGGAACTCTATTCACTATTATAGTATTCACTATTATAGTAATTAGAAGAATTATTCATAGGGAGAGTTTGGAATTCTAAATGGTCTAAGATGATATGCGGGTGGGAAAGAGGGAGGTGAATAGAGGACATCAAGAGAAACTTGAATGAATAAAAAAATAGGATATTCTATTACACACAAAGAGGGCATGGGAAGGGGAAGGGATGGATACTATTATAAGGAGAGGAAGAGAGCATTAAGAGGTAATATTTAAACCTTACTCTCAGTGTAATTAACCCTGTGGGGGAAGAGTAGCTTTATCCATTGGGATATAAAACTCTATCCAACCCAAATTAGAAAGTCAGAAGGGAAAAACCAAGGGGGGCAGGGGAGTGGGGAGGTCATAAAAGGGAGGGGAGAAAAAGGGGGAGGGAATTCATTAGGCCTTAAAAATAGAGGGGAATAATTAGGGAGTGGGTAGAAAGGGTAGTAAATCAAGTGAGGGAATAAGGGTTACTGGCATAAAGCAAACCACTGGTTTAAAAGGAAATAGTGTAAGAAGAAGAGGTAGAACTAGGAGAGGATACCAAAATGTTGGCAAATACACAACTGATAATTATAACTCTGAATGTGAATGAGATGAACTTGCCCATAAAAAGGAAGCAAATAGCAGAGTGGATTAGAAACCAAAATCCTACCATATGTTGTCTAAAAGAAAGCTGCCCACATTCAGAGGAAGAACTACAGGAGTGGAAACAGAAGAAAAACAACTGCTTGAACACATGGGTTGAGGCAGACATGATTGGGGATGTAGACTTGAAACTACCACACCAATGCAACTATCAACAATTTGGAAATAAGTCTTGATCAATGACACATGTTAAAACCAGTGGAAATACACATCAGCCATGGGGGGAGGGGGAAGCCAGGGGGGGTGAAGGGGAAAGTAAGAGCATGAATTATGTAACCATGTTAACTTTAAAAAATATAAATATTAATAAATGTTTAAAAAACAACAACAAAAAAAGTAGTTTGAGACAACAGAGGCCAAAAACTCAGGGGCTTACCAACCTAGCAAAATATTCTCAGACTTGGCTTACTGATGATGAAGCAGCTAGAAATCAACTTTGTACTTTATCTTCACCTTGAAACTTCTGAAGCTTCTGTGTATTGTCTAAGAGGTAAATGCAATTTCTGTGCAGCTGTAAATCTTCCTCTGTGTTTTTGGGTGAAAGGGAGCTTGAATTTGATATACAATAAACTTGTGACTCAATGACTCTGCAGAGAAGCAGCTATGAGCTGACAGTCAAGATTATCTCCCGCCTCTTTCTTTAGCAACTAAGCCGTCCTTATCAGATTATCTAGAGATGAAGAAGTGGCTTTTAACAAGCTTCTTTTTCTTTTTTTTCCTAAGAATTTAAGATTATTTAATTAATTAATTGATTTAGGATATTTTCCCATTGTTACGTGAATCATGTTCTTTCCCTCCCATAGCCAACAAGCAATTCTACTGGGTTTTACATGTGCCATTGATCAAGACCTATTTCCATATTATTAATATTTGTACTAGGGTGATGATTTAGAGTCTTCATCCCCAATCGTATTTCCATCGAACCATCTGATCAAGCAGTTGTTTTTCTTCTGTGTTTCTATTCCCACAATTCTTTATCTGGATGTGGATAGTGTTCTTTCTCATAAGTCCCTCAGAATTGTCCTGAATCATTGCATTGCTGCTACTAGAGAAGTTCATTATATTCAATTGTGCCACAGTGTATTCGTTTCTGTGTATATGGTTCTCCTGGTTCCTTTCACTCTGCAACAGTTCCTGGAGGTTATTCCAGTTCATATGGAATTCCTCCAGTTCATTATTCCTTTTAGTACAATAGTACTAACACCAACAGGTACCACAATTTCTCCAGCCATACTCCAATCAAAGGAGATCCCCTCATTTTCCAATTTTTTATAATGAGAAAGAGCGTGACTATAAATATTTTTGTACAAGTCTTTTTATTTATGATCTCTTTGGGGTATAAACCCAGCAGTGGTATGGCTGGATCAAAGGGCAGGCAGTCTTTTAATGCCCTTTGGGCATAGTTCCAAATTGCCTTCCAGAATGGTTGTATCAATTCACCACTCCACCAGCAATGCATTAATGTTCCAATTTTGCCACATCCCCTCCAACATTTATTGCTTTCCTTTGCTGTCATTGTAGCCAATCTGCTAGGTGTGAGGTGGTATATCAGTTTTGATTTACATTTCTCTGATTATAAGATATTTAGAACACTTTTTTATGTGCTTATTGATAGTTTTGACTTCATCTGAAAATTGCCTATTCATGCCCCTTACCCTCCTATTAATTGGGAATGGCTTGATTTTTTTGTAAAATTGATTTAGCTCCTTATAAATTTGAGTAATCAGACCTTTGTCAGAGGTTTTTATTATAAAGATTTTTTTCCTAAATTTTTGCTTCCCTTCTAATTTTGTTTGTATTAGTTTTGTTTGTACAAAACCTTTTTTAATTTAATGTACTCAAAATTATTCATTTTATATTTTGTAATATTCTCTCTCTCTTGCTTGGTCTTAAAATCTTTCCTTCCCCATAGGTCTGACAGGTAAACTATTCTATATTCACCTAATTTACTTATAGTTTCCTTCTTTATATTTAGTAATTCACCCATTCTAAATTTATCTTAATGTAGAGTGTGAGATGTTGATCTAAACCTTATCTCTCCCATACTGTTTTCCAGTTTTCCCAGCAGTTTTTGTGATAGTGCAGTTTTGTCATTATCTTGCAGAGAGTATTTACCCCAAGTCTATTCCACTGATCCTCCCTTCTGTCTCTTAGCCAGTACCATATCGTTTTGATGACCATTACTTCATAGTACAATTTAATATCTGTTACTACTAGGCCCCCATCCTTCACATTTTTTTTTCATTATTTTCCTTGATAAACTTGATCTTTTGTTTTTCCAAATAAACTTTGTTATAATTTTTTTCTAATTCAGTAAAAAAGTTTTTTGGTAGTTTGATACTTATGGTACTGAATAAATAAATGAATTTGGGTAGGATTGTCATTTTTATTATGTTAGCTCATCCTACCCATGATCAATTAATGTCTTTCCAATTGCTTAGATCTAGTTTCAATTGTGTTGGAAGTGTTTTGTAATTGTGTTCATATAATTCTTGTATTTGTTTTGGCAGATACATTCCCAAGTATTTTATTGTCTAGGGTGATTTTTAATGGAATTTCGCTTTCTAACTCTTGCTGCTGGGATGTGTTGGAAATATATAGGAATGCTGATTTATGTGGGTTTATTTTGTATCCTGAAACTTTGCTAAAATTGTTGATTATTTCCACTAGCTTTTTAGTTGATTCTTTCGGGTTCTTTAAGAAGACCATCATATCATATGCAAAGAGTGATAGTTTAGTCTCCTCATTGCCTATTTTAATACCTTCAATTTTTTTTTCTTCTCTGATTGCTACTGCTAGTGTTTCTAGTACAATCTTAAATAATTGAGATGATAATAGGCATCCTTGTTTAATTCCTGCTCTTATTGGGAAGGCTTATAATTTATCTCCATTGCAGATGAGGCTTGCTAATGGTTTTAGATATATATTGTTTATTATTTTTAGGAAAGACCCTTCTATTTGTATACTTTCTAGTGTTTTCAATAGGAATGAGTGTTGTATTTTGTCAAAGGCTTTTTCTGCATCTATTGATATAATCATGTGATTTCTCTTGGTTTGGTTGTTGATATGGTCAATTATGTGGATAGTTTTCCTAATATTAAACCATCCTTGCATACCTGGTATAAATCCCACCTGATCATAGTGAATAATCCTCATGATCACTTGCTGGAGTCTTTTTGCTAGTATTCTATTTAAGCTTTTTGCATCTATGTTCATTAAGGAGATTGGTCTGTCATTTTCTTTCTCTGTTTTTGATCTACATGACTTTGGGATCAGTATCATATTTGTGCCATAAAATGAATTTGATAGAAATTCTTCTTTGCTCATTTTGTCGAATAGTGTCTATAGTATTGGGATTTGTTGTTCTTTAAATGTTTGATAGAATTCACTTGAGAATCCATCTGGACCTGGGGATTTTTTCTTAGAGAGTTCTTTGATGGCTTGTTCAATTTCTTTTTCTGATATGGGGTTACTTAAGTATTCTATTTCTTCTTCTGTTTATGGCAATTTATATTTTTGTAAATAATCATCCATATCACCTAGCTTGCCATATTTATTGCCATATAATTGGGCCAAATAATTCTTAATAATTACCTTAATTTCCTCTTTGTTAGAGTTGAGTTCATCCTTTTCATCTTTGATGCTGTTAATTTGATTTTCTTCTTTTCTTTTTTTATTTGATTGACTAGTACTTTATCTATTTCATTTGTTTTTTCAAAGTACCAGCTTCTAGTCTTATATATTAATTCAGTAGTTCTTTCACTTTCCGTTTAAATGACAATTCTTGAGGCAACTAGGTCATATAGGGAATAGAATGCCAGAGCTATAATCAGAAGAAGACTAGTTCAAATCTTGCTTCAGTCAATTAATATGTGAACCCAGGCAAGTCACTTATTCTGTCTCATTTTCTTTATTTGCAAAATGAGAATAAAATTAGCTTTTACTTCCCAGGATACCTGTGAAGATAAAATAGATAATATTTATAAACTTTGTAGAACTATATAACTATTAACATTTATTATTGAGAAAATAGCATCCTAGCATCTAAATGTGAAAAAAAGAAACAAGACCCTGCAAAGCCACACAAGCAATGTGTGTACTTTAAATATTAGAATATGAAAGAATCAAGACTATAAGATATTCCTATAAAATGGTAAATCCTTTCATAGTGAATTCTTGCCTTCTACCTGAACTCTGTTTTGCTACTTAGCTGGGACATGCCAAAAAGAAACATTCATTTTCAGGGGAGCACAGAACACACTTCTGAGAGAAGAGCACTTGTTACCCCTGTCTTGGGAAATTTGGGGCTGCCAAGATACCTTTTTCAGTTGAGAAAATATGTAAAAATTTACAGATGAGATTCAGGGCATTTTGCCTTGGTGAGCAAAAACTGCAGGATGAATTGAAGCAGGGTTTGCAGAGCATTTTACCTTATATTCTCTATTCTTCTGTCTCTTTATCTTTGACTCTATATATTTCTTCCTCTGCTCTTTTTCATAGAGGTTTAATTCCTTTGTCTCTAAGGAACATTCTTTTCCTTCCTCTAATCCTTTCTGTTCTTTTGGAAGCCCAAAGTATTCTTCTCTTTCTCCATAAGAAGAAATAAAAGTTCCTTAAAAAATTCTGAAAAATGATTCTTTATTGTTCTGATTGATGACCCCTGAAAAACTTTCTTTAAATGCTTTTTGCCTTCACTTTCTTCCTAATTTTCTCCGTGTGTGTGTGTGTGTGTGTGTGTGTGTGTGTGTGTGTGTATGTGTATGTTTGTGTGGTGGTTGTGGTGTGTACTTTGGGTATGTTTTGAGTGTGCATATGCTCACTTTGCCACTCTATGCCTTTTCACAGACTGTTCCCCACCCATAGATCCCTTGTTATCCTCACCTTTGGCTCTTGGAAACCCTACATCCCTTTGAGACTTGGTTCGACAATCTCCTTCTTCAAAAGGTCTTTCTTGAGTCCCCCATTGTTTAGTACTATAAGAATAGAAAGAGCCAGTACCCAAATGTTATGACTGAAGGGAGAGAGAGAGAGTCTGTGAGGTGAGACTTTCTTCTAGCTCTCCCCTCAGGGCCAAAAATGCACTGATGAGACTTCAAGGGAGTACCACTGAGAAACTGGGTGACCTGGATGGTCATGCTGCCCCACAGGAGTTGGGGATGAGACTTACCTATAAGAGGAGGTTTTGGGTACCCCAATCTGATTCTGAATGAGGGCGGGGTTCACTCAAGCTTCCCCTGAGGTCAGTCAACTTCACAGCAAGGGGTCTGGCTCCCAGATGGAGGCAGCCAGACCAAGCTGTGATTCTCCTCCCCCTCATCTCTCAGGTACTCTGGAATGCTAGCTGTCTAATAAATGGCTTTTATTAATCACAATTCAGGGATTGGGGAAAGAGGTGAAAGGCAGAGGGATTTTGGGATGCCCTCTTCTCTATTTCTATGGTTTCCATCACTTGGGTGGGGACCTTTGGAATTCCTGCTCCCTAGCATCTCCCCTTTTGTCCCTTCTCCTTCTGTTTTTTTTTTTTCTATAATTGTCAGTTAGACTGTAAAGGGTCTCTCAGCAAGGTTGGATAATGGGGGAAGGAGAGAGATGGCTCCCAAAATGGAGTCCCAAACTTAGCTGACTTGATGATGAAGTCTTGCTGGGTGAGATGCAATGGGATGCCCTTGACCAGGGAATTGGGATATCAATGTCCAAAGTAAGATCCTCAGGAAGCCCTCAAGACTGGATTTGAGCTGAGATGTTGTCCTCCTTCTCTCCATCCTCCACTGGAAGTCTCTCCTTCTCCTTCTTCCTCCAGAGAATTCCCCAGAATCCCCTCTGGTCTTAACTGTCACCAAATGTCACCAACTGCCTTCTTCTGGCTCTTTTTGTCCCATCCCCCACCCTTACAGTAACCTCTTCACCTATTTTCTGTGTTTTTTAATTGTTGACTACATTGTATTATCTTCATAGGATGAAAGGTCCCTGAATGAAGGAACTACCTCACTTTTATATTTATGTCTCTAGAACTTAATCAATGGCTGGCTCATTAAGTAAGTGCTTAACAAATGGTTGATTCAGTGATTGCTAAAACTTATCCCCATCTATCTTTCTTTTATTCTTTTGTTGTAATATACATGACTATTAAGATGATAAGATTTAGAGCTTGAAAAGACCTTTGAGATAATCTGTACCAATCCAATCATTAAAGAGTAGGAAAGTGATACAGAGAGACAATGTGACTTATTTAATGTTTTACAAGTAGTAACTTACTGTTGGGCTGTGAACCCAGGTCCTCTGACTTCAGATTTAGTCCTCCTTCCACCAAATCTCTTAATTGAGTGAATTCCAGTTTTGGAGAATGCTGATTTGCATTTTTTATTCTGACTTAAAACTTCATCCAAATGGGCAAAGTGAAATAAACTGTATTTTAAAAGGCTCTCTTATTTTCAAAAGATTATTTATGGACAACATAGAACATTATATTATTATTTTAAACAATGGCTTCACATTGTTTTTGTAAAAAAGATGATGGAAGAACTCTTTCTTGTTTTTTTTTATTTAATCACTTCTGAATCTACCCAATTGTATTATCTTCCAGTCAGTATTTCCCTGTTGTCAAATGACTAAATCCAGGAATATTATATCTATAGTGTTTCCTTGATCTACCAGTCTATTTACCCTGTCAAGGATGACTACTGTTTGGCATGACATCACAGGGAAACAGAATTTAAGAGTTGGAAAAGACATCAATTGTGATCTAATGCCCATATGTGAAAAGAAACCCCAACTAGTAGTCACCAGTCCACTGTTTGAAGATTTCCAAGGATAGGAGTCCCTAGGAAGTTCTTTTCAGTTTTGAATACTTCTAATTGTTAAGATAGGGCAGATAGGTAGTGCAGTGGATAGAGTGCCTCATTAGAAGTCAGGAAAACCTAAATTCAAATCTGGCTTCAGACACTTCCTAGCTGTGTCATCTTAGGTAAGACTCTTAAACCGGTTTACCTTAATTTTTCTGACATGCAAAATGAGTTGGAGAAAGAAATGGCAAACCACTCCAGTATCTCTGCCAAGAAAATCCCAAATGGGGCCATGAGAGTAGGGCATGACTGTAAATGACACAATAGCAATAAAATTGTTAGGAAATTTTCCCTGATATCAAAATTAAATTGATCTCTGCAACTTGCCTCTCATCTTCCATTCAGGTTCAGCCTTTAATGGTTCAGACAGAAAATGTCTAATCCCTTCTTCACAAACCAGCACTGCATTCCCTAAAGAGCTGTTATGCCATCCTGAGTCTTGTATTCTCGTCTTCACTTTTTTTCCACAGACTTGTTTGTATGAGCCCATGCAGAGTTTTAGTGATCATGTCTTTTTTTAACTTCTTGTATAACTTTCCTTTAATGAATATAATATTCCTAGAATATTATAAGGAATCTTCTGACACTCCTGGAATGTTAAGAATTGATCTTTAAATCAGGATCATGTTTATGTACCACAGTTGTTTGGCATCTATCTTCCCCATAATTTTCTTTTTCCCCTTTTCCTTTTTCACAAAGCAGATTTTCAAAACATTGTTGTCATTTCTAAAATTTTCCGTCCTGATAGAACCTTCTTTTGTGACACAGGTAATCTATTACTTCTCTACCAATATCTTAATGGTTTTCAAAGAGTACCATAATATCTTGAGAACCTTATCTCACAATTCCTTCATATATTTGTCAAGTTATTTTTCTGGAGCAAATACTAGATGTTCTTTTAGTTACTAGTTTCTCATTTATGATATTTATATCAAATGCTTATAATTTTTTGATACTAATATTATTAGTCTGAAAATCATTATCTAATTATTACTAGGTAGAAGAAAATATATATAATGGTGATGATACAGTGTTGTTCCTCATGAATGTACTACAATGTTGGGAGAATGTTAAGCTCCTCCAAATTCCATTCCCTTATACTATATGTGAGACAACTAAATAGCTTAGTGGGTAGAATGCTGGACTTGGAGTCAAGAAGATATGAGTTTAAATCCACTTACTTATTAGGAAAGCTCTTTGGAGAGACACATAGGAAGTAAGTGTGACCCTGGCTTTTTCAGGCAAGAGGCAGACCTTTTTTAACTGGAAAAAACCATGAAGACAAGTACAAGCAAAACAAGAATGACAAAAATTACCTTCTTGTAGTGTTAAGAAAAATTCCAAGCAGAGCTTCATCTTATACCTGGAAAGAACCTTCAAAGATTCTATTTGATATTTCAACTTTCCCCCAAAGGGCACTTAGAGATTTCTAATGGTTTCTTTCACAGAGAAGATATTTATTTAAATTGAAATAGTAATAATAAAAAATTAGAATGACAAATACAAATGAATAAAATTTCTTTGTTAGTTTGTTTTCCCTAGATAACAAATATAGTAATTCTTCCTTCTCTAGATGGTCAAGTGTGAGTCTCCAGTAAGTCTCCAGTAAGTGGAATGGATGTAAAGAGTTCAAAGAACTTAGCTCCATAGGTGATCCAGCACATTATTTTGCAGAAAACTGTACATTTTTAACTTTCTAAAGCATAAAATGCTTGAACAATTTATCTTACAATTGCCATATTGCTTCCAGAAGGAAAGATGTATGAAGTTAAAAATGATTTGGAGCTTCATTTTTTGAAAGTCTGAGAGTTTTGCCCAGATGGGAGGGAAATTATTTAGACCTTCTAGTACTGACAGCCATTTCACTCTTTAGCCATTTAAATAAAAAGTAGGATTATTTTATATTAGCATAGATAGAAAAAGGACTTCAGCTAATATTAAGTTTTGTAAGCATACACATGGGTATGTAGTAATGGGGAAAAATGAATATAGGGAAAATGAATATAGGAAATACAAGTTTCCTATATTTCCCTATATTCATTTTTCATATATGAAATTAATATAGGGAAATAAATGAAAATACTGGAAAGAAATACCAAGAACAGGGAAAGAAAATTATCTGTCAATACAAGAAATCTTCTCCCTTTTCCTATTGTTTAGATAGATGGATATTTGTGCATTAAAAAAAAATATATATATTTATTTTTTTATTTTTAAAAATATTTTCCCATGTGTACATGATTCATTTTCTTTCCCTTCCCTCTTCCCTCCCCCCTCCTGGAGCAAATAGGCCCTTCCACTGGGTTGTACAAATGCCATCACTTGATACCTATTTCTACATTATTCATTTTTACCAGAGAGCTGAAATCCAAAATCATATATACATATAAACCAGTGATAAGTGATATGTCATAAGTTTTTCTCTTGAATTTCTACTCCCACAGTTCTTTCACTCAATGTGGATAGCTTTTTTTTCTCATAAGTCCTTCAGGAATGTCCTGTAGTATTTTATTGCTACTAGTAGTAAAGTCCATTACATTGGATAGTTTCACAATGTTTCACTTTCAGTGTACAATGTTCTCTTGTTTCTGCTCATATCACTCTGCGTCATTTCTTTGAGGTCTTTCCAGCTCATATAGAAATCCTCCGGTCCATCACTCCCTACTGCACAATAGTATTTCATCACCATTAGATACTGCAATTTGTTCAGCCATTTCCCGTTCAAGGGACACCCCTTATTTTCCAATTTTTTTGCCACCAAAAAGAATGTGGCTATGAATATTTTTGTAGAAACATTTTTATATCTGTGATTCTTAATTAAACAAAAGCTAATAATATAATAAACAACTTCTGATCTTTATATGCCATTTTAATGCCTTCAAAATTCTTTACATGATTTGTTCTTTATATATCTACATCAACACTATGAGGAATATACAGTTGTTATCCCTATTTTTCAAATGGAAAAACTGAGACTAGGGAAGTTAAATGCCTTGTCAAAGGCCAGCACTTTAGTGATAGATGCCAGAGAGTTATCTCTGAAAAACCATGGAGAAAAAAGCAACTTTGCATATGTTTATTAATTCATTTTAAGATGCAGCAATTTAGTAACCAGCATTTAACAAATAGTTACTCTATGCAAAAATGAAACAATGTAGGGCATATGAGAGTTTTCTTTCTACAGGAAGGCAAACCATGTATATCCCCAGTTAAAACCATGTCTCTATTCTCTCCAGAAGTACTCAGAGAAACAGTGGAGATTCACAGGCCACAGACCTTTAATGAGAAAGAATGTGTATGGGTCCATAAGAAATTCTGAGATTTCTGATTCTGTTGTTTTGGAAGAGGGATGCTTGTCTGAGGCTTTAGGGGCCAGGTGGCATCAAGATGTAGAAGAAAGAAGACATTTATTTGGAACTTTCCATATTTGTTTTGCTATGTGGTAAGGTAAGGTCTAGGAGTGCCAAGAAATAACTCTGTGACCATGAACAAGGGAAAGCAGAAATAAACATGAAAAAAAGAACAGATAAACAGACTTGGAGTGAACTAGATCTAGCCAGGGGAATTAAAGAGAAGAGCAGCAGAGACATGAAGTTCTGATTAGAATGAGAATGTGTTGGAAATGACACAGGAAGGTGGAGCATGTACTGAGCCTAGGACTGAGTCTCAGAGAGCTGGTAGAAATTGGCCATAGCAAGTGAAATACTTCAGAGCTCCCTTCTCTCCAAGGTTCTTTATAACTCAGTGCCAGGAAAATATTCACTTAACATTTCAATCACAATCTCTTTCCTAATGTGTTCACTCTGACCATCTGGGAAGAAGAATTGAAACAAAAGAAAAATTCAATTCTGATTGGAATCCCTACCAAAATCTGCTCTGTAGTTCGTTATTGCCCATTTGTATTTATTTTTAATGCTATCTGATATGACTAATAAATTTCATGACCATTTAAAGAATAAATTTTATTAATTTTTTCCCCATCATACACATTTCTCCTAGTACCTCTTCTTCCATTTCTGTCATGAAAGCTGGCAAATTCCCAAACTGAGATGTCCTGGCAATCTGAGAATATCAATATGCTCAATAGTCTAAGAAATAAGCAGCATGACCAGCCCAGATATTTCCCCGAGATGTATTCAGACCCCAGCTCTAACATAAAGTCTAAAGTCAGAAAGTGTTCTGGACCTATAAGCAAAACAAAAAAAGAATCCTATCTTAAAAAACTATTATTTTGATAGGATACTCAAGACACAAACCTAGAAAAAGAAAATGTCTCTAAAATATAAAAAATGAAGTCTCAAAGGAAAACAAAGCTTGGGAACAAATTTAAGTGGAATTCTTGGAAGAGATGTATCCAAAGTTTTTAAAAAGTGTTAAAATATTTATATAATTGAAATGAGAGTGCTAGAAGGAAAAAACTGAGAAGAAATGATATTTGTAGGGATAAAAAGAATCAACAGTTTGGCAAGAGGCATAAAATCATTCCCAAGCAATAAACTTCTTGAAAACTATAAATGACTCAAATAGAAGATAATATCCCCATGAAAATTAAAAAAAATAATAATAAAACAAAGTTAAAAGACTAAAAAAAGTAGAAGAAAATGTAAGCCATTTTATGATAAGAAAATACCCTGACCTGGGAAACAGATTGAGAAGAGTTAATTTAAGAATCATTTGACTATGAAAACCATGACCTAGATATGATTCAAGAAATAATTTAAAAAAATACTTTCTAAACCTCTTAGAACCAGAGGGCAAGTGGAAAGAGAAATAATCTACTACTTACTGACTGAAGTAAGTCTCAAAATGAAAATTCCCAAGAAATTTTTTTTGATTTTGCCTGAAAATGATCCTTTTATTCATTTTTTATTTAAAAATTATTTATTTACTTTTTACCAATTACATGTAATAACAAATTTCCACATTAATTTTCCAAAGTTATATGATCCAAATTGTCTCTCTCCCTTCTTCCCTCCCTCTTCCGAAGGTGGCAGGCAATTCAGTCTATGTTATATTAATTTTTATAAGCAAATAATTTTATAAAATCCAAACCCCAAAACATAAACCCAAATAAACAAGTTAAAAATAGTGTGTTTTCATCTACATGCCTATCCTGAAAATTCTTTCTCTGGAAGTGGATAGCATTGTTTTTTGTAAGTCCCTCAGAATTGTTCTGGATCATCATATTTGATCATTCCATAATATTTGCTATTACTGGGTACAATGTTCTCCTGTTTCTGATTTATTTCACTCTGCATCAGGTCATGTAGGTCTTTCCAGCTTTTTCTAAAATCATCCTGTTCATCATTACTTTCAGCACAATAGTATTGAGCAGCTATAAATATTTTTGTACAAGCAAGTCCGTTCCCATTTTTTAAAGTCTCTTTGGGATTCAGCCATAATAGTGATATTACTGGATTAAAGAGCATACTCTTTACATACATTGTCTTATATCCCTTTGGGCATAATTCCAAATTGCCCTCCAGAATGGCCAGATCAATTCATAACTCCACTGGCAATGCATTAATGCCTCAATTTTGCCAATTCCACTCCAATATTTATCATTTTCCTTTACTGTCATATTAGATAATCTGATAAGTATGAGGTGGTACCTCAGGGTTGTTTTAATTTGCATTTCTCTAATCAAAAGGGATTTAGAACTTTTTTAATGAAATTATTGCTAGCTTTGCTTTCTTCATCTGAAAACTGCTTATTCATATTCTTTGATGAGTTGTCAATTGGGAAATCACTTGTATTCTTAAAAATTTGACTTCGCTCTTTATATATTGAGAAATGAGGTCTTTATAGATAAATTTGTTATAAAATGTTTCCGAGTTTCTTGTTTCTCTTCTAATCTTGGTTGTATTGATTTTGTTTGTATAAAACATTTTAAATTTAATATAATAAAAATTACTTATTTTACATCTTGTAATTTTTTCTATCTTATATGATCATAAATTCTTCCCTTCTCCATAGATATGACAGGTACACTATTCTAGGTTCCCCTAATTTACTTATGATATCACTTTTTATGTCTAAATCATATATCCATTTTAACTTTATGTTGTTTTAGGGTATGATATATTTATCTAAACCTAATTTTTGCCATACTGGTTTATAATTTTCCTAGCAGTTTTTGTCAAATAATGTGTTCTTATCCCAAAACCTGGAATATTTGGGTTTATCAAACAGTAGATTGCTGAGGTCATTTATCCCTAGTCTATTCCATTGATCCATCTTTCTGTTTATTAGCCAATACCAGATTGTTTTGATGATTACTGATTTATAGTAGAGTTTAAGGTCTGGTACTGCTTGGTCACCACCCTTCATATTTTTTCCCTTGAGTACCCTTGATATTGTTTATCTTTTGTTCATCCAGATGAATTTAATTATTTTTTCCAGTTCTATAAAAGTTTTGTTTTGGTAGTTTTATTAGTATTGAACTGAATAAGTAAATTAATTTAGATAGGATTGTCATTTTTATTATATTAGCTCAGCCTACCCATGAGCAATTTATGTTTTTCCAGTTGCTTAGATCTAACTTTATTTGTGTGAAAAGTGTTTTGTAATTGTGTTCATATAATTCTTGCATTTGTCTTGGCAAATAGATTCCCAAGTATTTCTTAATGTCCATTTTAAAAATGATTTTAAACCAGTGATTTTACATCAAATTTCTCTTTCTAACTCTATTACTGTGCTTTATTGGAAATCCACAGAAATGCTGATGATTTATGTGGTTTTATTTTGTATCCTGTAATTTTTCTAAAGTTATTAATTTATTATATTATAATATTATTGTTAACTTAATGATTAATTAGTGAAGTGATTAATTATTTTGACTAGTTTTTTTAGTTGATTCTCTAAGATTCTCAGTAAATTTAAACCTAAAATCTGAAGCTTATGGGTTAAAGAATAAAAGGCCTACATACAGCCATAGAAAGAAAGAATTCATGAATAGAAGAGCCTCCAGTATGACTACATATAATTTATTAGCCATTACTTCTTAGGAGCAGAGAGCTTGGCATACAATATTCCAGATGATAAAAAATATAGGCTTATAACCAAGAATAATTTGCTACCTGCCTTGCTTATGGCCATTTTCTTCCCCATTTGTCCTGAAATTTTCTCTTTGTGGTCATGCCCTCTAATTTTTTCTGCTTTTGATTCCCCCTGTTGGATTCTATCCTTTTGCAACCTAATAATTTCTCCTATAGCTTCTCTTCTTCCTGAGGAATCATAGGAATTTATTTTCTTTCTTTAATTTTGGCTTGAGTTCCATTACCTTTTCCTCTTTATCATTATCCTCTCTTCTTCCTTTTTAATTACCCTCTAATTCTTCAATTTATTCCTATTAAAATATTTATGTACCCTCTAATTCTTCAGTTTAGTTATACTAAAATACTGGTTCACCTGTAGTGATGATCAGGAAGAAAGGGGAAGAGAGTTGTGATAATTTAGCCCATAGTGTTTCTGGCCTGGTTCTTCTAAAATGATTTCAATTTAATGACTTCTTTCATCTTTATCTCCTTGTATACTTTTAGAAAGAAATATCTTAATGGGACTTAATTGTTTGCTATTGTCATTATTATTGGTTTTTATCATAATTTACACTCTTCTGGATTTTTCTCTTAATAGGATCTAGAAATGGAACAATTTATTGTATTTCTACTTTTTTGGTATTTGTATTTAACTTTCTATAGTCTAGGGTATTTGGAAAGAGAATAGTTTACTTATTTCTGAGGGTTTTTTAAAGTAGAAAATCCCTCAAATGCCTTTTTAATTGAGCCTCCACATATTTTCATTAAGATTAAATTTAGGTTTGTGAAGAGTGTCACTTCAGTTAGCATCTTGACTTCCATTTTTCCTTGAAACACGTTTTCCATTCCTTTCTGCAGCTTCTGGGGTATACAGAATAATCTTCTGCTATTTTAATTTCCTTTCCTTTTATATGACTTCAGTTCTTTGCAAAATTTGTCTTTTATCAGTGACAAATTTAATCAGTATCCAGCATGGAGTTTGTTATCTATCTATCTATCTATCTTTCTATCTATCTATCTATCTATCTATCTATCTATCTATCCATCCATCTAATTTCAGGCAGTAATTTCTAGGTTCTTTCAATTGGCATTTGATTGTCTGTGCTTGGAATCTCTGAGTAGTTTCTTCTTATGTTTTTTTTCAGATTTTTGGACTTGTCATATTATTCTAAAAGAGCAGTGATCCTTAAATTATCCCTACACAAACTGTCTTTGAATTCAATTTCTTTGAATTGTACTAAAATGCTTTATTTTAATATTATCTTGTTTTGCTATTCTTTTTCCAGATTGTCATTCACTTTATTATATTTGCATTACCAATCAGTTGTTTTTCTTTAGTTTCTTTGAATAGACTTACCATCATGAATTCATGTTTCTCTATTTTTAACAATTATTTTTATAGTAAATTCTGTTCTCATAATTCTTATTTTTCTCTTGAACCATTCATTAATATTGTTATGATTTTGTACTTTCTTGGTAATCCATAGGATCCTCTATCTCATCCATTGTTGGTTCAATTTCTTTTGTCTGAGACCATTTATTTCAATATGCTTTGACCTGTTTAGAGGACTTGCTAGTTCTTCCAACTTCTGTTTTAATATGTTCCTTATCTTTTATCTATAAGTGTTTGACTGAATTTTCTCTGCTGACATCCAATATTGCATCTCTAGCTGTCTTTCAGATATTTCAAACTGGATGTCCAGTAGACATCTTAAATACAATATATTCAAAATAGGATTCATTATTTCTCCCCTAACCTTCCCACCTTCTCTATTACTGTAGAGGTCAATAGCATCCTCCCAATCCCTCAGGCTCACAACCTAGAAGTCGCTATGTTAAGTTCTGGAACCAGTTTTTTCTGTTCTTTAGTTTGCTGGTGAAGATCATACTGCAACCCCGGGCAGAGCATGACTTTGTTTTTCCACATCTTTCTGCATCTTTATGAGGATAGGGATTAGTAGGAGAAGTGATTGGACATTTGGAGTCCAATGCTTATTGCCACAGTTGAAGTCAGAGGCACAATGTCTTGGCTGAGACTATAAGCAGTTGTAAATAAGTTGCTAAATGAATGGCAAAGTCTGTGGTTTGAATTATGCCACCCTGCCAGAAGTTGGGGCCTAGTAGAGAGAGAAGGTGCTGAGTGACAATTTTAGGGAGTAGCCTCCTCTGCCATCTATTATGTGTTTGCTATCTTGTCAGGGTTCTTGGTGACTTGGTATTTAGAGACAGCTACAATTATTTAACCTTTTGTGCATAATTCTTATTTGGGGGAGTTTGAAAAACTCCTAATGGCTCAAGAACATGTAGCTACAAAACATTTTCCCCATCAACCTAGGGCACACTTTCCCACAAATATGTATAGCATCTGTGGGATGGCTTTCATGCACATTGATTGTGAAGTAGAACTATAGGAAATAAATGTGGCTAAGGTGTAACTCATAAGTAGAGGTTAGAGTCTTCAAAAAGCTCATCTCCAGGTTCTCCAGAAATGGGTACATTTCTTGGACTTGGGCTGCTGCTCCTTTGTGGAACTTTATTGCAAAGGCTAGCTATTTCTTGATTCTTTAGCAAGCTCTCTTTTCTTCTACAAGAGGTCTCTCCATCTTAAAGTCACTTTCTCCTTTGAGAAACTGTCTGTCTTTTTCCATGTCCTTGGTTGTGCTTTGAATTCTTTAATATTAAGTCTTTCACTACTGGATGGAGTGTTTCCATGTGGATTAGCAACACTGGTGTTTATCACCATGGCCAATAATTTAGTAGTGGGAGAAGAAACAATCCTTTCTCTCTCATGCAGGATCTCTTGCACAGGCTGTTATTCATGGCTTGCCCTCTCTTGAACTGATTTTCAAAATGTCTTTTAAGGATAACTTGGATTATCTTTAGTCATCTTTAATCAGCTAATCCTGATTACCCCTTCTGACTCAAACAGAGAAAGAAAATTACTTGAAAAAGGGACTTCAATTGTTAATACTTGGTTGACTCAACAGGTATTATCTGTGAATACCTCCTGAAAACATATCAACTACTGGGATTTGGGATTTGGGAGTTCAATTTCCCACTTTCCTTATGTATCAGTTATCTTTTAAGGTATAATTCATGTTCTCTCCCTTGTCAATCTTTCTTATAAATTTATAACTAACAATCTCCTTTCCTCAAAATATTTTTGTGATGTCATAATTTTAATACTTTCAAAGAAATGAAATTACATACAATGTTAATTCTGGGAAATTGGGGAGACAGACAGGGTCATGGATATTTATTGAAAGTATTAAAGCACTTAAAATATGCTTAGGTTTTACTCAATTATTTGATCCCATGAAGTTTTCTGATTGCATTTATTTATTTTTCTTTCCTCACTTCCTATCATGTCAATATGATCTTTCACAAGAAAGATATAATTCTGCTTTCTTATACTCAACACATTCTATTTTGTTGAAAACTGGTGGTGGCTGTTCTTAAGAGAAACAGAGTAAGGCTATTCTCTCCTTTATCCTAAAATTAATCCCAACAGAGGGGTTTAAAGTTTTTTCATACCTGAGATGGAAAAAAGGAGAAATGGAAACCCAAAGTCTAATTTGATTTCCTGATGTTTGTTAAAATCATCGGTCAGGGTCAAGGGTTTTGCATATGTGATTCCCAACTAAGATTTATCTTAGATTAAACTACGTAAGCTTGTCATATGAGAAAATACCACAGGATGCTTCAATTTGGCAAAAGTGTGAGTCTCTTCCATCTTATTCTTCTGTTTACACTGCAATGTAAGAAGGGTGGAAAGAAAGACCCAAAGGATTATGGACTCTGTGAAATAGAAGCTCCTCACCATCTAAGTTGTAATTAAGTATGAAGTATCTTTCAAATGTGCTTCCAAAAATGAAAAAGAATACCAATGAAACTTTAAAAAAGTAAATGAATCAGAGTAGAAAGAAATTCATATGGGGATATAGACAATCAGGATAAATTTGTTACTATTGTGTTAAATTTAACATACACTGGAAAAAGTAGGGAATTCAGTTTCATTTTCATTTTTTCCTCTTTATAGATTCAAATATTCAAGTTTTTTGATATTTAAGTTTATTACAATGAATACAAATTTTAAGTACAAATATAAAATTTTAAAAATTCTCTTCAGATTTTAGAAATACTGGCCCTCACCTCAATAGAAATATACAAATACATTCATATGCATGTGCACATATCTGTATGTATGTATGTGTAAACATATGATAGCTAAGTGGCTCAGTGAATAAAGCATTGGACTTGGAATCAGAAAGATGTGAATTCAAATCTGGCCTCAGATACCATCTAACTAATGTGACCCTAGGCAAGTCAGTTAATCTAATATCTTTATTAAGAAAACTCTATGGACAGTATTGGCATGCTATGGTTCACAGGGATACAAAGAATAGGAGTGAAGGAATGATTGAATAACAGGAACAACACATATTTATATTCATACTATACATCAGAAACTTTAACATTAATGAATCAACAAATTGTAAAGCAAATGAGAGAAAAACACCAATAAGCACCAAAATAGAAACAAAACGAGATTGAATATTGAATATATACTTTATTACATAAGAGGTGTGGCCAAAGCAATGAAGTATTTTTTAAAATTTCCGTTGAAAGAAACTTTCCAAAATGCATAGATTTCACAAGGGTTGTCACTCCTAATATACAAATTCACTGGCAGCCTTCTCTTTTGGATTCCTTTTCATAGTCTACAGAAGAGATAAAATCACCTCTTAAGATTTTCAAAGAACTTTTCTCATTGGTTCCTCTCCCATCTTCTCAAGGAGTGACAAATATTTGTCTTATTAGACCCAAGGCTGCTAATGTGATGTGTATGGGAGGAAAACACAGGTACTGCCTGAGGCATGGAGATATCTCCAGCTGTGCACAGCAATTTACAACTTAATGTAGTGAAGATAGGTGGCAGAAGCAGGAAGAAGTATCAGAAACTGTCCAGAGTGTTGGAGGACCCTGCAATGATGGCATAGAACCTGGCTTGGATGAAATAAGCACCTGGTCTCCTGTACAGCCAGGCTCCTTTGCCCCTTTCAGTCCTCGCCTCCTTTGAGGTCTCATGTAGACTTCAGAAAGCATTTCCCATTGGGCAACTGGTATAAATTCAAGGACTTTGGACATTTCAAACTCAAAAAGCTACCCTTGGCATTTGAATCATCAGTATTGTGGTATTTCTCTTTGGTGGTGAGGATTTGGGAAAGAAAAGTAAGACACTTGACGTACAGGTTGAATCTCACTTCATGTTTTTGTTGTCATGTGCTGAAATTATAGATAGCTGGCCAATTGTAGCTATACCAGTGACATTGTTTTAGGGGAGGAAATCACCTTTTTCCACCCTTCTAAGATCAAAGGAAAGCTAGTGATGGATCTTTCTCAAGAGAAAAATAAATAGTTCCTTCTACTTTTTAAATGAATAAAGCATTTATTAAGAATTTATTACACAGAAAACATTGTGCTAAGAACTGGAAGTACATATAGAAAAGAATTTTAAAATACAGGGGGTGGCTAGGTAGCTCAGTGGATTGAGAGACAGACCCAGAGATGGTAGGTCCTGGGTTCAAATCTGCTCTCAGGCATTTCCTAGCTCTGTGACCATGGGCAAGTCACTTAACCCCCACCACTCTTCTCCCTTAGAACCAATACATAGTAAGGTAAGGGCTTTAAAAAAAATAACATAATTAGTTCACATTCTTAATAAGAGACAATGAATGTCGAAAATTTTAGCTTTCAGTTAGATGGAAAGATTCCAGGGTCTTTTGGATATAGTGGCAAAGCAGATGATAATGCTTTTTAATATCACTTCCCATGACAAAGTCATGTTGATTTATTTTTAAATTGTTAATATACTTATTTCAAAAATCATACATGAAAATTTTCTAATTTTCAATTCAAAAAATGAGTTAAAAATGCTACATACCTCACTCCCTTCAGTCACCCCTCTCTGGGATAGCAAGAAATCTAGATGTAGATTATATCTCACTCCCTCCAGTCACCCCTCTCTGGAATAGCAAGCAATCTAGATGTATATTATACATGTATAGTCATGTAAAGCATCTTTTCATATTAGTCACATTGAAAAAGAAAACATAAAAAAACCAAGAAAAATAAAATTAACGAAATATGTTTTGATGTGCATTTAGACTCCATTAGTTATTTCTCTGAGGCAAATAACTTTTTAAAAATCATTAGTCCTTCAGAATTGTCTGGAATGATTGTGTGGCTGAGAATAGCTAAATGATTCACACTTGATCATGGCACAATATTGCTATTACTAATACTCTGCTAGTTCTGCTCACTTCACTTTATATCACTTTATGTAAGTCTTTCCAGGTCAAAGCATCCTACTCATCATTTCTTATTTTTTGGAAGGAATATTTTGATGTTTTATTTTTCCCCTACTTAGATGTAAAACATTTTTTAACATTTGCTTTTTAAAAATTTGGAGTCTCAGATTCTCTCCCTTCCTTCTTCCCCACCCAGATGGTAATCAATTTGATATAAATTTCTTATATGCAACCATGTAAAATGTTTTCCCATATTAATCCTTTTGTGAAAGGAAACCTGAAAAAAAACAAGAAAGTGAAAAAAGTTTGCTTTGGTTTGGTTTCAGACTCCATCAGTTCTTTCTCTGGAAATGAATGTCATTTTTGTTGTTGTTGCAAATCCTTTTGGATTATCTTAGGTCATTGTACGATTGAAAAAAACAAAGTTATTCACAGCTGTTCATCATGCAATATCACTGTCATTGTGTGAAAGGTTCTGGTTCTGTTTCACTTTGCATCAATTTATGTAAATCTCTCCAGGTTTCCCTGAGCTCCTGCTGATCATTTCTTATACAATAATAGTATTCCGTTATAATGGCATACTATAATTTACTCAGTCATTCAGCAGTTTATAGGTATGCCCTCCCTTTCCAGTTCTTTGCCATCACAAAAAAGCTAGTTTAAATATTTTTCTACATATATATCCTTTTTCTTTTTTATTTCTTCTTCAGAATAAAAGCCTACTAATGGAATTGCTAGATTAAAGGGTTAAATAGCCCTTTGGGAATAGATACAAATTGCTCTCCAGAATGGTTAAAGTAGTTCATAACTCTGTAACAGGACATCTGTTTTTCAGTTTTCCCAAATACTCTCCAAATTTTGTCATTTTCCTTTTCTCTCATAATAGCCAGTCTGATAAGTGTGGGGTGGTATCTCAGAATTGTTCTAATTTGCATTTCTCTAATTAATATTGATTTGGAGCATTTTATTGTATGACTATAGAGAACATTAATTACTTTGACAACTATCTTTTCATATCCTTTGACCATATATCAATTGGGAAATGACTTATATTTTTATACATTTGACTCATTTCTCTATGTATTCTAAGAAATAAGAACTTTCTTAGAACTATTATAAAAGTTTTTTTCACCATTATGATTACTATGTATTACTCTTCATCCTATTCCTCCCTATTTACCCTTTTCTTTCACCTTTGTTTGTATCCATCCTCAAAAGTGTTTAGCTTCTGACCAAGGCATCCCTCAAATTACCCTTCTTTTTTCTATTATCCCATCCTCCTTCTCTTGTCCCTTTCTCCTCTTACTTTCCTGTAGGATAAAATGGGTTTCTGAACCCAATTTATTGTGTTAGTTCTTCCCTTTTTGAGTCAGTTTCAATGACAGTAAATTTCACATGCTTCCCTACCCACCTCCTCCATTTCTCCCTCTCCTGTAAAAACTCTTTCATGTTTCTTTAATGTGAGATAATTTACTCCATTTTATTTCTCCCTTCCCCTTCTCTCAATTCATTCCTCTTTCTTACCTCTTAATTTATTTATTTTTATTTTTCTAACTAACATTCCATCATATTCAGCTTATACCCTTGCTGTCTGATTATGTGTATTCCTTCTAACTGCCTTAATAATGATAACGTTTTTAGGAGTTACAAGAATTATCTTCCCACTGAGAGATATGAACAGTTTAATCTTACTTAATTTCCTCTGATTTCTCTTTGCTGTTTACCTTTTTATGCTTATCTTGCATATTTATATTTGAGAATTAACTTTTTTCTTTCAGCTCCTGTCTTTTTTTTTTAACCCTTACCTTCCGTCTTGGAGTCACTGGCTCCAAGGCAGAAGAGTGGTAAGGGTAGGCAATGGGGGTCAAGTGACTTGCCCAGGGTCACACAGCTGAGAAGTGTCTGAGGCCATATTTGAACCTAGGACCTCCCATCTCTAGGCCTGGCTCTCAATCCACTGAGCTACCCAGCAGCCCCCTCAGCTCTTGTCTTTTTATCAGGAATGTTTCAAAGATCTCTATTTCATTGAATACCCACTTTACCCTGAAGAATTTTGTTCAATGTTGGGGAAAAGGTCATTATTGCTTAAAGTATGAGCACTTCAAAATATTCTATTCCAGGCCCTCCAATCATTTAACGCAGAAGCCATTAAATCTTTTGCTATCCTGAGAGTTGCTCCATGATATCTGAATTGTTTCTTTATGGCTGCTAATGATATTTTCTTTTTGACCTAGAATTTTTAAATTTTTCTATAATATTCCTGGGAGTTATTTTTTGGGAATCTCTTTCAAGAGGTGATCAGTGGATTCTTTCCACTTCTATTATAGCCTTTGTTTCTAGAATATCAGGACAATTTTCCTTGATAATTTCTTGAAATAGGATGTCTAATTTTTTGTCATGGTTTTCAGGCAGCCTAATAATTAATCTTAAACTAATTTTTAGTTTATCACTATTGGATCTATTTTCAAGGTCAGTTATTTTTTCCAAGAAAACATTTAACATTTTCTTCTATCTATATTTTTTGTTCACTTGACTGATTCTTTCTTGGTATCTCATGGAATCATTAACTTTCATTTTCACTTGCTGAATTCTAATTTAAAGAATATTTTCTTCAGTCAGCATTTGTGCCTCCTTTTCTATTTAGTAAATTCAACTTTTTAACAAGCTCTTTTCCTCAGTGAATTTTTCTATATCTTATTTTGAATTGCCCAATTTTGCTTTTCAATATGTTTTTCACTTCAGTGGATTTTTGTATCTCTTTTACCTATTGATATATTCTGTTTCTTAAAGTATTATTTTCTTCAGTATTTTTGTATCTCCTTTACCAATCTGTTGACACTTTTTCCTAATTTTCCTGCATCGTTCTCATTTCCCCCAAATTTTTATTTTAACTCTTTGATTCTTAAAATCCTTTTTGAGCTCCTCCAGCTATTCTTTTGGGGCTTGATAACAATTCAAATTTTTCTTAGAGGTTTTTGGATGCAGTAGTATTGACTTTGTTGTCTGTTTCTGAATTTTTGTTTTTGCCTTCCCTTTCACCAAAATAAATTTTTATGTTGAGCTTCTTTTTGTTTGTTTGTTTGTTTGCTCATTCTCCAGCCTTTTTCTTGTCTTTTGATTTAAAAATTTTTCAAAGTTGGACTCCATTCCTGTGGTGAAGGGAATATGGTTCCAAGTTTTAGGTATTTTGTGTACCTCCTTTCCGTGATACCTCTGGGGATCTGTAAGCTTTCAATTTTTCCAAGGTGGCATGATCTAAAGAGTTTAATATTCTTCCCACCCTGTGCTCTGTGAGTGACACAACAATCACCATTTTCTCCCTAGAACTGTGACCAGGGTAGCCTGCTCCCCATCAGTTACAAGCACTAATGTGTGCTAATGCTCTTCCTCCCCACTGGGATTTTGATTCAAGACTTTGAACTTAACATGCATATGGATAATGCAGAAGAGTCTTGCATCCACAGTCAAGAAAGGGACCTCTGTAATTTCCTTCTGACCAGGTGTCTAACCCCCTTATCACCTGTGACTGAGATTTCTAGAAGCTTTTATTGCTGTTTCACCAATTGCCAAGGCTGGTACAGACTTGCTGAGTTGGGTCCTACAGTGGCATGCTGGTCTGAGTTCCATTCCCACCCTGGTGTGATAGACAATTTGTGCTGACCTTTTAAATTATCTTGGGCAGAAAAGTGTTTCACTCCATCCTTCTATGGGTTCTGATGCTCCAGTTTAAGCAAACAACATATATAAATAAATCGTTCTCCCTGTCTGGGCTGCTTTTTTTCCCTTTATCCTCCTCCATTTTTTCCACTTTTAAGGTCTACTCAGGAGGCAGCTTTTCCTGTCTCTATTATTAGTAAGAGGAGTTGTATAATCCCAAATTAGAGCACATAACTTTTGTAAGAGGGAAATTTAGGTATTTTATAGATATATATTTAAAACGTGGCCACCAGGAATCAACAGTTCAGATTGATTCCGTAATTAAATCAGACCCAAGTCAGCATTGGGTTAAGGCAAGTTTATTTACAACTAGGAAGGTGAAGGTATAGGATTAAAGAGAAAGGGAGAGGCTAGTCCAGGCCTGGTTAGGCCTGGATGAGAGAGAGGGTTAAAAGGCTAAATAAATCAGGCTACAAGCCACAAGGCCTAACAACCAGATAGGCTAATGCCTACTTAAGGCAGAGTTTAGAAGCGGCCTAGGTAGGCCAAGGAAGTCAGCCTAATTTACCCACGTGACAATCAGAGTGTAAGCATTCTATGGTTTCAGGAGAGGTCCTTCAGCACCAAGTTCAGAGTGTGAATTGTCTCCACAGGAAGTAACCAGCTTACTTAAAGAGATAGTGTCTTTCTTCACTTCACGTGGGTCCACCTCTAATTCAAGTGGACAAATGGCAGTCTCTACATTGATTTGGACTGCCCAAAGGGCAGTCCCTTGTTCTTGATTTGTTACTTATTGTCACGTGTGGGTAACTCTTCTCCCCTCCCCACTAAGGAAGGTGAGGGTGACTCAATTTCTATGCCTAGGTTGAGTAGGGTTTTGACTACGAATGGGCTAGAGCTAATTCTATTTACACATTTTCAGCAAAAAGTCAATTCTTATATCCCATAGATGAGGACCAATG
Organism: Gracilinanus agilis; assembly: GCF_016433145.1. Classification (NCBI taxonomy): domain Eukaryota; kingdom Metazoa; phylum Chordata; class Mammalia; order Didelphimorphia; family Didelphidae; genus Gracilinanus; species Gracilinanus agilis. Next base: position 10,117,128 of record NC_058135.1, on the reverse strand, counting down.
AGTTGCCCATCCACAGAGACAACCACTATTACAAATAAATGAGTATATAAAACTATTTTCAGATGGTCAGGTGGTTTGTATTTCACCATTTCTATTCAGAACAATCCCTTGATCAGAAAGACTGAAGTTTCTTACTCTCTCTAGTATCAAATACAAACTCCTTTTCTTTGATAACTATAGCTCCTCTTCATGTCTCTAGCTGTCCTTTCTAGGCTGATTGAACCTTGTCCTCCTTTGCACTTTATATTTAAACCCTTTTCCTCCTATCTGAATGATTAATGACTAACTCAACTCATCTCAGTGCTGCTTTGCTATGAGGAGCATGCTATTAAAAATGCTTTCCATGAGTGCTAGAAGTCTTAGCTTTGAGGTGGTTCTTAGTAGATATAATGACTTTTTGTTTTCTTAGGAAAAAATACTAAAAAAAAATCTCACAGTATGAGCAACAATCAAATTCTGAAAGAGACAGAAAAAATATCAGAATATTTTACAATTAGGCAGATGGCATCATGTATATAGTGTTGGATCTGGAATTCGGAAAATTTGAGTACAAATCTAACCATAGGCATTTATTAGCTTTATGTCTCTGGAGAAATCACTTAAACTATTTTGTTAGTTTCTTCATCTGTAAGATGGGGAGATAACATTATCTTCTTCCAAAGGTTATTGCGAGGACAAATTAAGAATGATTGTAAAGAGATTTGGAAACCATAAAGGATTAAAGGCTAGCTAATATTATTTTAAAAAAAACTGATAATAGGTCTTTCAACTGTTATTTTTTCATAAAAATATAATTTACTTTTCATATTAGTTTTATACAAATATTTACATATTGCATATAAAATGTCATAAACACTTTTTGTATAAATATTTATATTTCTTTTCATATGAATAAATATTTTCACTAAAATATTTATTTAACATGTAATGGGTTTTTGTCATTTTAAAAAATATTTTATTTTTTTAGAAAAATTTTCCATGGTTACATGATTCATGTTTTTACTTCCCCCTTTCCACCCTGAAAGAACACCCCCCCACCTTAGCTGACATGCATTTCTACTGGTTTTAACATGTGTCATCAATCAAGACTTATTTCCATATTATTGATAGTTGCATTGGTGTGGTCATTTCAAGTCTACATCCCCAATCATGTCCTCACAAACCCATGTGTTCAAATAGTTGTTTTTTCTTCTGTGTTTCTACTCCTGTAGTTCATCCTCTGATTGTGGGTAGTGTTCTTTTCCATAGCTCCCTAAGAATTGTCCTGAGTCATTGCATTGCTGATAGTACAGAAGTCCATTACATTTTATTTTACCACAGTGTATCAGTCTCTATGTACAATGTTCTTCTGGCTCTGCTCCTTTCACTCTGCATCAATTCCTGGAGGTCTTTCCAGTTCACATGGAATTCCTCCAGTTTATTATTCCTTTGAGCACAATAATATTCCATCACAGCATATACCACAATTTGTTCATCCATTTCCCAATTGAAGGACATACCCCCCGTTTTCCAGTTTTTTGCTACCACAAAAAATACGGCTATGAATATTTTTGTACAAGTCTTTTTATATATGATCTCTTTGGGGTACAAACCCAGCAATAATATGGCTGGATTGAAGGGCAGGCAGTCTTTTAGAGCTCTTTGGGCATAGTTCCAAATTGCCATGCAGAATGGTTGGATCAGTTCACAACTCCACCAGCAATGCATTAATCTCCCAGTTTTGCCACATCCCCTCCAACATTCATTACTCTCCCTGCTATCATTTTAGCCAATCTTCTAGGTGTGAAGTGGTACCTCAGAGTTGTTTTGATTTGCATTTCTCTAATTATTAGAGATTTAGCACACTTTCAATATTAGATTTCTTTATCTGAAAATTGCCTATTCATGTGCCTTGCTTATTTATCAACTGGGGAATGGCTTCATTTTTTATACAATTGATTTAGCTCGTTGTATATTTGAGTAATTAGACCTTTGTTAGAGTTTTTTGTTATAAAGATTTTTTTCCAGTTTGTTGTTTCCCTTATGTTTTGGTTGCATTGTTTTTCTTTGTACAAAACCTTTTTAATTTAACATAACCAAAAGTATTTATTTTACATTTTATAATTTTTTCTAACTCTAGTTTGATTTTTAAAATTTCCCTTTCCCATAGATCTGACAAGTATACTATTTTGTGTTTACTTAATTTACTTATGGTTTCCTTTTTTATATTCAAGTCATTCACCTATTCTGAATTTATCTTTGTGTAGGGTGTGAGATATTGATCTGAACCTAATCTTTCATATATTGCTTTCCAATTTTCCCAACAGTTTTTGTCAAATAGTGGATTTTTGTCCCAAAATTTGGGCTCTTTGGGTTTATCATACACAATCTTGCTGACATCACTTACCCCAAGTCTATTCCACTCATCCTACCTTCTGTCCCTTAGCCAGTACCATATTGTTTTGATGACTACTGCTTTATAGTATAGGTTAATATCTGGTACTGGTAGGCCACCTTACTTCATTTTTTTTTCATTATTTCCCTTGACATTCTTGATCTTTTGTTCTTCCAAATGAACTTTGTTATACTTTTTTTCTAATTCAGTAAAAAAGTTTTTTGTTAGTTTGATAGGTATGGTACTAAATAAGTAAATTAATTTGGATAGAATAGTCATTTTTATTATGTTAGCTTGTCCTACTTATGAACAATAAATGTTTTTTCAATTGTTTAGATCTAGTTTTAATTGTTTGGAAAGTGTTTTGTAGTTGTGTTCACATAATTCCTGTGTTTGTTTTGGTAGATATATTCCTAAGTATTTTATATTGTCTAGGGTGATTTTGCCTATTTAATACCTTTCTATTTTTCTTCTCTAATTGCTACTGCTAGTGTTTCCAGTACAATGTTAAATAATAGAGGTGATAATGGGAATCCTTGTTTCACTCCTGATCTTATTGTGAAGGCTTCTAATTTATCCCCATTGCATATGATGCTTGTTGATTATTTTAGATATATACTGATTATTACTTTTAGGAAAGATCCTTCTATTCCTATACTTTCTAGTGTTTTCAATGGGTGTTGTATTTTGTCAAATGCCTTTTCAGCATCTATTGAGATAACAATGTGATGTTGGTTTGCTTGTTTATATGGTCAATTATGTGAATGGTTTTCCTTATGTTGAACCATCCTTGCATTCCTGGTATAAATCCCACCTGATCATAATGAATAACCCTCATGAACACCTGCTGGAGTCTTTTTGCTAGCATTCTATTTAAGATTTTTGCATCTATGTTCATTAAGGAGATTGGCCTGTAGTTTTCTTTCTTTGTTTTTGATCTACCTGGCTTTGGGATCAGTACCATATTTGTATCATAAAAGGAGTTTGGTAGAACTCCTTCTTTGCTTATTATGTCAAATAGTTTTTATAGTATTGGAATTAGTTGTTCTTTGGAGGTTTGTTAGAATTCACTTGTGAATCCATCTGGTACTGGGGATTTTTCTTAGGGAGTTCTTTGATGATTTGTTCAATTTCTTTTTCTGATATGGGATTATTTAAGTATTTTATTTCTTCTACTATTAATCTAGGCAATTTATATTTTTGTAAATATTCATCCATCTCCTCTAGGTTGCTATATTTATTGCCATATAATTGAGCAGAATAGATTTCAATGACTGCCTTAATTTCATCTTCATTAGAGGTGAGGTCTCCCTTTTCTTCTTTGATATTGATGATTTGTTTTCCTTCTTTCCTTTTTCTAATTAGATTGATCAGTACTTTGTCAATTTTATTTGTTTTTTTAAAGTACCAGCTTCTAGTGTTATTTTTTTAATTCTATAGTTCTTTCACTTTCAATTTTATTGATTTCTCCTTTAATTTTTATAATCTCTAATTTGGTCATTAACTGGGGATTTTTAATTTGTTCCCTTTCTAGATTTTTGATTTGCAATTGCCCTCTCTAATTTGTTAACACATGCACTCAAGGATATAAATTTCCCCCTGAGTACTGCCTTAGCTGCATCTCACACAGGTTGATAGGATGTCTCATCATTGTTATTCTCTTCATTGAAATTATTGATTGTCTCTGTGATTTGTTCTTTAACTAACTGGTTTTGGAGAATCATATTGTTTAATTTCCAATTCATTTTTGATTTTCCTGTCCATTTTGCCTTACTAATTATTATTTTTATTATATTATGATCTGAGAAGGTTACATTTATTATCTCTACTCTTTTGCATTTGTTTGCAATGTTTCTATGCCCTATTACATGTTCAATCTTTGTGAATGTACCATGTGCAGTTGAAAAGAAGTTGTATTCCTTTTTATCCCTATTTATTTTTCTCCACATATCTATTAAATCTAATTTTTCTAGGATTTCATTCACCTCTCTTATCTCTTTCTTATTTATTTTTTGGTTTGATTTATCTAGATCAGAAAGAGGAATATTTAGATCTCCCACTAGTATAGTTTTACTATCTATTTCCTTCTTGAGCTCTGCCAGTTTCTCCTTTAGGAATTTATATGCTATACTATTTGGTACATACATGTTGAGTACTATTATTTCCTCATTGTCTATACTGCCTTTTATCAGGCTGTAATTACCTTCCCTATCTCTTTTAATCAGATCTATTTTTACTTTGGCTTTGACAGAAATCATGATCATCACTCCTGCCTTCTTTTTCTCAGTTGAAACCTCAAAGATTTTTCTCCAGCCTTTTACTTTAAACCTGTGTATGTCCACCTTCCTCATATATGTTTCTTGTGGACAACATATGGTAGGATTTTGGTTTCTAATCCACTCTGTCATTTGCATCTGTTTTATGGGTGAGTTCGTCCCATTCATATTCAGAGTTACAATTACCAGTTGTGTATTCTCCAACATTTTGGTATGCTCTCCTAGTGCTACCCCTTCTTCTTATGCTACTTCCTTTTGAATCAGTGGTTTGTTTTAAATCAGTCTCCCTTGTCCCCTCCCTTGATTTACTTCTCTTTCTACCCCCTCTCTTATTATTCCCCTCATTTTATTTTTAAGACCTAATGAATTCTCTCCCTCCTCTCTTCCCCTCCCTTTTTTGACCTCCCCACTCCTCTGCTCCCCTTGGTTTATCCCTTCTGACTTTCTAATTTGGGTTAGATAGAATTCTATATCCCAATAGATATAGCTACTCTTCCCTCTCAGGGTTAATTCCGCTGAGAGTAAGGTTTAGATATTACCTATTAAAGCTTGTTTTCTCTCCTTCTTATAATAGTATTCATCCCTTCCCCTTCTCATGCCCTCTTTGTGTGGTATAGAATATCCTATTATTCTTCTTCATTCAAGTTTTTCTTGGTGCCATCTACTATACACCCTCCTCTCCTCCCGATATCATCTTAGACCATTTAGTTCTCCAACCTCTCCCTATGAATAATTTTTCTAATTATTATAATAGTAAATACAGTTTTTGAAAATTACATATAACATTTCTCCATATAGGAATACAAATAATTTGATCTTATTTAGCCCCTTTAAGAGTGTGGGAAAAATAAGTAAGGTAATGGGGTCACCAGGGATATTATAAATTAACTAAGGGGTTTGTGGGAACACACTCTGGGATTTAAGAGAGACTTAAACTGAACATTGAAGACTTGTACAGCTAAGCTACTCCCAACTGAAAAATAACAGCCAACTGTCACTCTGGCCAGAGGCCTTAAATTCAACAGACAAGGTAACAGGATGAAACTTGGTTTAATTACAAACAACAAAAGGAGGGATAGGAATATCTACTCTAAAACCATAACATCTAATAACAAAACCCACAGGGACAGGGAAGGACTTATTCTACTACACTAATCTAGTGATCTAAACTAACAGGGTCCAAGGAGCTGTAAATGGAGTCTCTGGGTTTCTGCCTCAGACCTGGAACCTGCCAGGCTTGAGTACAGCTAGGGCTTTGTGGCTTTGGGATTCTCACTGCAATGCACTGATGATCTCTGGATGCTAGGAGCTAGGTTGTCTCAGGTACCAGGTAGAGAAGGTTTTGCTTGAAGCACTGTCCACCAGCTCTCAAACTTCTCCTCCTCCCTTGGCTCTGTAGATTTGTCCTTTTGCTAGATGCCACACTCAGGATCCCAGGGGAAAACAGGAAACAGGGTGTCCTTTGCTATGAGGTCTCCCAGGCTGGCAACAGTTTTTTTCACCACTAATGGAGTCCTCACTCAGGGCCAAGTCACTTCTTCCTGCTCCTTCATTCCAACCTGGAATTCCCAGCTCCAGCTCCTTCCTGCTATGTACTTCCTAATCAATACCTAATCTAATCTTCCTCACAACAAGAGCCAAATTTAAAAATAAGAATTTTCTTTCTTTCCCCTCTGTTTCTTATTTACCTTTTCACCTTTCTCTTGATTTTTGTGGTTGGATATCAAACTTTCCATTTAGTCCTGGTCTTTTCTGTGCAAATATTTGGAAATCTTCTATCTTGTTGAATGCCCATACTTTTCTGTGGGAGTATATAATCTGTTTTGATGGGTAGGTGATCCTTGGTTGTAGACCCAGTTCTCTTGCCTTTCTGAATATCATATTCCAAGCCTTGTGATCTTTTAGCTTGGAAGCTGCCAGATCCTGTGTGATCCTGATTGGTGCTCCTTGATATCTGAATTGTCTCTTTCTGGCTTCTTGTAATAATTTTTGTTTTACTTGGAAGCTCTTGAATTTGGCTTTTATATTCCTGGGGGTACTTCACCTATTTGGGTAGCATAGTCAGTGAGGACGGCGGGGCAGAAGAGGACATCAGAAGCCGAATCAACAAAGCCAGACATGCATTTAACACCTTGCGGTCTGTCTGGACCTCCAGAGCACTGTCCCTCGGCACTAAGCTCCGAATCTTCAACACCAACGTAAAGGCTGTCCTCCTATATGGATCAGAAAGCTTGAGAGTGACGAATGCTAACACCAATAAACTCCAGGTCTTTGTTAACAGATGCCTATGACACAACTTGAACATCAGATGGCCTGAAAAGATTTCCAATACCAGACTCTGGGAAAGAACAATTCAGTATCCCATTAGTCAGGACATAAAGAAATGAAAGTGGAGATGGATAGGACATACACTACGAAAACTGGAGGACAATGTTGCCAGACAAGCACTGAGCTGGAACCCACCAGAGAGGAGGAAAGTTGGAAGGCCAAAACAGACCTGGCGAAGATCTGCCGAAAACAAAACAAAGGCTGTCAGAATGACATGGGCCCAGTTGGGGGAAGATGCCTAGAACAGAGTCCGTTGGCATGAGATGGTTGAGGCCCTATGTTTCTCTGGGAGCCAACAGAATAACACACACACACACACACACAATAACACATTCCTGGAGGTTGTCTTTTCTGGGTTTAGTGTGGAGGGTGATCTATGTATCCTTTCAGTGTCTATATTGCCCTCTTGTTGAAGAACATCAGGGCAGTTTCGTTGGATAATTTCTTGTTGTAAAGAGTCCGAATTTCTATTAATTTCTGCTTTTTCAGGAAGACCAATGATTTTCAGATTGTCTCTTTTAGACCTGTTTCCTTGATCTGTCAGTTTCTCAGTGAGATATTTCATGTTTCCTTCTATTTTATCAGTCTTTTGACTTTGTTTTATTTGTTCTTGCTGTCTTGAGACATCATTGGCTTCTACTTGCCCAATTCTTGTCTTTAGAGACTGGTTTTCTCCTCTAATCTTTTGATTTTCCTTTTCAATTTGGTCTATTCTGTTTTTCATGGTTTCCTCCAATTTGCTTATCATTTCATTTGATTTTGGGGCATCTTTCTCCAATTGGAAATTTCTGTCTTTTAATCTGTTAATTTCCCTTTGAGCTATTTCCCACTTTTCTTGCCAAATCTCTTCCATCTTTCTCATGATCTCAGATTTGAACTCTTCAAGAGCTTGTGACCAATTTTCATTTTGGGGGGAAGTTTGGATATGATTACTTGTTCATTTTCCTCTGCTGTTTGCTCTGTTGTCTGGATTTTTTTCTGTGTAAAAGTTGTCTAGTGTTACAAATTTCTTCTTGATCTTTCTCTTTAGAGGTTCTTGTGCATGACTTGCCATTATTATTATGATATTTTTCTTTCTCAGTCAGAAGTCTAGGTGAGACAGACAGGCTCTCCCTATTGAGCTGTGGAGTAGTTTTCACTTGAGTCACAGTGCTGTGCAGCCCTCTTAAATTTATCCTTGTGCCCCCAGTTGGTCTGCACTCTTTAGGCTCCTGAGGTCTCAAGTCTAGCTGTTCCCAGGGTCAAGCCTTCTGGTGGTCCCTGTGATTGATCCTCTTCTTGAGGCTCCTTTAACAGTCTCAGAGTGCTGCTTCCACAGTCATGCACCCCTTAGTACTGGGTCTCCATCCAAAGTCCATGCCTGCACTCAAGGTCTGTGTTCAAAGTCCGTGTTCTTTAGCCTCTTTAGCTCTTAAGTCTTTCTGCTCTTAGGAGCAGACCCTGGTGATCCCAGGTAGCTGCCAAGAACTTAATGAATGTCCCAAACTTTCTCTAACCCTTGTGCGCTGGCTTTGGTACTGTAGGTAGTGTGTTTGTGTGTGGGGGGGATTTGCTTAGCTTGTGTTTTAGTGAGAGCTATTTCACCCCCTGATACATTGAAATGCCCTGATGATGATACATGAAATGTACTTTCAATGCTGTGTCCTGGTTTGGGGTCCCTTTGTTCATCTGGATTTGGTTTTTATGTCCTATTGAGGAGTCCTATCTGTGTGGGTTCAGAGAGGTTAAGCACGCTGCTTCTACTCTGTCACCATCTTAACCCAGAAGCTCTTTCAAGTGTTTTAATAAATAATTGGTTCTCTCAAAAGTATGATTGTTGGAGGCATGAAAATATTGGCATAAAGATGCTAATTCTGCTAATTGGAATCTTTAGAGAACTTAATTTAGACCCCTTAGTCTTCTAACAAAATAGCATTTTTTCCTTTTATATTGTGAATTTACATCAATTCCAATGTGTAAATGAAATTAACTCTAGCCCATTCATAGTCAAAAATCTACTTACCCTAGGCATCTAGATTATATCATCCCCACCTCCTTCAGGGGAAGTGGAGATAATTTAATCATACCTGACAATAAGTATCAAATCAAGAACAAGAGACTGCCCTTTGGGCAGTCCAAAATCAGTGTAGAGTCTGCCATTGGTCCACTTGAATTAGAGGTGGCCCACAGGAAATGATGAGAGACACTATCTTTTTAAATATGTGAGTTACAACCTGGTTCAGTTAGTGGAGGAGTGGAAGGAGTTCAGGAGTTCGGGAGTTCAGGAGTTCCGGCTTTGGACTTGGTGCTGAAGGTGCTCAGCTGAGACCTCAGAATGCTGTTACTCTGAATTGTCACTTGGGTAAGTTAGGCTGACTTCCTTAGCCTACCTTGGCGTTTCCAAACTCTGCCTTAAGTAGGCTTTATAGCCTCTCTGATTTCTAAAGTCTTGTGGCTTGTAACCTAGTTTAATTAGGCTTTTAAGCCTCTCTCTCCATCTAGGCCTCTCCAGGCATGGACTGGCCTCTCCCTCTCTCTATTTACCTACCTTTTACCTTCCTAATTGTAAATAAACTACCTTAAACTGGATTCTGACTTGGGTCTATTTTAATTATGGAATCAATCTAAATTGTTGATTCCTGGAGGCCACATTTTAAATACGTATCTATAAATACCTAAAATCTCCCTTTTACACCAAATACCATTTTAAAAAGAATTTCCAGATAACACATTATAGATATTGATAAGACTAATTATAGATTTTGTATTATTAACATTATCATTATTAGTTAGATTATGTGCCTAAGTTGTAAGTGTTGATTTAATAGTAAGAGATAGTGTCAGTCATTATTTGACTGAATAATTGAGTATAATGTTTATAACATGTAGTCTGTAGCAATAGAAAGATTACTATTTATAATCACATAGACCTATTTAAGTAAACTCTCTCCCTGCTTTTGTAATTGTTTTAATGAATGTAAAGACTTGTCTTTTAGATGACTAGGCAAAAGGTTATAGAGACTAATATGACCGCAGACAACTGGCAATCATCATGCTAATCCCTCTCTCTTTGTACCCTTTCAAGTAGAGAAGTATGTGGGATATTAGTCCTAAACTTAGGACCCCTATTCTTGGAGAGGTCAGTAAACAAGTCTGTAAATTCCTCAATTTTCTTCATAAAGACCTGTCATATTTGATGTTCAGGGTCTCAGACTATGCTGAGTGTGTCTGTAGACCATGACTTTTGTGACCTGCAGTTCTCAAACCAAAGCCAGTTTGCTTAGAAGACTTGTTCTCAGATATTTTCTTTATAGTATCTTTAATATTAATGACAATTTTTGATTTAAAAATAAATCATATAAGATGGTACTTTCAAACATGTTGAACTGATTCATAATATTTATATATGTTATATATGATGAGTTGATCATGAAAACTAGAGATGCCCACAAAAAAGATTTCACTAAGATATAATGAAAAACATCTTGTACATTTTTTAATAACAGTAAAAAATACATCATGCACTTTAAAATAGAAGTAAATAAACCAAAAAAATTGTCAATATGTATTGTTTTATGCAACTGAGAAAGAGATAGAGATAGATACAGAAAGACAAGGACAAAGGGATGAGCCAGTAGTCCAATGGATGGAGCACTGGATCTGGAATTAGGAAAATGTGAGTTCAAATTGGTTTCAGACACTTACCAGCAGTGTGACCTTGGAAAAGTCACTTAAACCTTTTTTTGCCTCCGTTCCTTATCTGTAAAATGATCTGGAGAAGGAAATACAAACCATTCCTGTACTTTTGCCAAGAAAATTCCAAATAGGGTCATGAAGAGTGAGTGGGACATGACTGAAAAATGATTTAAGAACAAAGAAATGATAATGTTATAAAAAGGGTAGACAGAATTGTGAGACCTGAGTTCCAGTTTCACCACTTTCTATTTTTAGAACACTCTAGTAAGTAAAGTCCCTACCCTAATGGAGTTTATAAAATAATAGCAGAAAAACAACTGATTATGAAGGTTGACCTGACCAAGACTTTTGATACCATCAATCATGAAGGCTTGTGGCAAAGGAAGATTGTGGCAAAATTTAATTGCCCAGAGAAATTCATCAGTATTGTATGCTAACTCCATAATAATATGCTTGCACAGGTTCTGGATATTGCTGTTGTGTTTTCTTAGTAGAATTAAGGGAGATTAGGAAAGAAGTTCTATAGAAGATGGAATTTTAGGTATGACTTGAGGGAAACCAGGATGTGGAGATGAGGCACAAGAGCATTCTAGACATGAAGGGCAGTCAGAGAAAATGCTTGTTCAAGAAATAGCAAGGAGACCAATGTTACTTCGGGGAGGGCAGCCAGGTTTGGTGCTATTATTTCCTTTTTTACAGTTGAAGAAACTGAAGCAGAATAAGTTTACTTGGCTTATTCAGAGTCACCTAATTTTAGACTCAAATTTTCCTGATCCAAGACCATCACTCTATCGACTTAACCACAAAGGCCAAGGGGTTTAGGGAAGACTTCAGATTGGTTATGATGATTAAAATGGAAGAATGGATAAATTTTCAACTATATTGAGGGCTTAGTTTGAATAGAGCCTGAAGCTTAGCTAAATATTTTATCTCCCCTGCAAAGGCTGGATCTTCATAACCAACCCTGGGAATGATGAGAGTCTCACAAAATGAGACTAATATTCCCTGAGAATTACTTTAATCTCTAAAAGCAAGATATCAGATCAGTTCTGGAGCTACTCAGGCATTTATTAAAATAAGGATTACATGGCGTTGGCCTGGATCTTGGTTCTCTGCCTTCTCTAGTATATAATCTTCTTTCTAGACTTAATATTTTCTTTATTTTTGTTTTCCTGATTCTATCTAGTTGAATTCTTACTTTTCCTACTGAATTGGGGGTACACTCTCATTCTAGATCTTATAGCAAATGGGAAGAAGTGGTGATCCTAAAAGGGCCTGACTAAAGCTCTCCATCATCCAGTACTTGATCTTAGACATGAATAGAAATATCACAATCAAACAGATAGTATAATTAGGTTCCACTGGATAGAATGGTCAGCACTTTCTGCTTTCTGTGAGATTTTATTGTCATTGTTGTAGCAGATAACAAAAGCCTAGACATGGGGGAAAGTATTGGTCAGTTAAGGCACCTTCAGATAGACATCATTCTCTTCTAGAGAGGATACCATGCTTATGAGCATTTATATGGTCCATTGATGCCTACCCCTACCCTTATCCCCACGTACTATGGAGATGATCATGGACTAGAATTTTGATGCTAACTATAGAGACAAATCTGTAGTGTAGATAAGGGAGAATATATGCCTTTGTGGTAACAACTTGATCCCTCAGATAAGACCTAAAGCCTAGTCATTATTCATCCACTCACTTCATGTGATTCATTCCACTTTCCTAGAGGAGTTTTCCTGGGGTAAAAAAAAGTTCTAGGTCCAATGGTTATCAAATTATTATCCCCAATGCTATTACTTTGGACATCATCTACACCTTTATTCCTACCCAGGGACTAGGCAGAAGAAGCAACAGGCTTCTGTCATGTGTGATCCTGTTCTGAAAGCACTTGGCACTGTGGTATTATGTGGCAAACGCTACAGGTTGTCTGAGTTTTCCCTATCACCCATGATTGTGAAAGGTGGTAGGCTGTAGGGGATGGGGTGTGTAGGTGCTGCATCTATGAAAAAAATGGTGTCCAACTTACTCTTTTCCTTGGACTCTCTCTATCACTATAAGTAATATGAGACAATTGAAGGGGGAGTGGATGCCTGTCATCTTTCCATCTACCCTTCAGCTGCTCCCATAGGGATAGTGACTTCCAGATAGGTAAACTTGAACCTGGGCCCCTGCACCCCTTTTTAGTTTTCAGGTTTCATAACTAAGTAGGTGACCAAACTTGTTTTTAGGGTACATATGTTCAGGATTTGGGATAACCTTATGATTTTGATAGGTGTAGGGTTCATTGGATGAAGCTGACCATTAGAAAGAGGAGTTTCTGAAGAAATCAAAACTATCAATAATCATATGGAAAAATGTTCTAAATTCCCTCCTGATTAGAGAAATGCAAATCAAAACAACTCTGAGGTATCACCTTACACCCAGCAGATTGGCCAATATGACAATAAGGGAAAATAATAAATGTTGGAGGGGATGTGGCAAAACTGAAATATTAGTGCATTGCTGGTGGAGTTGTGAATTGATCCAACCATTCTGAGAGGCAATTTGGAATTATGCTCAAAGGGCTTTAAAAGAATGCATACCCTTTGATCCAGCAATGCCACTTCTAGGTTTGTACCTCAAAGAGATAAAAAGTGGGAGTGATTCTGTTTGTACAGAAATATTTATAGTTGTGCTTTTTGTGGTGGCAAACAAATTGGAAAATGAGAGGGTGTCTCTCAATTGAGGAATGACTGAACAAATCATGGTATATGATGGTGATGGAATATTATTTTGCTGTAAGGAATGATGAACTGCTTGATTTTTATAAGATCTGGAAAGACCTCCATGAATTGATTCAGAGTGAAATAAGCAGAACCAAGAAAATATTATACACAGTAACTGAAACACTGGGGCAATCAAATGTGATTTTTGCTACTAAATGCAATGCAATGATCCAGGACAATTTGGAGGGACTTATGAGAAAGAATGTTATGCACATATGGAGAAAGAGCTGTTGGAGTAGAAATCCAGAAAAATCATATGATTTATCACTAGTTTATATGGGTCTATGACTTAGGGTTTTGGTTTTGAAAAATTACTCTATTAAAAATGAATAATATGGAAAAAGGATTTTAGTGATGATATATGTATAGCCCAGTTAAATTACTTGTAAACATTGGGAAGCAGGAAAGAAAAGGAGAGGGAGACAATAAAAATCATATAACCATGGAAAAAATGAAAAATAAAATAAAATAAAAAAGAGGAGTTTCTTCACTGGAAAAGAATAAAAAATAGTAGAATTATGTCTAAGAATTTTTTGGAACATGTAGAAATGAAATCAAATATGACATGGGAATTTGTGGGTTAACAAAATGGCTAAATTTTCTGATGTTTACATTTGACTCATTACAAGTTTTGAATTGCTGGTTGCCATTGCTTAATTGTTTCAGTCAGGTCTAACTCTTCATGACCCCTTATTGGGGTTCTTTTGGCAATGATACAAGAGTGGTTTGCCATTTCCTTTTCCAGCTCATTTTACAGATGAACAAACTGAGGCAAGCACAGTAAAAGACTTGCCTAGGGTCATATTGCTATTAGGTGTCTGAGGCCAAATTTGAAATCTTGTCTGCCTAACTCCAGATCTATCAGTTGTGCAACCTAGCTGCCCAGATTTCTGATTAGTTAAGACTTTGTATCTAAATTTAACCATATCTATTGTATGTAGGAAATAAATATCTGTTCCTGCTGAATCACATTTTATTTTTATTATTTTTTAAACATTTATTACTATTTATTTTTTAGAAATGTTAACATGGCTACATAATTCATGCTCTTATTTTCCCCTTCACCCCCTGAGTTCTCCCCCCTCCCATGGCTGATGGGTATTTCCACTGGTTTTAACATCTGTCATTGATCAAGACCTATTTCCAAATTGTTGATAGTTGCATTGGTGTGGTAGTTTCAAGTCTACATCCCCAATCATGTCTGCCTCAAACCATGTGTTCAAGCAGTTGTTTTTCTTCTGTTTCCACTCCTATAGTTCTTCCTCTGAATGTGGGTAGGATTTTTTCCCATAAGTCTGTCAGAATTGTCCTGGGTCATTGCATTGCTGCTAGTTCAGAAGTCCATTACATTCTATTTTACCACAGTGTATTGGTGTCTGTGTACAATGTTCTTCTGGCTCTGCTCCTTTCTCTATGCATCAATTCCTGGAGGTCTTTCCAGTTCACATGGAATTCCTCCAGTTTATTATTCCTTTTAGCACAATAGTATTCCATCACCAGCATATACCACAATTTGTTCAGCCATTCTCCAATTGAAGGACAAACCCTCATTTTCCAGTATTTTGCCACCACATATAGCTCAGCTATAAATATTTTCATACAAGTCTGTTCATCTATGAACTCTTTGGGGTACAAACCCAACAATGGTATGGCTGGATCAAAGGGCAGGCATTCTTTTATAGCCTTTTGAGCATAGCTCCAAATTGCCATCCAGAATGGCTGGATCAGTTCACAACTTCACCAGCAATGCATTAATGTCCCAATTTTGCCACATCCCCTCCAGCATTCATTACTCTCCCCTTCTTTCATTTTAGCCAATCTGCTAGGTGTGAGGTGGTACCTCAGAGTTGTTTTCATTTGTATTTCTCTATTAGAGATTTAGAACATTTTCTCATGTGTTTATTGATACTTTTGATTTCTTTATATGAAAATTGCCTATTCATGTCTCTTGCCCATTTATCAATTGGGGAATGGCTTGATTTT
>NC_058135.1:10073496-10101327 GCF_016433145.1 Gracilinanus agilis | reverse complement strand
TTGGTTGTAGACCCAGTTCTCTTGCCTTTCTGAATATCATATTCCAAGCCTTGTGGTCTTTTAGCTTGGAGGCTGCCAGATCCTGTGTGATCCTGATTGGTGCTCCTTGATATCTGAATTGTCTCTTTCTGGCTTCTTGTAAAATTTTTTTTCTTTTACTTGGAAGCTCTTGAATTTGGCTATTATATTTCTGGGCTTTGTCTTTTCTGGGTCTAGTGTAGAGGGTGATCTATGGATCCTTTCAATGTCTATATTGCCCTCTTGTAGAACGTCAGGGCAATTTTGCTGAATAATTTATTTTAGTATGGAGTCCAAATTTCTATTAATTTCTGCTTTTTCAGGAAGACCAATGATTTTCAGATTGTCTCTTCTATACCTGTGTTCTTGGTCTGTCACTTTCTCATTGAGATATTTCATGTTTCCTTCTATTTTATCAGTCTTTTGATTTTGTTTTATTCTTGCTGTCTTGAGAGATCATTAGCTTCTAATTGCTCAATTCTATCCTTTAGGAACTGGTTTTCTCCTATAATCTTTTGGTTTTCCTTTTCAATCTGGTCATTTCTGGTCTTCAATTTATTTGCCTCACTTTCCAATTGTGAAATTCTGCCTTTTATGTTGTTATTTTCTTGCCAGATTTTCAAGTTGTTATTTTCTTGCCAGATTTTCATTACCAATTTGCTTACCATTCCGTTTGATTTTGGGGCATCTTTCTCCAATTGGGAGTTTCTGTCTTCTAACTTGTTAATTTCCTTTTTACCTATTTCCCACTTCTCTCACCAAATCTCTTCCATCTTTCTCATCATCTCAGATTTGAACTCTTCAATAGCTTGTGGCCAGTTTTCATTATTTTGGGAAGGTTTGGATATGATTACTTGTTTGTTCTCCTCTATTGTTTGCTCTGTTGTCTGGATTTTATCTGTTTAAAAGTTGTCGAGTGTTACAGGATTCTTCTTGATAATCTTTCTCTTTTGGGGTTCTTGTCTCAGGCTTGCCATTGTTAGCCCTGTGCCCTCTCAGGTTTATCCTCACACTCAGGGTCTGTCTGTGCTCTTTTGTCTCCTGGGGTCTCAGGTCTAGTTGTTCTCAGGGTCAAGCCTCCTGGTGGTCCTATTGCTTGTTCCTCTGCCTGAGGATCCTTTAACAGTCTCATGGTGTTGTTTCCACAGTTGTGCACCCCTGTGCACTGGGTCCCCACTCAAGGTCCATGCCTCCTCTCAGGAACCGAGTCCTCACCTGTGCTCAGGATCCGTGTCTTTGCTTGCATCTGAGCCTGCACTTGTGCCTGCAGTCAGGGTCTGTGTTCAAAGTCCATGAGTTCTTTAGCCTCTTGGGGTCTTAAGACTTTTTGCTCTCAGCAGGCCCTAGTGACCCCAGGTAGCTACCAAGGACTTAATGCATGCCCCAAACTTGCTCTAACTCTTGTGCACTGGAATTGGCAATGTAGGTATTGTGGGGTGGGGGAGGGGGTTGCTCAGCTTGCGTTTTAGTGAGAGCTGTTTCACCCCTTTATAGCATGGAAATGTCCCAATTCCATGTACCTCCAATGCTGCACCTTATTGTGGGGTCCCTTCATTCGTCTGGATTTGTTTTTATGTCTTCTGGAGGAGTCCTATATGTTTTGGTTAGGAGAGGTTAAGCATCTGCTTTTTACTCTGCTGCCATCTTAACCACGAAGTACCTTATATCTGAATCACATTTTATATTGCATAACTTTCTATGTCTCTTTGGGGATAACTTAAAGACAAGTGCCAGTACCTAAGTCTTAAGAAATTTCCCCCTTGAGAGCTAGAGGAAGATTCTAACAAGCTAAACAGTAAGTGTAAGAGACCTCTTTTAGTACAGGCTTGGTTCCTCAATGTTTCAACCCAGTCTGACCATGTGCATGGAGCTAAAACTAAAGGTCCTTTATTCAAGAAGGGTGTGAACATAATGTTCCATACCCTTTGGCCTAAAAGTAGTTCTTAATTTTAGAAAAGTAGGAAAATATAGAAAACCAAAAGCATTTCTCACAAATTGCGTGCATCCTGTAAGACTAACTTCAATGATGTTCCTTTTGAGAAGCCAGTTCATATTTTCCATTGCCTACCACTAACAGAAGCCAAAATGTTTTGTCCATTTAAAAGAAAAAGAGGGTACCCCCCTGGGCTGATGGACATGTGCTTCCTTTGAAAATTTATGATTTGTAGTTTTGATAATACTCAACAATTTCTTGAGTCTCTAAAGCAGAAACCAGGATTGAATGGAATGAGATTGTCGAGTGCCTAATCTATTCAAAGGTGATGTACTAAATACTTTGTAAATATTATCTCATCTGATATACAAACTATCTTTTGTTACAGTATGATGAAATCTCCAGGAAAAAAAACACATGCAGGGAAATATGGTCTCTAATATATCCAGAGAAATATAAGCTCCACTGGGGCATGGAGGGT
This sequence comes from Gracilinanus agilis, assembly GCF_016433145.1. Classification (NCBI taxonomy): domain Eukaryota; kingdom Metazoa; phylum Chordata; class Mammalia; order Didelphimorphia; family Didelphidae; genus Gracilinanus; species Gracilinanus agilis. Next base: position 10,098,895 of record NC_058135.1, on the reverse strand, counting down.
ATTATCTTTTAACTTTATCTCTTTAGTTTCTGCTACAGTGAACTTTTATCTGTGTTGGCAGGTAAAATATGAAATGACTAAGAAAAGGAGTTCTCAAGCCTATCAGTTTATAAAGAAATGCATGCTAGCCTCACAACAAATTGGGACCAGGCTTTCTCAGCTTAGCATTGTACCCCAAATGTGGGGGGAGACAGATTTTTATCCATTAAAAACAACTAATGAAATAAAATTAATCAAAATAAAGTAATGCAATATTATGTAATATTATTTTTAATTGGAAGAAAGATTAGAGATTTTCTAAATTGAGAATAAAAGGGTGAATAAATGCAATTCAATGAAATCAGAAAAAAAGAGATGTTTCACTTTCTTCCAGTATTTATATCCAATTAATTAACTATGGAAATAATAACTGATGGATCAGTATGGAGCCAGTTTTCAGACAAGACATATGGATTACTTGAGATGTGTAAGTGTGTGAAAACTCCTTGCATCATGATATCTTCAGATCTGACTGGGTTTTTGGTCAGTACAACTTATGTCCTTAGTTTAGGGCAGTGATGGCAAACCTTTTAGAGATGGAGTGCTGGCCCCCACATCCCCTCAACTCCCCCCAGATTGAATACCATGCCTGCCTCCACCAAAAGACTTTGTGCCATGAACTCTGCACCCCAAGTGCTGGGCACACCCTGCCCCCACCACTTACCCCACAGAGGAGGAAGAAAGTGCTCCTATTACACTTCTGGGTGGAGGGGTGAAGTGAGGAATGTCCACATCAAGTGTAGAGAGGGGGAGGGGAGTGGCCTGAGTGCTCCACTCCCCTCCAGCTCTAAAGCCTATGAGCTTCCCCCTTACCCTCTGTGCTCTCCCAATCGGCTGCTGGGCAGAGGGGCAGAGGATGTGAAAAAATGTTATCAGCACATGGTGGAGAGGGGGAGGGGAGCAGCTCCACTTGAGTCCCTCTGCCATTCTAGTAAGAAACTCAGGGTGGGTGGGTGGGGAGAGGACAGCCACATGCCCACAGAGAGCTATGTATATACCATCTTTGGCACCCATACCATAGGTTTGCCATCACTGGTTTAGGGTCTTTAAGCAGCAGTTCCAACTTACCAGCCACACAGGGTTAAATTCAAAATAATGCAGTCAAGTTTTCTTACAATTCCCAGAATTGAATAAAATTTTCTCATAAGACAGAAACTAGACTATAGAGACTATATATACAACTGAATTGAATGGAATCTGAGGTAGATTTAGAATGTAGTCACAAGATGGAATTGGTGTGTTTCAATCAATTCCAATAATTCCCTCATCAAGTGGGTACCTAAACTGAATGAAGATTGGTCCAAAAGTACCTAAAACCCATTTTAAGTTCCATACTTTTAAAGCTCTTTTTCCATTAAGCTATTTTCCTTAACCCCTGGTCCATAAAGAGAATTGGGTTTCAGGTATGATTCCTGAGTTCAAACTGAAATCACTCTTCCAGAATCTCTCCAACTTTTCTCTCCTTAAACCCTGATAAATCTTGTCAGTTTCCATTGACTCCCATTGTCTTTAGTGGTCAACTCTTGATTTACATTTTCTGTCTGAACTTCTGTGCTCCCAACATATCTCCATATTTTAATTTCTATTTCCTTAAAAGGAAAGCCAGTCTCCTACTGGCTTATAAATTATTATTTTCATATCTTGATCTACAGGTTTCTTTATCACTAGCTAAAAACACATTCTTAAGAAATTCTCACTTGATCCTACCATCTCCTTTAATTATCATACTGTGTCTTTTTTTTCTCTTCAATCACTTAAACCTTCTGAATTCTCACTACTCAATATATTGTTATATGGTCAAATGAGATTGCTCTTCCTAAAGTTATTTATGATGTTTAAGTGTTAAGCTAATGGCCTTTTATCAATCTGCATCCTTCCTGTCCTCTGCAAGTTTTGATGATATTAACATTTTCTACTATCTCCCCTCTTCTCTGTAGATTTTTATGGTACTGTTCTCCCTTGGTTCTCCTCTTCCCTAAATGGCCTCTCCTCAGTTTCCATTGCTAGATCTTCATTCAAATCCAATAACTGTAGTGGTCTTGATGTCTCCCTCTTATTCCTTCTTTTTTCTCTCAACATTCTCTTCCTTGGTAATTTCATCCTGTGGGTTCATTTTCTTTTGTGTATATGACTGCCAAATGTATATATCTAACCTTAGTCTCTCTTCTGAGCTCCAGACCCACATCACCAACAGTTTCTTGGACAATTTATACTGGATTTCCTACAGATATAATGTAGATTTTGAATCCTCAAATTCAGCATACCCAAAACAGTACTTATTTTAATTCCAAATACCAACTCCCATTTTGGAACTTCCATGTTACTATCAAGAACACCATCCTCCTCCTAGCTATCCAGGCTCAGAATCTCAGTATCATCCTCACCTTCTTATTCTTATTCAACTCACAAATCCAATCATTTTTCTAAAATATCTCATATATATCTTCTCCCCACCCCACCCCCATCCCCTGGTCAGCTACAATCAGAGTATAAGTTTTAGCTACCTCTAGCTTGGACTACTGCAAAAGTCTACTAATTGTCTTCTTTCCTTCAAGTATCCCTCCAACTTGATCTGTACAACTCAAATATGAATAGCACATCCTGAACATTCCCATTACATTCATTATGGTCCAATTATTTTTTCTTTCTTGTATGATCAAATAGAAAATTCTCTCATTGGCACTTAAAACTCTTAATAGCCTGGTCCTGTCCTGTGTTTTTGATCTTCCTACATATTAATCTCTGCTTCCTCCAATGCATTCAATATTGTAGCTATACTGGCCTACTTCGTAGTAGGATGAATTTAAAATTATTTAGAAATGGAGAAATTTCGGCAATTATCTCATTTGATCTCATTTCATAGATGAAGTTCCCGAGACCCATGGATGCTGAATTAATTGTCTAACATAATACAAGTCATAAATACTACAATCCACTATTCAAACTCATTTCCTCTAAATGAAAATCTAATACTTAAATAATGCTTCTCCTGGTAGCTCAGCTGATGACATCATTAAAAGGATTCTCAGTCTAAAACATTTCAAGGGTCAGTTATGAGGAAAAAGCAAGTGTCTTCCAGACATGCCTTTAAGAAGAGAATGTTTATTTTCATTAGCACTTCTCCCCCCACCCCAACAAGAAAACTGAGGGAACTCAAAGAAAATTGTCATCTTATAAAATGTATTTATTACTATTTTAAATTTTTCTGTTCATTGGTATTACTGTCTTATTCACACAAGACAAATTCAATAAAGAAAAAATTATTTCCTAATTTAAACCCAACACCCCTGAGTATAGAATTTATGTGACCTGGGGCATATTCTGTTTGGGTTGTTATGTGGCTGAGAGAGCTGGTTTCTTCTCCTCCCCCAAGACTGTGAAGTCATAACATTTTTAGCCAAGGACTTGTTTCCATTATAAATATACTTTCTGGGATTTGCCTATTCTCATAACTACAGTAAGACTACATCCAACTACATCAGACTGATTTGGAAAAGATTCAATTAAAAAATAATTCCAACTAAGTCCAACAACTGGACAGTTATTTCTTTCAAAAAAAACCATTACTTCCTTGAAAACTTTGGGGTCAAGGTAGAAGTTTGTTAGTCTGGGTTCTTAGACTAATAAGTAAGAATGTTATAGGAGTATGTGGTACGAGGAATTGGCTGGGTGAGGGCTGGATCAAATCTCATGTAAATGTTTTCCACATGCACTGATTGGGTTCGGAATCTAATTGGGCTTTAATTTGCATGGTTCGGTTCCCATGGAATCTAGCTATACTCCTTCGTTTGCAGTCAATGGCATCTGCAATAAATTAGAGTGGCATAGTACATTGATTTGCTTGACTGAAATATGTATCTTTTTTAATGTATTTTAAATAGGGACACTGAATGCGCTGTGCCCCATCCTGTCCATGATAGCCTATCAGAGGATGGTAAACCTCATATGTGGTGTGCCTCTTCCAGCCTAGTATTAACATTTTCCAGTTCTTATTTGGAAACTATTGACACTCCCCTAAAGAGAGGACCACATCAAGAACTTTGGACTAGATCTCACATTGCTAAAAGTTTCAGGCCCCAGTTAAGCAAACACGAGCTTCTATAGCACAGTAAAAAGAGTGTTGGACTTGGAATCAGGAAGACTTGGATTTGAATCCATTCTCTAACTGAGAAGAATAGAATTATAGTCCAGACTTTCTGCAATTTATGAGGAAGGGACCTCAAAGGTTATCTACTCTAATGCATGCCTGAAAGGAATTTCTATTATAACACATTGGACAAGTAGACGTTCCCTTTTTTTTTTCAGACTTCTAGCAAAGAAGTATTTACTATCTCCCAGTATTAATCATTCCTCTAGGACCAAATGGAAGTCAAATCACTAACCTTCCTGGAACTTAGTTTGCTTATATTTAAGATGGGAATAAAGATAATTCTAGTAATACCCATTTTGCAGAATGGCTGTGTACAAGGTGAAACTATATGTAATATTTTGCAAAATTTTATGATTATTATTCTCTTTGCAGTTTTCTTTAAAGAATAATAAGCCATTGGTATACATATCTCTTATTTTACTGACCTAGTTTAGTTTCAAAGTTTTTCTTGCTTTTCTCCCCTGAGAATGAAGTATCCATTAAAATATTTCAGTACTTCTAAAATTAAAGGTAATGCAAATATATAGTAGTAAGGTTATAAACTCAAGCATATATATCAATTCAAGAAATTAACAAGGCTAAGTTCTCCATATTTAATTATTTTTCCAAGAATATTGAGTGGAATTATTTAGGTATAAAAGTCCAAAGTATTTATTTAAATTTGGATGCTTCATCAATCTGTGATTTCATTAATTTGAATCCTCACTTTGACCATGAAAATCACAACCTATTACACAGAGGTAGCCAGTTTGTGAGATGGATAGAGCATTGCACTGAGAGTCAAGAAGCCCTGAGTTCAAATTTAGCCATAATCTTTAGCTGTATAACCCTTGGCAAGCCAATTAATTTCCGTCAGCCTCAGTTTCTTCATTTATAAATGGAGGAATTAATAACATCTACCTTTCATGATAGGATAAAGTGAGGAAATATTTCTAAAATGCTTTGCAAAATTTAAAAGTACATATATTCCAATACTCTCTGTCTGTCTGTCTGTCTCCATCATCATTAACGTCTTCTTTTGGGACTTATTTCCATGTCCTCCTATACATTCTTCTTAAGGGGTCTACTCAACCTGCTGACTTCTATCTATATTCTAAATCTATTACATAGTTCTTCAAGCACAAAGAAACTTGCAGCCTATGCACTTTTTTTTTAAATTTTAAACCCTTAACTTCTGTGTATTGACTTATAGGTGGAAGAGTGGTAAGGGTAGGCAATGGGGGTCAAGTGACTTGCCCAGGGTGACACAGCTGGGACCATGCACTTTTAAAAATGATAATTTGATGCCAATATTTCAATAAAATTGATTTCATTTTAATTCTTTGTATTTTATTTTCTTCATTTTGAAATATTACTCCGAGGAGTCCAAAAGCATAATCATGCTGCCCAAGGACTCTGTAACACACTAAAAGATTAATTATAGGCCCAGTACTATATAGTTTTGTTGTCTCTGGACAAGGGTCTCATATTTAGAATATCAAAAGTTAGATTAATGTTGCTAGATGGTCTAAAATCTGTAATTCCTAGTGCCCTTTGTCCATTTTTTCTATCACCCCACCTCTACCATTTCATAAGTACAAGGCAACTGAGAGCCACTGTGTTTTCTGTATTTCTATGGACAAAGAATTTTTACTGAGGCATAATGTATCTCTCTGCAGTTAGCTATACTAGTCTTCAGAAAGCAGAGAGATAATATGATACTGGGCCTTCCAAGCATGATGAGGACAATGCTTATCAAAAATTATACTTTCCTAGAATGGTCTTTCTGAATCCAAAGTCAACTTCATGTTAATGTTCTCCATAAATTAGTCTATTTCTAGTTTGCTTACACATTACTCTCTGTCACAAATTCTGTAATCTAACTAAGATGTTTATTTGTTCATACGTGTCACTATTTTCTCCATGTTGTCTCCTCCATTAGAATGTAGGATCTTTGAGGGCAAGAGCTGTTTTAATTTTGTTTTTATAGCTCCAAATCTTAACAAAGTGCATAGACCATGATAAGCACTTAATGAATGCTTATTTATTTATTCATTGAAGATGAAGCATTACAGTAGAACTTTGTGGAAGATAAATGTAACATTCCTTTGGTATTCTTAAATTTTTGTATATAAATAATTGGTTAATAATTTTGTAGGCAAGCATATCTTTTCTAAAGATTTTTCATTTGGATTTTTAAAAAAGCTCCTTTACTTTATGTTCATTAAACAAAGAGATTTCAGACCAGGAAGGGTCTTTAACTAAACTAGCCTAATTCTTTCTTTCAAAAATGAAACCCATGGAGGCCTTGCCAAAGAGCAAAGCTAATTCTTGTCTAGTTCCCTTGACTTCCTTTCCAGTATTGCTTAATTATAGCTCTATTTGTGTTTTTAATGCATTAATTAAAAAATGGATTAGTAGATGTGTTTGAATAAAATTAAAAAATAAAAATAGCATATATTGATATGTATGGTACCTACTTTAATTCCCTCTTCTAAAGTGTTTGATGTTATTGCCTCATATGTTTTGTTGTTTATCCTCCCTCATTTTATCTGTAGTGTTTAATTCTTAGAAATATTAATTCCAAGGATAGCTAGGTGACTCTGTAATCTGGAGTCAAAAGGAGTTGGATTCGAATCTGTGTTCAGACACTTCCTAGCTGTGTGACCCTGGACAAATCATTTAAACACAAATGTGTACCCTTTTCACTCTTCTGCCTTAGAACTGATTTTTTGGTACCAATTCTAAGACAGAAGGTAATTTAAAAAATGTTTATTTAACATATTTTTCTATGTTTTCATGATTCATTTTCTTTCTCTCTGCTCTTCCATTCCCCCTCCCAGAGCTGAACAAGCAATTCCACTAAGTTGTACAAATGCTAACACTTGATACCTATTTCCATGTTATTCATTTTTACTATAGATAGATTCTTTTAAGGCCTTAACCTCAAATCACATACCCATATATACTTGTGATAAGTGATATCATATGTTTTGCTCTTGCATTTTTACTCCCATAGTTCTTTCTCTCAATGTGGATAGCATTCTTTTCCATAAGTCCATCAGGAATGTCCTGGCTTGTTGCATTGCTACTAGTAGCAAAGTCCATTACATTGGATTTTCCCACAATGTTTTGCTTTCTGTGCACAATGTTCTTCTGGTTCTGCTCATTTCATTCTGCATAAGTTCATTGAGGTTCTCCCAGTTCATATGTAAAGATTCCAGATCATCAATTCGTACAGCACAATAGTATTTCATCACCATCATATACCACAATTTGTTCAGCCATTCCCCAAACAAGGGACACTCCCTCATTTTCCAAATTTTTTCCCACCAAAAAAAGTACAACTATGAGTAATTTTTACTAATATTTTTCTTTATTATCTCTTTGGGGCACAAAGCAGTGGTATGACTGGATCAAAGGGTATGCATTCTTTTAAAGCCCTTTGAGCAAAATTGCAAATTGCCTTCCAGAGCAATAATTCAGAAAGAATTCTACCAACAATGTATTAGTGTCCTGATTTTGCCCCATCTCCTCCAACATCTTTTATTTCCCTTTAATGTCATATTGGATAAATTGCTAGGTGTGAAGTGGTACCTCAGTGTTGTTTTGATTTGCATTCCTCTAATTATGAGATTTAGAACACCTTTTCATGTACTTATTAATAGTTTTGATTTCTTTATCTGAAAACTTATTATTCATGTCCCTTGACCATTTGTAAATTGGAGAATACCTTGATTTTTTGTATAATTGACTTAGCTACTTATAAATTTGAGAAATGAGACATTCATCAGAGGATTTTGTTATTAAAATTTTCCCCAATTTGTTGCTTCTCTTCTAATTTTGGTTGTTATTCCCTCTCAACTTCCCTGTAGGGTAAGATAGAATTCTATACCCCAAAAGATCTGGCTGTTTTTCTTTCTCAGAACTTATACCACTGAGAGTAAAGTTTAAGTATCACCTATTACCACTCTCTTCCTCTCCTTCTTATAATAGTATTCTCCCCCTCCCCCTGCCCATGCACCTCTTTATGTGGTATAATTCATCCTACTTTTCTTCTTCCTTCAAGTTTCTCTTAGTATCATCCTCTTTTTTATCTCCTCCAATTTTTTTATATATCATCTTGAACAACTTAATACCACAACCTCTGTCCATGAATAATTCTTCTATCTACTATGATAACAAAAACAATTTTAAGAGTTATAGATATCACTTTTCATATAGGAATATAATCAATTTGATCTTACTGAAGCCCTTAAATTTTCCTTTCCTTTTTCTTGTTTACCTATTCATGTTTCTCTTGACTTTTCTATTTGGACACCAAATTTTCCATTTAGTTCTGGTCTTTTCTTTAGAAATGCTTAGAAATCTTCTATTTTATTACATGTCTATACTTTCCCCTGAAAGCATATAGTCAGATTTGATGGGTACGTGATCCTTGCTTGTGGACCCAATTCTCTTACTTTCCTGAATTTCATATTCCAAGCCTTGCAGTCCTTTAGTGTGGAGGCTGCCAGATCATGCATAATCCTGACTGACGCTCCTTGATATCTGAATTGTCTCTTTCTAGCCACTTGAAATATTTTCTCCTTGACCTGGATGCTCTTAAATTTGGGTATAACATTCCTCTGGGTTGTCTTTTCAGGATTTAATGTAGGGGGTGATCTATGGATTCTTTCAGTGTCTATTTTGCTCTCTTGTTCAAGAATATCAGGACAGTTTTCTTGGATAATTTCAAGGCTTTTATTTTGTTCTAGGCTTTCAGGAAGACCAATAATTCTCAAATTGTCTCTCCTGGATAGGTTTTCCAGGTGAGTTGTTTTTTTCAATGTTTTTTCACTCTCTGCTGTTGCTTCTGTATTTTCCTCTTTTTCTCCATAGAAATTATCCAGGGTCAAGAGGTTTTTTTGCGGCTGCTTGTTCATTTTGCCAGGATTAGATTGGGGTTCCTGCATGTTGATTGCTTTCTTAGCTCCTGTCTTGGAGGGCTTTGCCTTGGTAGTATAACATTTATAATTTTATCTAATATTATGGGTGAGAGATGATATCTCAGAGTTGTTTTGGTTTGTATTTCTTTAAGCAGCAATGATTAAGAGCATTTTACATATACTTATATATAGTTTTAGTTTCTTTATCCAAAAGTTGTTTGTGCATATCTTTTGCCCATTTATCACTTAGGGGATGGTTTTTATTCTTTTAAATTTAATGAAATTCTCTGTATATTTTAGATATAAGACCTAATCTGAGAGACTGTCAATAAAATTTTGTTCCCAATTTTCTTCTTTACTTTTAATCTTTATTTGAACAAAAACATTTAATGTACTCAAAATTAACCATTTAACATTTCATTATGCTCTCCATCTCTTGGTGACTTATAAATTCCTTTCCTATCCATAAATCTGATCGATAATATTGTCCCCATTCTTATAATTTACTTATATCTCTTTTTATGTCTAGATCATGTGTCCATTTTGATCTTATCTTAGTGAATAGTGTAAGATAAGGGTATATGCCTAGTTTTTGCCAAATTACTTTCCAGTTGTTCCAACACTTTTATCTAATTAGCGACTTCATATTCCTAAAACCTGGATCTATGTCTCTGGTAAATGCAAGGTTACCATAATCTTTAATTACCATTTGTTATATGTCTGTCCTGTTCCACTGATCTAATGTTCTATTTCTTAGCCAATATCAGTTTTGATAATCACTTTGTTGTAATACAATTTAAAATCTGGTAATGCTAGACTTTCTTTATATATTTTAATTAATTATTTTGATATTTTTCATCTTTTCTTCTTTGAAATTCATTTTGTTTTTTTTTCTGGCTTAATAATTGTTTTTAGTAATTTAATTGGGATGATATCAAATAAGTAAATTTGTTTAGGTAGGATTGTCATTTTAATTATATTAGCTCTGCCCATCCATAAACAATTAATATTTCTCGCATTTTTTGATCTGATTTTATTTGTGTAAAAAAGTTTTATAATCATTTTCATATAGTTTATGCATTTGTTTTGGCAGGTATACCCTCCATTAATTTATTCTATTTGTTGCTATTTTAAATGGAATATCTCTTTCTTTCTTTTCTTGCATTATTTTGTTAGTAACATGTAAAAATACTGATGATTTATTTGGATTTACTTTATATCCTGCTACGTTGATAAAATCATTGGCAGTTTCAACTTTTTAGTTGAGACTCTAGAACAGTGGTTCCCAAACTTTTTTGTCCTTCCTCCCCCCTTTCCAGAAAAAAATATTACTTAGTGACCCCTGTCACATACTATCACTGCCCCCTTACAGTTATTCACTGCCCTCAAATGCACTTGTGTCCATCACCACCCTCCTGGATCACTACAGCACCCACCAGGGGGTGGTGGCACCCACTTTGGGAATCACTGCTCTAGAATTTTACACTTATATCATCATATTGTCACAAAAGAGATAATTTAATTACCCTTTGCCCATTCTGATTCCTTCCATTTCTTTTTATTCTCTTATTGTGATTTCTAATACTATGTTAAATAATATTGGTGAGAATGGGCATTCTTGTTTTTCTTCTGATATTATTGGGAAAGCTTCTCACTTATTCACATTATAAATAATACTTGCTAATAGTTTTAGGTAGATGCTTCATATAATTTTAAGAAAAAATCCATTGTACCTTTGCTTTCCAGGATTTTTAATAGGAACAAGTGTTGTATTTTGTCAAAGACTTTCTGCATCTATTAATATATTCATATTCATATTACTCTTGCAATCAATATAATCAATTATGTTCATAGTTTTCCTTATATTTAAACCATCCCTGCATTTCTGGTATAAATACTGTTTGGTCATAAAGCGTAATGTTTGTAATATATTGTTGTCTCCTTGCTAGTATTTTATTTAGGATGTTTGCATTTATTTTCATTAATGAAATTATCTTTAATATTCTTTTTCTATTTTTGTTCTTCCTGGGTTAGATATCAGTCCTATATTCATTTCATAAAAGGAGTTTGGTAAAACTCTTTCTTTATGTCTTATTGCAAATCTACTTTTATTGCTCAAAGGATTGAAACCAGTTAGAGAATATCTCTGCTGTTTTCAAGGACTTACCCATATTGTACAGCTTCTCCTTCCATTAATAATAATGATAATAATAACTATTGTATAGTGCATACTTTATGCCAAGCACTGAACTAATGCTTTATAATTATCTCATTTCATCCTCACAACCACACTTGGAGGAAAGTGCTATTATTATCTCAATTTTGCAGATGAGGAAATTGAGACAAAAATGTTAAGTGACTCATCACATAGCTAGTAAGTATCTCAGTTTAGATTTGAATCCATGTCTTCCTGACTCTAGACCCAACAATCTGTCTACTGTACAAAATAAAGAACTATTTTAAGATGACATGAACACAGGAAAAATATTTAAAAATTGAGATTTGTATTGGATGATTTTCTTTAAACTTACTCATTTTGTTCTTATCAACAATAATAAATTTATCTCCTTCACTGACAAGGCTAATTTACTTTCAAATGTTATAGATTTCATACTTAAAAAATAACTCTCCCACTTATATATTTGTTTTTAAAGTTGGAGCAAAAAGCAAAAGAGGGAGTCATTTAACTTTCTAGTGTAGGTCCAAAGTAAATAAATGCTGTCAAGTGGTAAGAAATAACATTAAACTAATACACGAGAAAAATTCATACTGACCAATTAAATCAACAAAGTCATATAATCTGAAAAATAAATCCTGTGGTTTTTATGGTAAATCTAATGCCAAGGTGGCAGCTGGGTAGCTCAGTGGATTGAGAGCCAGGCCTAGAGACGGGAGATCCTAGGTTCAAATCTGGCTTCAGACACTTCCCAGCTGTGTGACCATGGGCAAGTCACTTGACCCTCATTGCCTAGCCCTTACCACTCTTCTGCCTTGGAGCCAATAAACAGTATTGACTCCAAGACAGAAGGTAAGAGTTTAAAAAAATCTAATTTCATGTTTTAAAGAATGAATATGAAAATTTATTTTAAAATATTTCATAGATCCATAACATTTAAAAATTAATATTTTTAAGGAAATAGTAATGACTAATTCTTTTTGACCAGGATTTGACTTTATAATTTAAAAAATTATTTTTTTTCATCTCTAAGAGTTCCTTAGACATAGGAGACAATTAATATGCTAATAAGATGGGGAAGGGGAATGGAGGGGTACTAGTATTTATAAGGTGCCTATATAAACAAGATACTGCGCTAACTGCATCACAAATATATAATTTAAAATTTAATTTAATTTAAAATTTTATTTGTAGCTTTTGTTTTTATATTTATATTTACTTTTGTTTTTATATTATACCATTTCCTAATATATCTGTCTCCCCACACCCCAGTTAACCATTTTTATAAAAAAATAATTTTTAGAAATAAGAAAAGCAATTCAGTAAAACTAGGATCATAGATCATAGCATAGGTCCATAGGATAACAAATACATTGACCAAGTCTGACACTACATGTAATATTGCACACCACTATTTACTCGTCCCTACAAAGAAGGAAAAAGGTACTTCTTTTTTACTCTTCTTTGGTCATTATTATTTCAAAGCATTCAGTTCTGACACTTTTGTAGTTAGTTATTCTTCCCACTTATATCATTTAAACTATTGGTTCTACTTTGTTTTTATCTGGTCTTATAAATCATACCATATTTCTCTGAATGTTTTTCATCATTATTTTTTCCATTAATACTTCATGACTCATTACTCTGGTCCCAGGGGCCCTTTCTCCCATTGCTAAGCTCTCAGGACCTCCATTTTGGGGAAGGGCTTCAGATCTGCTGTCCTTCATTCTTCAGACTTAGCTCTGATCCCCCCATCCTTTTAAGTTCTCTTTCTCATTAGAATATAAACTTATTTCTTTTTATTTTTATTTGTATCTCTAGGCACAACAGAAAGTCAGGTTTGCAATAGGAACTTAATAAACGCCTGTCGACTGACTTGACTGACCAGCATTATATTTGTTGAAAATCCATCTAACCATTTCTCAGTTGATAGATTATCTATTTTAATTCTAGTTCTTTACTAACTCAAAAAAGAACTGGGAGCAGGTTCTCCATGAATAGAATTCTAGGCTTGGAGATGGGAGGTCTTGGTTTCAAATATACCCTCAAGCATTTCTTAGCTGTGTGACCTTGGGCAACTCACTTAACTTCAATGATCTTACCCTTACTTCTTCTGCCTTGAAAATTATACTTATTGATCCTAAGACGGAAGATAAGGATTTTTATTTAATAAAAAGAACTGATATGAATAATTTGGGGCCTGGGGAGCCTTTCTTTTTTCTTTCTTTTTTTAAAAATCATTTACTTCCTCAGATCTGATGCTGATCAGTTGTATTTGAGTTAAAAAGTTTAGCAAAGATTTAGGATAACTCCAAATCACTTTCTGGAATGGGTGGGCCAACTCACAAATCTATTAACCATATTTTTAACTTCTTTTCTTTCTATTACCTCTTCTACAGTTAGTATTAAAATTTTTTGGTTATCTTTGACAGGTTTCTGGGTCTGATGTAAAACATAGTTTTGATTTGCATTTCTCTAATGTGCTTCAGAGTAATATATCATATAGTTCTTCCCAATTTTTAATTATTTTAAGAACTCGTTTATATTTTTTGACTTATTAACTAAGTAGAAGCTTTTTGTCTTTTATATGTATGATATTTCTATAATTACATTTCAATATTGTATAATTATTTGATATGTATGTATATATATGCATATACATACATACATACACACACATATATTTGAAATAAACAAAAAATGCTCACTAGACCATTTAGCTTCTTACCCTGGCTGAATTTTATTGATTTTGCTTAGACAAAAGTATTTCGATGTTATTTAATTCAAATTCCCAATTTTATCTTTTGTGATTCCCTCTATCTCTTGTTGAGTTAAAAATCTAATCCTTAACCATCATGGTCTAATTTAAAAAAAAAAAAGAAAGAAGAGAATCAAATTAACAGTATCAAAAATGGAAAGAGAGACCTCACCTCTAATGAAGAGGAAATTAAGGCAATTATTAAGATCTATTTTGCCCAATTATAAGGCAACAAATATGGCAATCTAGGTGAAATAGATGGATATTCACAAAAATATAAATTGCTTAGATTAACAGAAGAGGAAATAGAACACTTAAAAAATCCCATATCAAAAGAGAAGTTGAGGAGCAGCTGGGTAGCTCAGTGGATTGAGAGTCAGGCCTAGAGATGGGAGGTCCTAGCTTCAATTACAGCCTCAGACACTTCCCAGCTGTGTGATCCTGGGCAAGTCACTTGACCCCCATTTCCCACCCTTACTACTCTTCCACCTAGGAGTCAATACACAGAAGTTAAGAGTTAAAAAAAAAAGAAGTTGAACAAGCCATCAAAGAATTCCCTAAGAAAAAAATCACCATGACTAGATGGATTCAGAAGTGAATTCTATCAAACATTTAAAGGTCAATTAATATCAATACTATATGAACAATTTGACAAAATAAGCAAAGAAGGAGTCTTACCAAATTCTTTTTTTAATATTTTATTTTTTTAGAAAAATTTTCTACATGATGCATGTTTTTACTTTCTGCTTCACCTCCCTAAGGGGGAGATCCCTAAGAGATTTACATATAGTTGCATTTGTGTGGTCGTTTAGTGTCACATCCCCAACCATGTCCACATCAACCCATGTGTTCAAGTGGTTGTTTTTCTTCTGTGTTTCCACTCCTGCAGTTCTTCCTCTGAATGTGGGTAGCATTCTTTTCCATAAATCCCTCAAAATTGTCCTAGGTCTTTGCATTGCTGCTAGTTCAGAAGCCCATTACATGCAGTTTCACCACTGTGTATCAGCCTCTGTGTACAATGTTCTCCTGGTTCTGCTCCTTTCACTCTGTATCAATTCCTGGAGGTCTTTCCAGTTCACATGGAATTCCTCCAGTTTATTATTCCTTTGAGCACAATAGTACTCCATCACCAACATATACCACAATTTGGTCAGCCATTCCACAATTGAAGGGCATCCCTTCGTTTTCCAGGTTTTTGCCACCACAAAATTGCAGCTATGAATATTTTTGTACAAGTCTGTTTATCTATGATCTCTTTGGGGTACAAACTTAGAAATGCTATGGCTCGATCGAAGGGCAGGCTGTCTTTTAGAGCTCTTTGGGTATAGTTCCAAATTGGCATCTAGAATGGTTGGATCAGTTCACAATTCCACCAGCAATGCATTAATGTCCCAATTTTGCCACATCCCCTCCAACATTCATGACTCTCCCCTGTTGTCATTTTAGCCAATCTGCTAGATGTTAGGTGATACCTCAGAGTTGTTTTGATTTGTATTTCTCTAATTATTAAAGATTTAGAACACTTTCTCATGTGCTTGTTGATACGTTTGATTTCTTTATCTGAAAATTGCCTATGCATGTCCCTTGCCCATTTATCAATTGGGGAATGGCTTGATTTTTTTATACAACTGATTTAGCTGCTTGTATATTTGAGTAATTAAACCTCTGTCAGAATTTTTTGATATAAAGATTTTTTCCCAATTTATTGTTTCCCTTCTGATTTTGGCTAAATTTTTTTTGTACAAAAGCTTTTTAATTTAATATAACCAAAAGTATTTATTTTACAATTTGTAATTTTTTCTAACTCTTCCTTGGTTTTAAAATTTTCCCTTTCCCATAGATCTGACAAGTATACTATTCTATGTACACCTAATTTTCTTAGAGTTTCCTTCTTTATATTCAAGTCATTCTCCCATTCTGAATTTATCTTAGTGTAGGGTGTGAGATTTTGATCTAAACCTAATCTCTCCCATATTGTTTTCCTATTTTCCCAACAGTTTTTGTCAAAGAGTGGATTTATGTCCCCAAACTTGGGCTCTTTGGGTTTATCATACACAATCTTGCTGACATCACTTACCCCAAGACTATTCCACTGATCCTCCCTTCTGTCTCTTAGCCAGTACCATGCTGTTTTTGATGACCGCTGCTTTATAGTATAGTTTAATATCTCATACTGCTAGGCCACCTTCCTTCACATTTTTTTTCATTATTTCCCTTGATATTCTTGATCTTTTGTTATTCCAAATGAAATTTGTTATAGTTTTTTTCTAATTTAGTAAAAACGTTTTTTGGTATTTTGATAGGTGTGGCACTAAATAGGTAAATCAGTTTGGGTAGAATGGTTATTTTTATTATGTTAGCTCATCCTACCTATGAGCAATCAATGTTTTTCCAATTGTTTAGATCTAGTTTTAATTGTTTGGAAAATGTTTTGTAGTTTTTTCATATAATTCCTGTGTTTGTTTTGGTAGATAGACTCCTAAGCATTTTATATTGTCTAGGGTGATTTTAAATGGTGTTTCTTTTTCTACCTCTTGCTGTTGTGATGTGAGATATATAGAAATTCTGATGATTTATGGGCATTTATTTTGTATCTTGCAACTTTGCTAAAGTTGTTGATTATTTCTACTAGCTTTTTAGTTGATTCTCTAGGATTTTTTAAGTATACCATCATATCATCTGCAAAGAGTGACAGCTTAGTCTCCTCATTGCCTATTTTAATACTTTCAATTTCTTTTTCTTCTCTAATAGCTACTGCTAGTATTTCCAGTACAATGTTAAATAATAGAGGTGATAATGGGCATCTTTGTTTCACTACTGATCTTATTGGGAAGGCTTCTAATTTATCCCCATTGCATATGATGCTTGTTGATGGTTTTAGATATATACTGTTTATTATTTTTAGGAAAAGTCCTTCTATTCCTATACTTTCTAATGTTTTCAATAGGAATGGATTTTGTATTTTGTCAAAGGCTTTTTCAGCATCTATTGAGATAATCATGTGGTTTTTGTTGGTTTGCTTGTTGATATGTTGAACCATCCTTGCATTCCTGGTATAAATCCCACTGGATCATGTTGGATAATCCTCGTTCACTTGCTGGAGTCTTTTTGCTAGTATTCTGTTTAAGATTTTTGCATCTATTTTTGCATCTCATTAAGGAGATTGGTCTGTAGTTTTCTTTCTCTGTTTTTTATCTACTTGGCTTTTGGATCAGTACCATATTTGTGTCATAAAAGGAGTTTGATAGAACTCCTTCTTTGCTTATTGTGTCAAATAGTTTGTATAGTATTGGAATTAGTTGTTCTTTGAAGATTTGATAGAATCCACTTGTGAATCCATCTGGTCCTGGGCATTTTTTCTTAGGGAGCTCTTTGATGGCTTGTTCAATTTCTTTTTCTGATATATGATTATTTAAGTATTCTATTTCTTCTACTGTTAATCTAGGCAATTTATATTTTTGTAATTATTCATCCATCTCACTTAGATTGCTATATTTATTGCCATATAATTGCACAGAATAGTTTTTAATGATTGCCTTAATTTCCTCTTCATTAGAGGTGAGGTCTCCCTTTTCATCTTTGATATTGATGATTTGTTTTTCTTCTTTCCTTTTTTTAATTAGATTGACCAGTACTTTGTCAATTTTATTTGTTTTTTCAAAGTACCAGCTTCTAGTCTTATTTATTATTTCAATAGTTCTTTTACTTTAAATTTTATTGATTTCTTCTTTAATTTTTGTATTCTCTAATTGGATCTTCAGTTGGGGATTTTTAATTTTTTCCCTTTCTAGTTTTTTAATTTGCATGCCCAGTTCATTGATCTTTGCCCTCTCTACTTTGTTAATATATGCACTCAAGGATATAAATTTCTACCTGAGTACTGCCTTAGCTGCATCCCACAGAGTTTGGTAGGATATCTCATCATTGCCATTCTCTTCAATTAAATTATTCATTGTTTCTATGATTTCTTCTTTAACTAACTGGTTTTGGACAATCATATTATTTAATTTCCAATTAGTTTTTGATTTGCATGTCTACGTGCCCTTACTAATCATTATTTTTATTGCATTATTTATCTGAGAAGGTTACATTTATCATTTCTGCTCTTTTTCATTTGTTTGTGATGTTTCTATGCCCTATTTCATGGTCAATCTTTGTGAATGTACCATGTGCAGCTGAGAAGAAGGTGTATTGCTTTTTGTCCACATTTATTTTTTTCTACATATCTATTAAACATAATTTTCTAGAAGTTCATTTACCTCTCATATCTTTCTTATTTGTTTTTGGTTTAATTTATCTAAATCTGAAAGAGGAACATTTAGATCTCCCACTAGTATGGTTTTACTATCTATTTCCTTCTTAAGCTCTGCCAGTTTCTTCTTTAGGAATTTGGATGCTATACATATTAAGCACTGTTATTTCCTCATTGTCTATATTGCCATTTATCAGGATGTAATTACCTTCCCTATCTCTTTTAAACAAATCTATTTTTACTTTGGCTCTGTCAGACATCATGATCGCTACTCCTGCCTTCTTTTTCTCATTTGAAGCCCAAAAAATTTTGCTTCAGCCCTTCACCTTAAACCTATGTATGTTCACCCTCCTCATGTGTTTCTTGTAGATGACATATGGTAGGATTTTGGTTTCTAATCCACTCTGCTATTTGATTCTGCTTTATGGGCAAGTTCATACCATTCACATTCAGTGTTAATTATAATTATATCAGTTGTGTATTCCCTAAGATTTTGGTATCTTCTCCTAGTTCTATCCCTTCTTCTTACCCTATTTCCTTTTAAACCAGTGGTTTGTTTTAGACCAGTCCCCCTTGTCCCTTCCCTTGATTTACTTCCTTTTCTGCCCACTCCCTTATTATTCCCACTTTTTTATTTTTTAAGGCCTAATGAATTCCCTCCCTCCTCTCCTCCCCTCCCTTTTTTGACCTCCCCACTCCCCTGCTCCCCTTGGTTGATCCCTTCTGACTTTCTCAGTAGGTTTAGATAGAATTCTATATCCCAATGGATATAGCTTCTCTTCCCTCTGAGGGCTAATTGTGCTGAGAGTAAGGTTTAAATATTACCTCTTATTGCTCTTTTCCTCTCCTTTTTATAGTACTATTGATCCCCTCCCCTTCCCATGCTCTCTTTGTGTGGTATAGAATATCCTATTTTTCTTATTCATTCAAGTTTCTTTTGATGCCATCTACTATTCACCCCCTCTTTTTTTCCCCACCCTGTCTTATCTTAGACCATTTAGTGCTCCAACCTCTCTTTATGAATAATTCTTCTAATCACCATAACAGTGAATACAGTTTTTGAAAATTACACATAATATTTCTCCACATAGGAATGCAAATAATTTGATCTTATTAAGGCACTTAAAAAGAGGTAAATTTAAGAATAAGAATTTTCTTTCTTTCCCCTCTGTTTCTTATTTATCTTTTCATGTTTCTCTTGGTTTTTGTGGTTGGATATCGAACTTTCCATTTAGTCTTGGTCTTTTCTGTGCAAATACTTGGAAATCTTCTATCTTGTTGAATGCCCATACTTTCCCCTGGAAGCATATAGTTAGTTTTGATGGGTAGGTAATCCTTGGTTGTAGACCCAGTTCTCTTACCTTTCTAAATATCATATTCCAAGGCTTGTGGTCTTTTAGTTTGGAGGCTGCCAGGTCCTGTGTGATCCTGATTGGTGCCCCTTGATATCTGAATTGTCTCTTTCTGGCTTCTTGTAATAATTTTTCTTTTACTTGGAAGCTCTTGAATTTGGCTATTATATTTCTGGGAGTTGTCTTTTCAGGGTTTATTGTAGAGGGTGACCTGTGGATCCTTTCAATGTCTATATTGCCCTCTTGTTGTAGGATTTTCAGGGCACTTTTGCTGAATAATTTCTTTTGGCATGGAGTCCAAATTTCTATTAATTTCTGCTTTTTCAGGAAGACCAATGATTCTCAAATTGTCTCTTCTAGACCTGTTTTCTTGATCTTTCAATTTCTTAGTGAGGTATTTCATGTTTCCTTCTATTTTATCAGTCTTTTGACTTTGCTTTATTTGTTCTTGCTGTCTTGAGAGATCATTGACCTCTAATTGCCCAATTCTATCCTTTACAGACTGGTTTTCCTTTTCAATCTCGTCTATCTGGTTCTTCAAGGCTTCCAGCTGGTCATTTCTGGTCTTCAGTTTGGTTATCAATTCATTTGTTTTCTGAGTCGCACTTTCAATTTGCAAAATTCTGCCTTTTAAGCTGTTATTTTCTTGCCAGATCTCTTCCATCTTTCTCATAATCTCAGATTTGAACTCTTCAAGATCTTGTGACCCATGTTAATCTTTTTGGGAAGGTTTGGATGTCTTTAATTGTTTGTCCTCCTCTGTTTTCTGGTTTTTTCTGTGCAGAAGTTATCAAGTGTTTGAGCTTTTTTCTTGATCTTGTTTATTTCTTGGGTCTTGATTGGCATCATTTTGTTTTATCTGCCAGAAGTCTGAGTAAGGCAATCTGATTCTCTTTCTATGAAGTTAGGGAGCAGTTTTTTGCCTGAGGCTACTTTGTGAGTCTCTTGGCTTCTCTGGGGATCCTCCTAGGGTCTTTAGTCTAGCTGTTTTTCAGGGTCGACCCCCCATGTTCCTAGCCAGTTTCCCAGAGCTTAGGACTTGTCCCACACTTGCTCCTCCACCTGAGATTTTCCCCTGAGTCTCAGGGAACTGGGCACTGCTGCTGCCTCTCTCAGTCACACTCCTGTGTCCAAGGTATTAGTTTTCCAGCCACCTGGGATCTCAAGTCTTGCTACTCTCAGGGGTGACTCCTAGTAGTGCCAGCTAGCTGCCTATGGGCTAGATTTTATGCCCTTGCTTGCTCTCACCAAATTCTGTTAATGATACAAATATGGTACTGATTACAAAGCCAAGAAGCATAAAAACAGAGAAGGACAACTATACACCAATCTCCTTAATGAACATAGATGCAAAAATCTCAAATGAAATACTAACTAAAAGGCTACAACAAGTTATCACAAGGATTATTCATCAGGACCAGGTGGGATTTATACTAGGAATGCAAGGCTGATTTAATATTAGGAAAACCATCCACATAATTGACCATATCAACAAACAAACTAATAAAAATCACATGATCTAAACAGATGTAGAAAAATCCTTTCACAAAATACAACACTAATTCCCATGGAAAACACTAGAAAGCATAGGAATAGAAGAGCCTTTCCTCAAAATAATAAAGTGTTTATTTAAAACCATCAGCAAGTATAATTTACAATGGGGATAATTTATTTGCTTTCCAAATAAGATCAGGAGTCAAGCAGGGATGCCCATTATCATCACTACTATTTAATATTGTACTTGAAATCCAGGCAGTATTAATTAGGGAAATAAAACAAACTGAAGGGATCAAAGTAGGCAATAAGGAAACTAACATATTACTCTTTGCAGATGATAGGATGGTATATTTAGAGAATCCTAGAAAATCAGCTAAAAAGCTAGCAGAAATAATAATTTTAGCAAAGTTGCAGGATACAAAATAAAGCCATGTAAATCATGATCATTTCCATTTATTTAAAAAATTCAGCAGCAAGAGTTAGAAAGAGAACCTCCATTTAAATATCACTATGCAGTATAAATTATTTGGGAATCTATCTGCCAAGATAAACTCAGGAATCATATGAACACAACTACAAAACACTTTTCACACAAATAAAACTAGATTTAAACAATTTGAAAAACATTAATTGTTCATATGTAGTATGAGTTAATATAACAAAATATAACAAAAATGACAATCCTTCATAATTTACTTATTCAGTGCCATACCTATCTACTAAAACATTTTTATAGAATTTTTAAAAATTATAATAAAGCTCATCTGGAAGAACAAAAGACAAAGAGTATTAAGGGAACTAATAAAAATGGGAAGGATGGGAGTCTAGCAGTACCAGATTTTAAACTGTATTACAAAGCAATCATCATCATGAAAACAATATGGTACTGGCTAAAAGACAGAAGGGTGAATAAATGGAATAAATGAGGGGTAAATGACCTCAGCAGTCTAGTGTTTGATAAACCCAAAGATCCTAGCCTTTGGAACAAGAACTCACTATTTAGCAAAAAGGGCTGGGAAAATTGGAAAATAGTATGGGAAAAAATTAGGTTTTTATCAACATCTCACACCCTATACCAAGATAAATTCAAAATGGGTAAATGATTTAAATATAAAGAGTGAAATCATAAATAAATGAGGTCAACATAGAAAAGTCCTGCCAGATCTGAGGGAAAGGAAGGAATTTGAGTCCAAGCAAGAGATTGAGAACATTACAAAATATAAAATGAATAATTTTGATAACATTAAATTAAAAAGATTTTGTACAAAGAAAAACAATTCAATCAAAATTAAGGGGAATCAACAAACTGGAAAATAATTTTTGTAAAAAATTTCTCTGACAAAGGTCTAATTTCCCAAATGTATAAGAAATTTATTCAAATTTACAAGAAATCAAGCCAGTCCCCAATTGACAAATGGTCAAGGGGTATGAATAGGCAGTTTTCTGATGAAGAAATCAAAAATAGCAATACCCACATGAAAAGGTATTCTATATCTCCTCCTGATAAGTGAAATGCAAATAAAAACAACTCTGAGGTACCACTTCACACCTAGCAGATTGGCCAATATAACAGTAAAAGAGAATAATAAATAAATATTGGAGGGGATGTGGAAAAATTGGGACAGTAATACACTGCTGGTGTAGTTGTGAATGGATTCAACCATTCTGGAAGGCAATTTGGAATTAAGCCCAAGGACTTTAAAATAATGCATTCATTTTGATCCAACAATACAACTCCTAGATTTGTACCCTAAAGGGATAATAAAAAATGGTTGTATAAAAATATTCATAGCTGCACTCTTTGTGGTGGAAAAAAATTGGAAAATGAGGGGTGTCCCTCAATTGGGGAATGATTGAACAAATTGGGGTATATGATGTTGATAGCATACTATTGTGCTGTAAGGAATGATGAACCAGAGGATTTCTGTATGAACTGGAAGAATCTCCATGAACTGATAAAGAGTGAAATGAACAGAACCAAGAGAACATTGCATACAGAAAGTGAAACATTGTGGAATGATCAAATATAATGGACTTTGCTACTAGTAACAATGTAAAGATCCAGGACAGAACTGAGGGACTTATGAGAATGAATGCTATCTATTTGAGGGAATTGAGAGAAAAAATTGTGGGAGAAGGAATGCAGAAGATAATCATACGACTCATCACTTGTTTATATGGGCAGATGATTTGGGCTTTTGTTTTTAAAGATTGCTCAATTACAAAAATTAATAATATGGAAATAGTATCAAGTGGAAAAGTCCATCACAGTGACAGATACATGTTTCTTTTTTTAAAAATTTGTCATAATTTTAGTGTAAAGGATGAATGTTTTAGTAAGAGTACCCCTAGCATTTTAAAAGAAAACAATTTTGAAAATATTAAACATCTTACAAAATAACGTACACATATGCATTTGGAA
This sequence comes from Gracilinanus agilis, assembly GCF_016433145.1. Lineage (NCBI taxonomy): Eukaryota > Metazoa > Chordata > Mammalia > Didelphimorphia > Didelphidae > Gracilinanus > Gracilinanus agilis. The sequence goes on along the minus strand of NC_058135.1, from coordinate 10,075,342 downwards.
TGAATATAATCTATATACTATTTGCTCTTGAATTTTATTAATCATTCTAATTCCTGGAAATTCTTTTCATAAAATATGTTGTCATGTTCATGAATGGGTTATTTGCTTTTTGGCATTTGGTCCTTGGATTCTTTCATGGATTAGTGAGCTTTTCAGTATATATCCTTCCTCATACATACTTATCAAAACTTTAACTTGTTTTCTTGTTCATAGATTACTTTAAAAAAGTCATAATAAGTTTTACTTTAGTTTTATTTAAAAAATAAATTTTACTATTGTCTTTTGTTTTTATATTATGTTCCCCCTGTCACTTCTCCTTTCTCCCAAAGAGTCATTTAATATAACAAAGAATATTTATGTAAGTGGAGCATAAACAGAGAAAAAATCATCAAAAATTACCAATGTATTAAAAAATTCTAAAAATATATGCCATGTTCCAGATTCATGGCCTTTCATTCTACAAAGAAGGGTCCATTTTATCATATTTCTTCTTTGGAGCCATACTTATATATGTAATTTTGTAATATTCCCCTCTGACAATTTTGTGGTTGTTCTTTTCATTTACATTGTTTGTCATTGTGTATGCAATTTTCCTGGACGTATTGACTTCATTCCTATCAGGTCATGTATGTCTATCCATGATTTTCAGTATTTATTTTATTTATTATTTCTTACAGTTCAGCAATATTCCATTATATTAATCTGTTGCAATTTGTTTAGCTATTTTCCAACTGATGCACATCTACTTTGTTTTCAGTGCTGTTTTAAATATTTTGTTATACATTATTTTTCATTAATCTTTGATTTCTTTTAAATACATGCTTAGTAGTTGAATCCCTGGCTATGGAAAATTTAATTATCTCATTTGTACAATTTGAATTTGAAAAATAATTTACTCATTCAGAACCATTACTGACTCATCTTATGTTCGAATATAGAAGGAAAGGCTTACCTCTTTCATGGTATATTGAGAGAATCCTAGAGAATAAACAATGTAACAATTATCAAAATGACAAAATGATAATTTTTAAATAATAGGCATATTCATACATTGGTCTTGTCCAAGAAATATGTTTCTTTCTTTTTTAATTTTAAATTTAATTTAAAAAAAATTTCCCATGGTTACACAATTCATGTTGTCTCCCTCACCTCTTCCCTCACCTCCAGGGATTGACAAGCAATTCCACTGGATTATACATATATTATCACTCAAAACCTATTTCCTTATTTATTTGTGTAATAGAGTAATCTTTTAAAACCAAAACCCCAAATCATATACCCATATAAACAAGTGATAAATCATGTTTTTTTTTCTTAATTCAAGAAATATGTTTCAATGTGCACATGAATCTACCTCCTCTCCATCAGGAGATGGCTAGCATATACACCAACATGAGTTTTCTAGAATTGTAATTTTCATATCTTGTGACATATTTTAAATAAGGATATTGAAATCTTGGATCTCTCAAAATTAATCTGTTCATGTTCTTTGGTAAGTAAACATTTAAAAAAATTATTATAAATTTTAATCAGTTCCTTAGGTGTCTTAGAAGTGAGATTTTTGTCAGAGAAACTTTTTATAATGCTTCTCCTTCCCCCAAGTAGCTCTTTCTTTTACCTGCACTGGGTTTTAGTAATGAAAAATTTACTTCTAACATCACTAATGTCCCCCCTAAACTCCCCATCAGATTACATTCCCTACTCTGGATACTGTAATTTATCCTTTTATTGTGTCTTCACAGGCTATACAAATGCTATAACCTGAACCTAAGCAATAATGGCTAAATAATGGTTAATCCAGGAGTCCTCCTCCTCTTCCTCCTCCTCCTCCTCCTCCTCCTCCTCT
>NC_058135.1:10056037-10073396 GCF_016433145.1 Gracilinanus agilis | reverse complement strand
CACTTCTCCTTCTCCTCCTCTTCCTTCCTCCTCCTCCTCCTTCTCCTCTTCCTCCTCTTCTTCTTCCTCTGCCTCTTCTTCTTCCTTTGCCTCCTACTCCTCCTCTTCCTCTTCCTCTTCATTCTTCTCTGGCTTACACTTGCTGTTATCTTAGGCAAGTCAGATAATCTCTTCATTATCTAGACAATTATAAAACTTTAAGCTTAGGTGGATGGCTGGATGGCCCAGTGGATAGAGTGCCAGGGTTAGGAAGACTCAGTTTTGTGAATTCAAATTTGACCTTAAACACTTACTAGCTATGTGTTCCTGGGCAAGTCACTTAACCTCACTTGCTTCAGTTTTCTCATCTATGAAATGAGCTGGAGAAGGAAATGGTAAAGTACTCCAATATCTTGGACAAGAAAACTCCAAATGGGGTCACAAAGAGTTGGACACAAACTGAAACAATTGAACAACAACAGCAACAATAACAAAACTTTAGAGGAAAGTTAAGGTGTCTCACTGGTAAGGTTTTACAATCTATTTTCTATTTAAGCTCCTTTAGTTTCTCCTTTAGAAATCTGAATGCTGTACCATTTGGTGCATATATGTTGAGTTTTGATATTTCTTTATTTGTACTGCCTTTCATCAAGATGCAATCACCACTCTTTTAATGAGATAATTTTTGCTTTAGCTTTGATTGAGATCATAATTACTACTCTTGCTTTCTTTGCTGCAGTTTTAGCCCAGTAAATTCCACTCCACCCTCTGACCTTTGCCCTGTGTATGTCTACCTGCCTTAAGTATGTTTCTCGTGGACAACATATGGTAGGATTCTGGTTTAAGAGTTACCAATATCATCTTTTCTTATAGGAATACAAATTATTTGAACTTATTGGGTCTCTTAAAAAGTATTTTCCCCCTTTCTTAATTAACTTTTGGCGATTCTCTTGAGTTCTGTGTTAGGGCATCAAATTTTCTGTGTAAGTCATGTCTTTACTTTAGGAATGCTTGGGAGTCTTCTATTTTATTAAATGACCATACTTTCTCCTGCAAGAATATTGTCAGTTTTGGTGGGTAGTTGATTCTTGTTTGTAGACCCAGTTCCCTTACTTTCCAGAATATCATATTCCATGCCTTCTGGTCCTTCAGTGTGGATGCAGCCAAGTCCTCTGTTTTCCTAATTGTAGCTCAATGACATCTGAATGGTTTCTTTTTAGCAACTTATAGTATCTTTTTCTTGGTCTGGTAGTTCTTGAACTTGGCTATAACATTCCTGGTTATTGTCAATTGGGGATTAAATGTAGGAGGTGATCTATGGATTCTTTCAATCTCTATTTTTCCCTCTTGTTCAAGAATGTTGAGGCAGTTGTTTTGGATAATTTCCTGTAGAATGATGTCCAGGCTTTTTCTTTTGTCATGATTTTCTGGTAGTCCAATAATTCTTAAATTGCCTCTTCTGGATATATTTTCCAGGTCTATTACTTTGTCAATGATGTGTTTCATATTTTCCTCAAACTTTTCATTCTTTTGATTTTGTTTTATAGACTCTAGCTGCCTTGCAAAGTAATTTGCTTCTAGTTGTTGGATTCTAATTTTTAAAGACTGAATTTCATCCCTGGGTTTTTGGTCATCTTTTTCCTTTTGGTCTGTTTTTCTTTGTAGGTCATCTCACTTTCTTTGCCTCATTTTCAAGCTGGTCAATTCTGGCTTTCAAGACACTGTTTCCGGATGACATTTTTTTACTTTTTAAGTTCTTTTCCCAATTTTCTTGAGTTTCTCTTGTTTTTTGAATTGTGTTTTGTGTTCTTCCAAAGCCTGTGTCCAATTTGCTGGAGTTCCTGAATTTTTGCTTGGTGTTCCTTGGTCCTCCTCTGTTCCATTTGTTCTTTGTTCATTATCTGGATAGAAGATATCAATTAAAATTTCTTTTTTCTTTTTCTATTGTTTACTCATATTTTTCCTTCTTTCTCCCATTATTGACCATGATCTTATTCCTCTGTTTATTTGCTGGATCTGTGGGTTTGGACTTTCTGTCCTAAAGGGGCTTCTTCTGTGCTCTGCTAATTGACTAGATTAGGCTGATGGAGTATTAATGAGCTCTGAGACCAGATATTTCCCAGCTGCCAGCAGAAGTTGAATGTGTAGGTGAAGGTGTTGAGGCTAAAGATAGTTACCCTCATCCTCCTCTCTATTACTTTCTGCCTGCCACTTCCCTGCCAGCCTCATGGTCAGGACCCTGAGCTTCCTGCTCTGGTACCAAGGTATTCTCTTGCAGTTGCAGCCTTCACCCTGGGATCCCAGTCAGCTGGAGTCTTACTGTGGGTGTTAGAGTAGTAGGTAGGGGAGGGGTGTTGAATGTTGAGCTTCCCTGCCCTCTGAAGGCCTCTTATCTGCACTGTTGATAGACAGGAGTAAGCCTGGTGTAGCTGATCTACAGAGTTGGATGTGCCCTGAGACCAAAACCTCCAAAGGCTAAGGATCAATATGGAATGTGGTGGTTGAAGGCTGTGACTAGGATGCCCTTCTCTCTGCCAATATCCTCCAGTTGCCTCCCTGCTAGCTGTGGTCAGAGCCCTGAGCCTCATTTAGCTGCGGTAGCAAGGCACTTCCTCCATGCTGAAGACTTCACTCCAAGATTCCACCAATTGCTGAAGTCTCAGCACAATAAGTGGGGGAAGGGTCCTGGGACCTTCCTTCTTTCTTTTCCTTAAACCCAAGAATTCAGCCTTCTCTGTATACCTTTTAAGTTGAATCAAGCAGGAGGGTCTCCTGGCTCTGTTCTATTATTCTATTTGGTTTTCTGTCCCACTTGAAGTACCTTGTTTTTGATTGATGTGGAAGAGTTTTCGCAGAGGACTCGACTTTTGCTGCTTCAAAATGGCCATCTTGACTCCACCCTCCAATAACAAAACTTTAAGTTGAAGAGAATGTGCTATACTGTACTGATATAGGGAATTTCCTCACCCAAAAGCTTCCTGCTATCAATGAAATCACAGGTCCTTTTCCTATCCTAATTTGTTGTTTTAAAAACTAGTTTAACATGCTGGATATCTCTTGTTTATATGTTGAGTTTTAAAATTAAACTCTAATGATCAGAGTTCATAATTATCTCACTTCTTATGTATTATATGTTAGTGGTGACAATGACAGTATTTCACTTTAAAAGAGTAAGAACAACTCATAGATTTTCCAAAAATACTCATATTTTTCCCAAGTTCTCTTCTTTCTGGAAAAATTAAATAGCAGGTTTTTGTGTTTTATGACCATGGCAGAATATGAATGGAAAATAATATAGTACAAGTGATACTATAATTCAAAGCCTAAAACATATTTAGAGATCCCATAATTAAGACATTGATTTTAGGGTCTAATTTTTTCCTTTCACTTTTGAATACATTGCTTCTGCTGCTTGGTTTTTTCTCTCTGTGTGGGTGAACCTTATTTGCAAGGAAAACTCATCTTCATGCCTGACATTGTTGTTTGCAAACTTTATCTTGCCTTCTAAGTTAGCTCTGCATCACCTCTGACTACCCTCACTTTTGTCTATTATTATCCTCTTTCTAGTTTGTTTCTCTACATCATTATTTCTTAGCATTATTTCTAGAGCTAAGCCTTACATTTCAACTTCTAGTGAAGCTGTAAACTCTTAAAGCATTGTTGTTGGGTCATTCTTCTCTTGATACTGTGATTTAACTTTACATGAATTGGTTACTGAGTTGTATGGTGATTATTAATTCCAGAGAATCAAGGAGGTGATGTAGAAGGAAAGCTGAACTAGGTGTTAGGAAACATGGGTGGAAATCATTGCCCTGACTTTATAAACCTAGGCAAGACATTTCACCATTTGAGTCTCAATTCTTACATTTACAAAAATGAGGATGATCACAGTTGAGCGGAAAACAAAACTCATGCATGAGGTATATATGTGTAATATGTATGTATATATATATATACATATATATGTATATATATATGTATGTATATACACTCAAAGAAATTAAATAAGGGGCATGTTTACATCCAGATGGAGATATGAAGGTGAGAGTCCAGTCTTCCAGATCCCTTCCTGAATTAGGAAGAATGATGTGTCAGATCTGTGGGTGGTGTCTCAGCTTTCCATTTTGCATATGAAAAGTCTCATGTGTGATATATTTCAATTCACTTCCCTTCTTCACAATGGTTCCACAGTGATAATTGGTGGAGTGAACTTTTCTTCCTCCAGAACTATATTAGGATATTTGAGTTCAGTAATTATTGGAGGGTATTAGAATATGAAATCATAATGGGCCCTGACTGACTTAAGCTTAGCTAAAAAGAGCAATATAGAGGTTCTTTTCTCTGTTGTCAGGTGAAATAAGACCTTCCATTTCTGAAGAGACTGTAAAAAATAAAATGAATACATAATGATAACTTTAAAATATTTTGGTTTTGTAAGGTTTATTAATAACCACTAAACGTTTCCAATAATACATTCCCCTCCTGTGATCCTATTTGGGTGACTAGTCTTCCCAAAAGGATCATTAAAATATAACTAACTTATAAATTACAGTAATTTGGGGATAAAATGGAAAAGGGCAAAACCAATGATACAATGATCGCTAGGTGCAATGACAAAAAGCCAATTAGGGGCAGTCCCCTTTGGCATAACAGTGTTCATTCCAAACAAATGCATTAACCCCCCACACACACCATTCAATCAACTGCACCCCAAAGTTCACTTTGGATCTTTTTCTTGCAGTGGAGGTACTTCAGGCATCTTCATGGTGCCTTCTCCCACCAGTTTCATTGTCTGGATTCTGGGGAGGTAGCATGGAAGCCTAATCGGGGCAGGGACTGGAAAACCAACAGGATGGAAAATCCACATGGAAGGTGGGGAGTGTTAAGAGATAGAAGCTCTCCTCAGATAAAAGTCCTTTAATGTCTAAGAGGAAACACACCTGGGATTCCTTTTAGGAGGATAATTATTGTCTAAGAGGAAACACACCCAGGCTTCCAAGGCAGGCAGAGCAGCTAGTAAGGACTGTTCCCGATGAAAAAGAAGGGAGATATACTTTCCAAACCTCAGGAGACTGGTTTCAAGCAGCTCCAGCCATGGCCAGTATCCCCAAGCACCATCTGGGATTGGGAACATCAGCAGGAGCAGCACTTCCAGGGAGGGGTGGGCAGGGGCATGTCGTGAAGGCATGTGGTGAAGACTGGATCAGCATGCTAGGGGATTAGGAATAGCAGGCAGGTTGAAGTTATCAGCATGAGTCTGTATCAGCATCAGCAAAGATCTGCTAGAGAAGTGGCTTTTCCCTGTTAGCCAAGAGCTCCCAGAAAAGCCGCTCAAAGGAAAGCAGCTGGGTGGCTGGGGAAAATGGGAAAAAAGAGAAAAAACAAAAACAAAAACACAAAAACAACAGAAGCAGGCCAGCAGTTCTGGAGAGAGTTTGGAGTTCTCTCAGAGTTCTTGAGGTGGGGGGAGGGTGAAAATCCATGGCAGGAGAGACATGGCTTTTCAGAATTTATCTTACCTGGGCTATCTGAAAAACTGAGAATTCTTTCTCCAGGTGGTTGACATCAATGTAAGATTTATTAGTAGCCACTTGAAAATAAAGCCATGTGCCATGCTAGCTAAGGCTACTTAAAAAGCTCGCTGTTGCCTGCCGCCACCATGGTGGATAGCAAGCAAAGAGGAAGAACATCAGCCCCTCAGTTTTAATTCTCTGTGTGCATCATTGTGTAATGACAGGAAGCCCATGGGAAATGTAGTTCAAGGACCCCAAAATTTCCAATAACACAGAGACCCTGTGTCTATGAGGTTATTATCAAAGAAAAAGGAGAAAAGTTCTGAGCTATTCATAAGAGCAAAAACAAAAAGCAAAGTACATTTAAAAACCTCTTCTGGGATACCTAGAATATATATTCATTTGCCAGTGCCAGGAGAATGCCCTTGAGTTGTTCTTTCAAATCAGAAATCAAAAATTTGAATCAGATTTTTAAGGTCCCCTCATACCCACTTTCCTTTAGGACTCAATATGAGAAACACTAACTCAGATTCTGTAAGAGGGTAAGAAATTTATAATACATTAAGATATTAGCAGGGATAAAAAGATATGAAGATTATATATTCTATAGCAAACAATTGTCATTTACATTTTTTCAAAGATTGCACTTGCATTTACAGAATTCTTAAAAGCAAAAACATATATTAGCATATTTAATAATTGGTAGGTCATAGAAGTTAAGGAGACCACACTTTTGGTGAAATATTACAGAAATTAAAGCCCACTTTTCTCTCCTCACCCCACCCCCATTGTTCTTTGTAACAGCTCAACCCTACAGACTGTCAAACTCAATTATTCTCTTCATTTCTCTATCTCTCAGTTAAAACTCTGTCACTGACATTTTGAGAAGTCTCTTAACCTCTTCATTTCTACACCTAAATTTAAAGCAGTCTAGTCTAGGAAATAATAACTTTTTTTAAATTTATTTTATTTTATTTTTTTTGTATTTTTTTTTTATTTTATTTTAAACCCTTAACTTCTGTGTATTGACTTTATAGGTGGAAGATTGGTAAGGGTAGGCAATGGGGGTCAAGTGACTTGCCCAGGGTCACACAGCTGGGAAGTGGCTGAGGCCGGATTTGAACCTAGGACCTCCCGTCTCTAGGCCTGGCTCTCAATCCACTGAGCTACCCAGCTGCCCCTTTTAAATTTATTTTTTAAATTTAGAATATTTTCCCATGGTTACATGATTCATGTTCTTTCCCTCTCCCCCAATTCCTCTCCACCCATAGCCAACAGGCAATTCCCCTGGGTTTTATACATATCATTAAGACCTATTTCCATATTATTTTTTTTAAATCCTTACTTTCCGTCTTGGAGTCAATACTGTGTATTGGCTTCAAGGCAGAAGAGTGGTAAGGTTAGGCAAAGGGGGTCAAGTGACTTGTCCAGGGTCACACAGCTGGGAAGTATCTGAGTCCAGATTTGAACCTAGGACCTCCTGTCTCTAGGCCTGGCTCTCAATCCACTGTTATTTCTATATTATTGATAGTTGCATTAGGTGATCATTTAGCATCTACATTCCCAATAGTATCCCCATTAGCTCATGTATTCAGGCATTTGTTTTTCTTCTGTGTTTCTACTCCCACAGTTCTTCTGAAGTTGGATAGCTTTCTTTCTCATAAGTCACTCAGCATTGTTCTGGATCCTTGCATTTCTGCTAGTAGAGAAGTCTATTATATTCTATTGTGCCACAGTGTATTTGTCTCTGTGTATAATGTTTTCCTGGTTCTGCTCCTTTCACTCTGCATCAATTCCTGCAGGTCATTCCAGTTCACATGGAATTCCTCCAGTTCATTATTCCTTTGAGCACAATAGTATTCCATCACCAACAGATACCACAATTTGTTCAGCCATTCTCCAATTGAAGGACATTCCCCCATTTTCTGAATTTTTGCCACCACAAAGAGCATGGCTACAAATAATTTTGTACAAGTCTTTTTCCCTATGATTTCTTTGGGGTATAAACTCAGCAGTAATATGGCTGGATCAAAGGGCAGACAGTCTTTTATATCCCTTTGAGCATAGTTCCAAATTGCCATTAAGAATCATTGGATCAATTAAAAACTCTACCAGCAATGCATTAATGTCCCAATTTTGCCACATACCCTCCAATATTCACCACTTTCCTTTACTGTAATGTTAGCTAATCTACTAGGTGTGAGGTGATACCTCAGAGTTGATTTGATTTGCATTTCTTTAATTATAAGAGATTTAGAACAATTTTTCATGTGTGTTGATAATTTTCATTTCTTTCTCTGAAAATTGCCTATTCATATCTCTTGCCCATTTATCAATTGGGGAATAGCTTGATTTTTTTTGTACAATTGATTTAGTTTCTCATATATTTGAGTAATTAGACCTCTGTGAGAGTTTTTTGTTATAAATATTTTTCCCAATTTGTTGCTTCTCTTCTAATTTTGGTTGCATTGGTTTTGTTTGTACAAACCCTTTTTAATTTAATGTAATCAAAATTATTTATTTTACATTTTGTAATTTTTTCTAACTCTTGCTTGGTTTTAAAATCTTTCCCTTCCCAAATATCTGACAAGTATACTATTCTGTGTTCATTTAATTTAGGAAATAATAACTCTTAAGAATTACTGCATAATAGAAGTATCCCCAGGATGCAGAGACAGTGGAATGGTAGGTTGTAGCTCATAATTGATAATGTTGTTTTTTTGTCATTTCCTACTCTTTGTGACCCTACTTGCGATTTTCTTTACCAAGATAAAGGAGTGATTTTGCCATTTCCTTCTCCAGTTCATTTTACAGGTGAGGAACTGAGACAAACAGGTGTAAGTGACTTGCCCAAAGTCACACATATAATAAGTCTCTGAGGCCAGACTTGAGCTCAGAAAGATTAATCTTCAGTTCCAGTTCTGTTTTAACTGTATCATCTAGCTGCCCCATAAGAGATAATACTAAGATTTAAATGCAGGCCCCTTTACACCAAATGAGCACTGGATTTGGAGTTCAGGAATCTGAATTCAAAATCTCTCACTGTTACTTAAGTGCTATGTGATTTTGAGAAAGTCTAACGTCTCACATACAAATCTAAAAAATGATAGGGTTGAACTAGATGCTCTCTAAGGTCTAATAACTGGAAGTATGTAATTCTATAACCCTCTAATGTTAATAAGAAAGCATATTTCAGAAAGCTAAAAACAATCTATTAACTTCCAAAAAATAATTTGGAATTTGAGTGGTCTAAAGAGAACCTGTGTCACAAACAAAACCAATGCAAGCCCAAATGAGAAGGAAATCAGGAAACTATGTGTATATAGCAGCAAATTTCTCTGTAAAAGGAGTAATTTCTAAAGAATCTAGAAAATTGAGCCAAATGTGTATAATTAAGATCCATTCCTCTTATTACTAAATGACAAAAGAATAGTGTGCTGGGCCTAGAGTCAGGAAGACCTGAGTTCAAATCTGGCCTCAGAAATGTACTAGTTGTATGACCCTAGGCAAGGCATTTAACTGTGTTTGCCTCAGTTTCTTTATCTGTCAAATGAGATGTCAAAGAAAATGGCAAACCACTCCAATATCTTTGCTGAGAAAACCCCAATGAGGTCATGCAGAGTCAAACATAATTGAAATAATTCATCAACAACAAGAAGTTTTTTAAAAATTGCTTCACCATTCTAAGGCTGGGGAAAAAAACTAATTCTAATTGAAGAGAAGGGTTTTTTTAAATCTTTTTTTCCCCCTCTAAATCACTGATAATGAAATTAAAATTAAAAGATCTCTGAGGTGCTATCTCATACCTATCAGATTGTTGAATATGAAAGAAAAGGAAAATGACAAAAGCTGAAGGGGATGTTGAAAACTAGGTACACTAATGCATGGTCAGTGGAGCTGTAAACTGACCTGACTATTCCGGAGAATAATTTGGAACTATGTCCTAAAATCTATACAACTGTATATACCCTTTAGCCCAGCAATATTGCTAGTAGATCTATATTTCAAAGAGACAAAGGTAAAAGTAAAATAATTATTAGTTCAAAAATATTTAAAACATTTTTTGTGGTGGCAAAGAATTGGAATTTGAGAGTATTCCTGTCAGTCAAAGAATGGCTGAACAAGTTCAGCTATATAATTATGTTTTTATATTACTGTGCTAAAAGGAATGATGAAGGGTATAGTTTCAAAAGACCTGAGAAGTTTTATATGAACTGATGCAAAGTAAGGTGAGCACAACCAGGAGAAATTTATATATAATAACAGTTATAACTAATCATTTGTGAAAGCAGCTATTCTGATCAATAGAATGATTCATAATAACTCCAAAACTCATGATAAAAAATGTTATCTACCTCCGGAAAGAGAGAACTGAATAACTCTGAGTGCAAATTGAAGCACATTTTTAAACTTAAACTTTATTCTTGTTTTTTTTCTTTTCTTGCAACATGTCTAATATGGTTTACATTATTTCACATGCATAATGAATATCATATTACTTGCCTTCTCAATGGGTGGAGGAGGGGGTGGCAGGAGGGAGAGAATTTGGAATTCAAAATAAAAAAATGAATTCCCTTTTCCAGAAAGTAGGAAATGAGCAATAGTTGTAGTTGGTTTCTTTTGAAAACATCTTAAGAGGCCTGGTTTCATGAAGATTGATCTACCTTCTTTTTCTACCCTCTAATTGCATGATTCTAGGAAACTAGACTTGATTTGAAAGATTCTAAAGTTCGTGTTCAAGTTACTGGTTGCCTAACTGAGCACAATGGTGGACAATATATTAAAAATGACTGCTCCTTTATGCTATCTAGTTTCAGTTTTTTCATGATGAGATCAAATAGGATATCGTAAGCTTTATTATTACTGCTTCTAGTAGACTTGGGAGTTGAATAAATTTTTTTAGGCATCAGAAAGACATAATCGCTTCCTGACCCAAGTCTTGCCAATGGTGTCTAACATTTCTTTGTGATTCATTGGATTAATACAGTCTGACTTGCTTAATGTCCATTCATTTCAAGATTAACCATGCAATTAAGAGGAACAGTCCATAAGATTTGTATCTGAAATAGAGTTGCTTCACTCTGCTTGCAGCTGTTTATCTTGGGACTTTTTCTTTTGAACTCTATAAATATTTATGAGACATATTGGGGGTTCATTCTGTGTCCACTCTTACCAAATTTCTGTTCACTTCCTTTGTCAAAGGTTAAGTATTTTCCTAGTAAACTTGTTGGTCCCACTTTATGCTTTAGTATAAACAGCAGATGCAAATGAAGTGAAAAGCCCAGGATTCTCAGGAAAAAAGAATAAATTATGGAGAATTTGTTTGTATTCAGGCAGCTTAAGGAGTTTAGCCAAAAATGTTCTGGGGTGCATACTGAATCACTGAGAAAAAACAACCCAGGAATTTCCCCTACTCTCCTTGCCTTTAAAATTTCATTCTAAAACTAGCATATTTTGAAGAGGGAGGCAGGACGCTTTAAAAAATGGAAATTCAAACTAGAAAAGTGGAGAGAGAATGTCGTGAAGTGCTTATCTTTCTTTTCTGGAAGTTTAGCATAAACTGCTATAGATAAGAATGGGTTACTTAGGGCTAGTTAAAATAGAACTGAGGGTTTCCAGACAAATTTCTTTCTATATTGTTTGGAGCTTTCTAAGATTTTATTGAGAAAACCTACATTTAATGAGTTAGTGTATAACTTAGAGAATCAATGACTTTTTTGAAAATTTGATTTTTACTTTGCTTGGGGTTAAAGGTGGCCTTCCAATAATTTGGGATCAAATACCTTTTGTTTACTATATTTCTGAGATCCATAATATAGTGGGAAAGACACTGACTTTGAAGTCAAATAATTTGACTTTGAATCTCGGTCTTCTCTTTACAATTCTGTATGAACTTGGAAAAATAACAACCTCTCTGGACTGCAGTTTCCTCATCAATAAAATATGGGGGAAGGGGAGAGGAAGTAGGCTTAATGATGTCTAGGTCCTCTTCCAACACCAAACATATTTTCTTATGACTATAACTTCATTAGCTTTGAAACTTTATCTCACCATTCAGGCAGCCAAAACAAAGGAATTCTGAGTTTGTACAGATTTGGGTCAAATCCTGGAGTATTTGAATTCAAATTAGGGTAAGCTTTTTCTTTCTCTCTCTAGATCTTCTCCAACTCTAAGAAAATCTCTAAAATAAATTTTAGGTAAGGTCAGAGTCAGAAGAGAATTTATATTTATGAGTTAGGATTAAAATCAGAAGCACAGATTTAGGCTTAGGGTTTGAGTAGGATTTAGAATTAGAGTCAGAGTCAGAAACAGATTTTGATTTGGAGTTGGATTGGTAGGTGGAATTGAAGTATGGCTTATATCTGAAATCTCCCCAAAATGTTGATAATGAGGATTTTCTAGACAAATTACTCAATGATTATGATAGGTATTCACATAGAAGATGACTAGATGTTCATTTCCATTCCCACAGGATGCTAGTATCCAAATGATTCACAGCAGTGTAGAAGATTTAAATAACAAATGTAGGAAATAAAAAAAAAAGTCAAATGGACATTCTCTCCCTGGAATGTGAAGACATTTAGTCTTAACTGAGCTCAGTTAAGACAACTTTTTTTAAACCCTTACCTTCCATCTAGGAATCAATACTGTGTATTGGCTCCAAGGCAGAAGAGTGGTAAGGGTAGGCAATGGGGGTCAAGTGACTTGCCCAGGGTCACACAGCTGGGAAGTGTCTGAGGTCAGATTTGAACCTAGGACCTCCAGTCTCTAGGCCTGGCTCTCAATCCACTGAGCTACCCAGCTGCCCCCAGTTAAGACAACTTTTAAAGCCTATCATCAAGGCATTTCATATTTACATATTTTGATGCTCATTTTGAGTACAATTAACAAGGTCTAGATATCCTGTCCAGCAAAGGTACAGCTTTCTTTAGGCTTTAAGTGCTGAAGCCTTCGGATGTAGTATTATTCTACTCTGAAAAGTGTGATATTATTGAAATCACCTGGTAGTAGGATGATGCCTGAATTTTGAACTTGCACAGTGTACCCTTGACTTTCAAGGTATTCAAATAAGATGAAAATGTCTATTTCTTCAGATTATTGGTCACTGACCTGTGTTTAGGGAAAGAAATAGAGAAGCATAAGAAATCCTGGGAATTTAGGTCTATCTTAGACATCAAATGACTTTTGCTATAAGTTGCTATTCTTTAGGGGAGAGGAGAGCAGGAGGAAAAAAAACATATCACATAGATCTTGAAAGCTAATATTTGTTAGAAACAATATTTCCTATAGCCCTATCAGCTCTAGAAAAAGTTGTATTAGGTTTTTCCTAGAGCTAAATAGTCTTAGAAGCCTTAGGGTCAAGCCATTGACCCAAGACAAAAAAGAAGCCAACACAAGAGGAGTCAGTGCCTCTTAAACTTAGTGCCTACCTGTTGCCATGTGAGTTGCCATACCCTACCCTGATGAGCACATGATTTCTTTAAGGTAAGTTGAGGGGAAGGCATATCTACTTAGATCAGTCCTCTATCCTTGTTTGAGTGTCTATTTCATGTTATGGCTCAGAACTCTTCTTTTTGTTAATGTGATCTACATGTTTCTTATTTTATTGCCATCTTAAACTTGAACTATTCAGTCAGACAATGTTTGATTCAGTCTATAACACCAAGGTAAAGTAAATAAATAGAAAGGGAATAGTGTCAAAAAAGGAAGTTATGGTCGTATCCATAGCACTTGCGATAAAATACAAAAAGGGGAAGGTTTTTCCCAATGTAATTCTTTCTAACTCTTGCTTAGTTTTAAATTCTTTCCTTTCCCAGAGATCTGACAAGTATACTATTCTGTGTTCGCTTAATTTACTTATAGTTTCCTTCTTTATATTCAAGTCATTCACCCATTCTGAATTTATCTTAGTGTAGGGTGTGAGATGTTGATCTAAATCTAATCTCTCCAATATTGTTTTCCAATTTTCCCAATGGTTTTTGTCAAATAGTGGATTTTTGTCCCAAAAGTTGGGCTCTTTGGGTTTATCATAGACTATCTTGTTGAAGTCACTTATCCCAAGTCTGTTCCACTGATCCTCCCTTCTGTCTCTTAGCCAATACCATATTATTTTGATGACCACTACCTTATAGTACGGTTTAATATCTGGTACTGCTAGGCCACCTTCCTTCATATTTTTTTCATTATTTCCCCTGATATTCTTCATCTTTTGTTGTTCCAAATGAACTTTGTTATAGTTTTTTCTAATTCAGTAAAGAAGTTTTTTGGTAGTTTGATAGGTATGGTGCTAAATAAGTAAATTAATTTGGGTAGAATTGTCATTTTTATTATGATAGCTTGTCCTACCCATGAACAAACAATGTTTTTCCAATTGTTTAGATCTAGTTTTAATTGTTTGGAAAGTGTTTTGTAGTTGTGTTCATATAATTACTATGTTTGTTTTGGTAGATAATTTATATTTTCTAGGGTGATTTTAAATGGTGTTTTTCTTTCTACCTCTTCCTGCTGTGATGTGTTGGAAATATATAGAAATGCTGATGATTTATGTGCATTTATTTTGTATCCTACAACTTTTGCTAAAGTTGTTGATCATTTCTACTAGCTTTTTAGTTGATTCTTTAGGATTTTTTAAGTAAACCATCATATCATCTGCAGAGTGATAGCTTAGTCTCCTCATTGCCTATTTTAATACCTTTAATGGATAAGCCACTAGGTCTGGTGTGATCGTGATTGTAGCTCCCTGGTATTTTTATGCTTTCTTTCTGGCTGTCTGAAGTATTTTAACTTGGCTTGGTAGCTCTTCAATTTAGCTATTTTATTCCTGGAAGTTGTAATTTGAGGTTTTCTTTTTGGAGGTGATCTGTGAATTCTTTCAATTTCAATTTTATTCTCTTGTTTCAGGATCTCTGGGCAGTTATTTTTGATAATTTCTTGTAATGCGATGTCCAAGACTTTTTCTTGATCATGGCTTTCAGGTAGTCCAATTATCCTCAAATTGTCTCTCCTAGATCTATTTTCTAGGTCAGTTGTTTTATCAGTTAGACATTTATGTTTTCCTCCATTTTTTTCTATTCTTTTCATTCTACTTTATTGTTTCTTGATTTCTCATGAAACCATTAGTTTCCAGATGGTCAATTATGATTTATATGGCCTAATTTTCCTTTGTCAATTTTTGGTTCTCCTTTTGCAATTGGCCCATTTCTTCTTGCATCTCTTTAATTTCTTTTCCCCACTTTTCCTCTGCCTCTCATAATTGGTTTTTGAAGCCTTTTTTAAGTTCTTCCTGAATATGTGTCCAATTCATAATTTTATTTTGGATTTTGCATGTTTTTCCTTTGCTTTCACTGGCCCATTCTTTGTCTGTACCTTGTTCTTTGTCTCTGTAAAAATTCTTTAGAGTTAGGTGCTTTTTTGTTGTTTGCACATTTTTCCTATCTAATTATAAGTAGGGTTCTGGGGTTAATATGATGGTCTGAGAGTTGTGAGCTCTGAGAGCCCCCTCCTTCTACTGATTCAATTGAGTCTTGCTGATACTTATAGACTCACCACAAGCTTAGGTGTAAGCTTTTGATCTCACTCTGATGTTCATCAAATCAGAGGCTGTGTATTTGATCCAATCAGGCACATCCTTGGTTGTCCTGTCTTGGAGTTCCACTCTGAATTTTAGGCAAAAAGATCAACACTTACTACTATCAACCATCCCAAAGTGTGAACTAAGTTCCTCAAACCCAGACTAGAATTACCTGTCCTGGGGCTCTGGACTTCTCCACAGATTTGAAATTTCAAAGTGTATGATTAGCTTGAACCACTATTTGTCCAGGCATGATTTTAGGGTCTGGATGTTGGTTTGGGCATAAGTTCCCAAACCTCATTCAGTAGATGAGGGGTGGGGATGTGTGTCTTGCTCTTCCATTCTTGCTACAGCTTCTTGCTGCCTTTCCTCAACTCTCACCCCTGTGCCTGCAATAAGGGAATAATGCTAGTAGGGTAATAAACTTGTAGTAATAAGAGAGTAGGCTAGAGGTAATAGGGAAATTAAAGCAGAGGTAAGGTTGTAATGGAGGATAAGGCAGGTAAGGGACTAAAGGTAGTGTGAATAGGGATAAGGCATTGTGGATAGGGTTTGTGGATCCCTAAGGCAGTAAAGTGGATAAGGAAGGTACAATGGTGAGGGTGGTAAATTGAGGTGGTAGGAGAAGTAAAGGAATGACTGAGTTTAGGAAATATAAACACAGAGGTATAAAGAGTTGCAAGGGAGAAGATAAGGTATTTTGGGCAGACAGCTGCAGCCTGGGGAACACAGACTGGGACACAGGTTTGAGACAGAGAATCTAAAGGGAAACAGATTGACCCCTTCAAGTAGGAAGGGCACTTCTACAGACAAAGGTTAGGGCCAGCCAAGAATGGCTTGAAAGTGACTAGAGGACTTTCTACTCAGTTTCTCAGGTTCACAAACGAAGAGTCCAGAGGAAGTATTGAGATTACACTTCCTCCAAAATGGATACTTCCAATTCCCTTCAGGACCCAGAGACAATATTATTCCTTCCTTCCCTTCTTCCTCTCTTATCAATCAACTAATGAATTAGCCAAAGGTTTGATTAAGTGACAAACAGGGATTATTGAATTTTAAGGTTTATTGGAAGGGATGGAGGGATACAAGGTAACTCTAACAGCCACCTAGAGAAAGCTTCAGGTGGGGGAGGGAGACAGGAATGTGAGACTTGAGAAAGGACCTGCCTAACTCAGCCCCGAGAGGTTTTTTTTTTTAAACATTTATTAATATTCATTTTTAACATGGTTACATGATTCATGCTCCTCCTTTCCCCTTCACCCCACCCCCGCACTCCCCCCACCCATGGCCAATGCGCATTTTCACTAGTTTTGTCATGTGTCCTTGATCAAGACCAATTTCCAAATTGTTGGTAGTTGCATTGGTGTGGTAGTTTCGAGTCCACATCCCCGATCATGTCCACCCTGACCCATGCGTTCAAGCAGTTGTTTTTCTTATATGTTTCCTCTCCTGCAGTCCTTCCTCTGAATGTGGGTAGCGTCTTTACCATAAATCCCTCAGAATTGTCCTGGGTCATTGTATTGCTGCTGGTACAGAGGTCCATTACATTCAATTTTACCACAGTATATCAGTCTCTGTGTACAGAGTTCTTCTGGCTCTGCTCCTTTCGCTCTGCATCTGTTCCCAGAGGTCTCTCCAGTTCACTTCCCCAATCATGTCTGCCTCAACCCATGCGTTCATGCAGTTGCTTTTCTTCTGTGTTTCCTCTCCTGCAGATCTTCCTCTGAATGTCGGTAGCGTTCTTTACCATAAATCCCTCAGAGCTGTCTTGTGTCAATGCATTGTTGCTGGTATAGAAGTCCATTACATTCGATTTTACCACAGTATTTACACAGTCCCTGTGTAAAATGTTCTTCTGGCTCTGCTCCTTTCACTCTGCATCAGTTCTTGGAGGACTTTCCAGTTCACCTGGAACTCCTCCAGTTTATTATTCCTTTTAGCACAATAGTATTCCATCACCCGCATATACCACAATTTGTTCAGCCATTCTCCAGTTGAAGGACATACCCTCCCTTTCCAGTTCTTTGCCACCACAAAAAGCACAGCTATAAATATTTTTGTACAAGTCTCTTTATCTATGATCTCTTTGGGGTACAAACCCAACAATGGTATGGCTGGATCAAAGGGCAGGCATTCTTTTATAGCCCTTTGAGCATAGTTCCAAATTGGCAGCCAGAATGGTTGGATCAATTCACAACTCCACCAGCAATGCATTAATGTCCCAATTTTGCCACATCCCCTCCACCATTCATTACTCTCCCCTTCTTTCATTTTAGCCAATCTGCTAAGTGTGAGG
>NC_058135.1:9954519-10046060 GCF_016433145.1 Gracilinanus agilis | reverse complement strand
TGTGTGTGTGTGTGTGTGTGTGTGTGTGTGTGTGTGTGTGTATACACACATATATATATGTAGTAATTTGTAGCATCCTATTCATTTGTCCCTGATTATAAAACTTTACCTAGATTTACAGATTATAGGATGTGAAGCTGAAAGGGGCTTTTAGAGATATTTTAGTACAATATAACTTTCCCACTTAACAGAGGAGAAAACTAATGATCATCATGTTTCAGGAGCCCCTGATGTCTGGAATTCAGTGTCCCCTTACTTTTACCTCCTACTTTTTTTTTGCTTCCTTCAAGATGGAGCACATATCCTTCCTTCTCCATAAGGACTTACCCAGCCTCTATTCCCACCCCAGTTGGTAGTACCTTCCCTTCTCAGATTAGTTTCTATCAAATTTGTATATAGCTGATATGTACCCAGTTATTTACTTCTTGTCTCCTCCATTAGAATATAATATTGTGGTCAGAAACCTTTTCATTCTCCTTTTTATTTTGAGTGCTGGGTATAGTGCCTAGAATATAGTAAGTACTTAGTTAATGCATATTAACTAACTGAATATGTATTAGAAATTATCTATCTATCTCTCTACCTATCTATTTATCTATCTATAATACATAGACAGGCATAGATATAACAATGATGATTGTCTGGAAAACTAGGGATGTTTGAAATAATTAGAAGTCATTGTGTGAGAGAATAGTAGATATATAAAGAATCAAGTAGGAAAAAAGATGTAAGAAAAAAAAAGAAAATGATCACATATAGGATTATAGATTTCTGTATCATGGAGGTGACATTATTATGAGTGATGACGAAATTTCCTGTGGGTTGCTGAGTTGAAATGAAATTCAATAGTTCTTAGCAGAAATATTATTCTTAAGAGGCTGATGGAAAGGAAGGCTAGAGTATTCAAGTGGTCATTGATTTGTATTTTGAATTACCCAATTGTGTGATTGGGATAGGGAGAAATACTGACAGATCCTGAACTCTTAGAAAAAGTTCATTTCCCATTATAGAGTGCCTTAAACATAAGGCAATTTCAACATTGCTCAGGAGGTAATAGGCAGTCACTGAAATTTCTGAGGAGAAAAGTGATAAGATTTGTGTATTACAAAGATTATTTTGAAAGCAGTATGTAGGATGTCATATAAGAGAGTGAAAGTGGATCCAGGAAGATCTGTTAGGACAATGTTACAATTACAACTGTAACATAAAAGAATTGCAACACTCAAAAATATGTAAATTTATTTTGAAATGGAAATTATAGTATATTGCATTTTAAAGTATTATTTATAATATTTCCATCTAAATGAACTGCTCATAATATAATAAAAATGACAATCCTACATAAACTAATTTACTTATTCAGTGCCATACCTATCAAACTACCAAAGAACTTTTTTTTTTATAGAATTAGAAAAAATTATAGGAAAGTTCATCTTTGAAGAACTAAAATCAAGAATATAAAGGAACTAATGGAAAAAAATAAGGGAAGAGTGGGGACCTAGAAGTACCAGTACCTAGCAATACCAGAAACTGTACTACAAAGCAGTCATCATCAAAACAATATGGTACTGGCTAAGAGATAGAAGGGTGGATCAGTGGAATAGATTAGGGATAAATGATCTCAGCAAGCTAGTGTTTAATAAACCCAAATATCCCAGCTTTTGGGACAAGAACTTACTATTTGACAAAAATTGCTGGGAAAAATGAAAATAATATGGGAAAAATTAGGTTTAGATCAATATCTCACCCAAGAAAAATTCAAAATGGGTAAATGACTTAAATATAAAAAGTGAAATCATAAAAAAATTAGGTAAATATAGAATAATATACCTGTCAGATCTATTGGAAAGGAAGTAATTAAAGACCATGCAAGAGATATATGGAACATTACAAAATGTAAAATGAATAATTTTGATTATATTAAATTAAAAGGTTTTGTACAAACAAAACCAATGCAAGCAAAATTAGAAGGAAAGCAACAAACTGAAAATGATTTTTATAACAAAATTCTCTGACAAAGGTTTAATTTCCAAAATATATAAGGAACTTATATTAACTTATATAAGGAACTTATTTAAATTTACAAGAAATCAAGCCAGTCCCCAAATGACAAATGTTCAAGGGATTTGAATAAGCAGTTTTCAGATAAAGAAATCAAAACTATCAATAATCACATGAAAAAGCTTTCTAAATCCCTCCTGATTAGTGAAATGCACATCAAAACAACTCTGAGGTACTACCACACACCCTTCCTATTTGGAAAAGATGTGGCAAAATTGGAACACTATTGTATTCATTTCTGGTGGAGTTGTAAATTGATCCAACCATTCTGAAGGCAACTTAGAATTATGCCCAAAGGGCTTTAAAAGATTGTATGCCCTTTGATATAGCGATACCATTACTGGATTTGTACCCCAAAGAGATTAAAAGAAGTTGGTACAAAAATATTTATAGGTGTGCTTTTTGTGGTGGTAAAAAAATAGAAAACAAAGGGATGCTCCTTGATTGGGGAATGGACAGAACAAATTGTGGTAAACGATAGTGATGGAATACTATTGTATTATAAGGAATGATGAACTGTTTGATTTCTATATGAACTGGAAAGACCCCCATGAACTGATGTGGAGTGAAATGAGCTGAACAAGGAAAACATTGTACACAGAAAGTGAAACATTGTGGAATGATCAAATGTAATAGACTCTACTACTAATAACAATGCTATTAAATCTGGGATCCTGCATAATTTATGAAAAAGAATTCTATTCATAGCTAGGGAAGAACTATGAGAGTAGAAACACAGAAGAAAAACATATGATTCATCACTTGATTATATGGGTATATAGTTTGGGATTGTGGCTTTAGAAGATTGCTCTTTTACAAATAAGAATAATATGAAAATAGGTTTTGAATAATAAGACATATATAAACCAGTGTAATTGCTTGTTAGCTCCATGAGTGGGGAGCAAGGAGGAGAGTGAGAGAATATGAATCATGTAACCATGGGAAAAGATCCTATAAATAAATAACAAATAGCTAAACAAACAAACAAATAAATAATTAAAGAAATCAATCAATAAATAAATGAATGCATTGCTCACAGGATAAATTAGCTTTGCCCATAATTCCCATCATTCTAAGGAAAATAGTTACTGAGGCAATTTCTCTGATTCAGAGTTTTGAGATCATTTATTATTCATTTTGAATGCACAAGTGTAATATCCTTGAGAACTGTGAGCACAAGAACGGTTCTTTGATTTCGAGGCAAAGGTAGATTATCTGATGATAAACATAAGATAAGAATGTGATTTTTAACTATTACCTTTGATGGACCTATTTATAAAGAGGATCCAGAAAGTTAAGAGGAGTTGGAAATATGGGGGGAAAGAATGGATTTCAGAATTCCATCAAGTAAACTCAAAGCTGGAAAGGATGTATACTACAGTTGCAGTGGAGTAGGTCTGGCTCAGTAGAACAGCCTAAAAGCAAAATATTTGAAAAGTTAGCTAGGGAGTCAATTAGTTTGAGATGCCATGTGCAGTATGATAGTTAAGTGTTGGAGAAGAGCAATATGGATTAACTTACTTCATAAATGAACATATCTGTTTCAAACAGGAGCTACTTTCATTAAAAAAAAAAACTTTCATTAGTTCCTGAGGCAAAGTTAGTACTGAAAGTTAAGGATTAAGAGTTGTCAGTTATTCTGAATAATATGAATTTTCTGACTCATGTATGACTACAAGAGGTTTTTAATTGTGTGCTCATTCTTCTCCAGAGATGTTGAATGTATTGGTGGTTAAATGTGAAGAAAATTTAGATGTGAATAGTGATTTATTTCATCTTCTTGCATTTGCTTTAATGTTTAAGAACCTTTGATGCTGTTTTACTTTTACTTATATTTGATTTAAACATCTTCATTATGAATGGTTGGCTTTGTATAAATGGAAGAACATCATTGGAGACTTAAAAGCTAAAATGGCAAGTACACTCCTTTGGTGGTGAATATAGTCCCTCGCAACAGTGTTATCCATAGCATAGTTTCCTGAAATGACCAAATGATTGTAGTCCTTCTCTGAGACTCAGGAACTGCCAGTTTTTGGGAAGGTTGGAGTAAATAATCCAGTCCAGAGAATATTGAAGTCTATGCAAATCCTGGATGATACATGTGAGGCATTAAAACTTAGGTCACAAACTTGTGCACCTGTTTCACATGAAAGATTAATCCAAATCATTAATAAGAAATATGAATTAAAACAATTATGAGATTTTGCCTGATATCCAGAAAAAACAGAGAAAGATGGCAATCGAGGCTTAATATTTGAGACCCATAAATTAACTAATGGTAGAGTTTCAAATTGGTCCAATCATTCTAGAAGTCATTTTGGACCATTGTTTAAAATGTAAGAAAAATATATATTTTATTTAGAAACCCCACCATTAGACACATACCTCAAATATATCAAAGATAGAAAAAGTGGCCTATATACACATAAATGGGGCAGCTAAGTGGCACAGTAGATTGAATACCAGGCCTCAAGTCAGGAAGACTCATGTTCATGAGTTCAAATCTATTCTTACTATCTGTGTGACCTTAGGCAAATCACTCAAACCTGTTTCTCTCAGTTTCTTCATTTATAAAATGAGCTAGAGGAAGAAATGGCAAATGGCTGCAATATATTTGCCTAGAAAACCCCAAATGGGGTCTTGAAGAGTCAGACATGATTGAAATGACTGAATAACAACAATGAAGAAGTTTTCTTGCCTTATGTCTGTGTTTACTAGGAAAGTTTCTAGTTATTTCCATTTCAAATAATTTTAGCTTTTGACTTTACATACTGTTTTTTTATCATATTGAAAAAATGAGTTGGCAAAACACTTTCTATGCCTAGAAAACCCCAAATGGGACCATACATGACAAAAATGACTTTACAGCTGTATATAACATATATTCATAATTACTCATTTTTTAAGAATTAGAAACAAAGGTGGCACCCCTTGTTAAGTGAATAGCTAAATAGCTAGCAGGGTTATCCATTAAGTATTATTTAAAAGTTAGCTATTCTCATCATCATTATTATTTTACAATATTGTGTGCTCTGAGAAACCACAAATATAACATCCAGCTTATTGATTAATTTAATTAAATTGATACTGAATGAAGTTAGCTGAAGCTAGTAAGAATACACACACATACACTACTGCAACAATCCAAATAAGAGAATATTTATCATGCACCTATTATTTGCTAGGCACTCCATAAACATTTTTAGATGTTATTTCCTTTGATGTTCAGAACAACCCTACAAAGGTAACTTCTATTATTATCATCCCCTATTTTATAGTTGAATAAATTGAAATAAGAAGAGATTAAATGACTTGACTAGGGTCAGATAACTAGTGAGTGCTTGAGGCTATATTGGAATTCATGACTTCATGGAAGGTACTATATCCAGTGTACCATCCAGCTGCCTCATGTAAAGAACAATAAAAGATTATGTTCATATACCAAGGAAAGTACAGAAAATTCCCTGGTCACTCTTCTTTGTAGCTAAGGGTAGGGGTTCTACGGGTGTAATATTTCACAGACTATCAGACAGCTGATATTTTGGTTTTTCCTACTAATTTTTTTTTGCTGGTTTTCATTCATTTGTTTGTTTAGAGAAGGTTAACTGAATTGGAAACAGAGAGAGGGATATATTCTCTCTAAAATAAATAAGCTAATGAGCCATGGAGGATAACATGATACAGGGGAAAGAACATTGGATTTGGAGTTGGAAGACTGGGATTCAAATCCTGATTCTGGCAATAGTAAGTGTCTTGGACAAACCTTTTAACTTCTATTACCTCCACTTTTTCATCTCTAAAATAAATATTTGGATTCAATGCCCTTCAAACTCTGATAGGAGACAACTCGATTCAGTAAAATGAGTGCCTGATGAATGAATGGAAAGGAAGGAACAACAAAAATCTAACATGATATTCATCAAAATCAAATCATTCAAGATTAAATGTATTTTTTATATACATAAGGTTCACACATCAGGATAATTCTACAAATAATAGCAATTATGTGTGTGCATACATGTATACACACAATTGCATAGAATGGTGCTATGATAATCTTTCAACACAGAAATCTTATTTCTTTATTTTTAATGCTTTTACGATAAAGTCAATCAATTAATAAGCACTTAAGCTAGGCCACATTTGTGCCAGGCACTGGGTCAAGAATGAAAAAAATGACAGACAAATATCTTACCTAGATGAGGCAGGCAAGAAATTATATATACATGCATATATATATTCATGTTCACATCATACATGTGCATAATATGCACACATATCATATATGCATTTAACAATATGTGTGACTACATACACACATGTGTATACGTATATATTGCTGGGATGTACTAGCAGCTGGAGAAGCAAGAAATACCTCATGTAGGAGATATTGGGCTAACCCTTAAAGTAAAGTAAACTAAGGGTTGTAAGAGGCAGAAGGATGGAGGGAATTCATTTTAGACCAGATGGACAGTCTATATACACAAAAGTCCAGAGATAAGAAATGAGAATGTTGTCTGCAAATAACATTAAGAAAGTTAGTATTGTTAGATGAAGAGGTGTGTGAAGGAGAATAATATTCAGCATCTTGGAAACACAAATTAGAACCAGATTTTGAAGGATTTTAAATGGAAAAGAGAAGAATTCATTTTTGCTTCTATTGGTATATGGAGTCACTGAAATTTTCTGAGCAGAAGAGTGATCGAGATATTTTAAGAATACCATTTAAGAATACCAAGCTAATATAGCTGTGGGGAGGAAGAATTAGAGATAGGATACACTTGAATAAGGAAGTAAATTAAGAAAATATTGAAAGAGAAATAATTCTTAATTTTTTTGGTCTCAAGAACTCTTTTATGCTCTGAAAAAAGTAGAAAGGATCCCCAAAAGTTTTTGTTTATATGTGGTATATCTATCAGCATTTACTATATTAGAACGGAAGACATTTTAGTATTACTATGAAAATAGTTTTGGTCTCACATACCATAAGAAGGATTCTGAAACCTGAAGTTCCCTGCACTGAAATTTGAGAAGCTTGGGCACAGGTGAAAGGCAATATTAACCTGGCATAAGGAATTGCTTTGTGAGTGGAATGAAGGGAATAGAAATAAAAGATGTTGTATACTCCCTAAAATGAAATGATTAGGTCACAGAGTAAGGTTATTTTTGTTGTGTCCAGTAGAAGTAGTAGATTTTTTTTCTGTTTGATTCCAGAGGGAAGAAACTAAATCAATGTAGAAGTTGCAAGGAGATAAATTTCCATATAACACGAAGACAAACTTCTCAGCATCTAGAGCTCTCTGAAGTTAGAATGGTTTACTCAGGAGATAGTCATTTGCCCCTTACTGGAGATCTTTAAGTAGAAATTTAATAGCCCTTTATTTGTTAAGTATATTGTAATAGAAATTATTTTTCAGATGTGGGTTAGACCAGAAAGCTGATGAAGTTGCTTCCAACTCAGAGTTCCATTTTCATTTTAATATATACTATCTTACTCCTTTCATGTGGATAGTTTGTCTTCCCCATTAAAATACAAACTCTTTGAAAGGAAAGGCTTTTTTTTTAAATAATTTTTATTTTTTAGAAGAGTTATCATGGTTACATGATTCATGTTCTTACTTTCCCCTTCACCCCCTGGCCCCTCCCCCCATAGTTTTAACATGTGTCATCTATCAGGACTTATTTCCAAATTGTTGATAGTTGCATTGATGTGGTAGTTTTGGGTCTACATCCCCAATCATGTCCACCTCAACCCATGTGTTCAAGCGGTTGTTTTTCTTCTGTGTTTCAGGAAAGGCTTTTTTTTCTATTTCCTACTCTTGGCACAGCACATGGCATATAAGAAATGAAAGCTCACTAAATATTGGTTGATTAATTAATTGTTTGAATGATTGCATTAAGTGTGTGTGTGTGTGTGTGTGTGTTCGTGTGTTTGTGTGTTTTTTGTTTAGTCATTTAGACATGTCTGACTTCATGATTCCATTTAGGGTTTTCTTGGTAAAGATACTGAAGTGATTTGCTATTTCTTTCCTCAGGTTATTTTACACATGAGGAAACTGAGGCAAACAGGGTTAAATGACTTTCCTTGTGTTATTCTGTTAACGAGTACATGAGGCCAGATTTAAACTTGACTCCTCTTGACTCCAGGGCTGGTACTCTATCCACCGTACCATATATACATATATACATATACATGCATATGTATATGACAAGGATACACACGCATATTTATGTGTACACATATATGTATGTACACATATATGTATGTATGTACATATATATGTATGTACATATATATATGTATATATTAGCCTCAAGAATTTCACTACTAAACCTGTATGTTAAGAATGCAATTGAGAATAAATAAGACATAGTACCTTTTTTTAAACCACTTCATTTGTATAAATGAAAAAAGGTAGCAACTGATATATAGAGAGTTAATGGCAAATAATTATGTCTATGTCTATGTCTATGTCTATGTAAGTATATACTTATTCTGTATCAATGCACTAGAACATTTTCCCTTTATATTACAATATAATTAAAAAGGAAAACCAAAGAAGGGAGAGAAATATGGAAAAGTCTAAAATAATGTGAAGTGGAGAAAGAAGAGGTAGAATAGTATACACTCTGACCACAGTTCTCCAAAAAACAAACATAACAGTGATACTTGATCTGTGTGCAGATGGAAAAGAGATCAGAAGGAAACAGGGAGGAAAGGAGTTGTTATTGCTCTGCTATCATGTGTATTCTTTTCCTTTAAATGTAAATAGTTTTGATTACATGCTTCATATTATATTTGGGGTTGGACCAAAGACTGTGGTTGAAAAAAATTAAGGAAACTCCTTCACAAATGTACTTTATTCAATGTAAATATTTAACCTTGCATATTTACATACTCAGAAAGACTTTTCCTATCACTATAATTCTAGCCTTGCTGTTTGTCATATCAG
Source organism: Gracilinanus agilis (assembly GCF_016433145.1). NCBI lineage: Eukaryota > Metazoa > Chordata > Mammalia > Didelphimorphia > Didelphidae > Gracilinanus > Gracilinanus agilis. The sequence continues at coordinate 10,037,046 of NC_058135.1, read as the reverse complement.
ATACACTACATTAAAAAGATCCACAGATTAAAAATCAAAGCCATACATGGATTACTGGAGTTTCAGTGGGTCATTACCATCAGCAGCCTCATTGCTGTTTACACTTACTTAATTCTACTAATCTCCTAGTCACTGAATGAATCCAAAAATGGGGCACTAACAGACCCTCCCCACAAGTAGCTAGGGCTCCCTGGGAGAGCAATGACATGAAGTTAAGGGGATGATTTCAGCAATACCCTTTAGTCACTAGTCTTTCCTTTTGATTCTCTTTGAACAATATTGTAGTTGTAAGAATGGTTTAAAGAAGAAGGCCATGATGAGAATTAGAAAAATATTTAGCTTGAACAGAATAACAGAATGGATCAGATTTTTCTTGAATATGATTTCTTCTTTTAAATCAATTCACATGGGGAAAGGATGCAGATTCACAGACATGGAGTGAAACTTAACTGAGAAACAACCCAAAAAACATCATTCCTTTTTCTGAGAATCCTTAAGATTGCTCCCATAATACATGTTTATTTGGTTTCTAAAGTTTCTGTGGGATCAGGCTTCATTATAGATACAGTGCACTGTTTACATATTTTTCAACCAGAATTTGATTTGAGGTAGAAAAAGCATGTGGGACAAAAGAGAAAAACACACCAATTGTCCTTTTCTTCATTTGCTAAGAATTCTCTGGACCACCAAGAGTTTGTATCATTTCATATGCTTGACAAATACAATACATGTGCATATGTGCACATATATGATTTATATGCTCAACAACTGTATGTGTTTGTGTGTGTAGATACTTATGTACAAATTTGTAACATTCCATGATTTAAATATTTTTTGAAAATATAAAGGCATCACAAAAGTAATACTAAAATATTTTTGCAGACAGGGTCTCTCTTTTTGGGTTAAATGTTTTGTCCATTCCCCCCCCCACCAGAAGAGTATATCTTATCTTATCTCTCTGTCTGTCTGTCTGTCTGTCTGTATGTCACTCCATCTATTTATCAGAGTGTTATGACAGTTCAGGAAAAAAATCATCAAATAATGAGGCTATTGAGGTGACAATCCCCCTTTATTTTTAACCTAAGCAATTAGAATTAAGTGAATGGAATGTCAGTATAGCTTTAAAAGTGGTATCTGTAATGATCATTCAGGATTTTACCAGTAAAAAAAAAATTCAAGCTAAGAATTAAAAGTTATTTCCAGATTCACAAAGGAAGTACATTGCAAAACCTGGCTTCTGAATCTAGAAGTTCTGGTCTGAGGGTCATCTTTTGTTATTCCATTTTACTGTTTCTTTGTAACCTAGAAGAATTTATTTAGCAAGAAGTTATTCTGGTATCCAGAGAAAGAACTGTGGGAGCAGAAACACGGAAGAAAAATAACTGCTTGATCACATGGTGCAATGGGAATATGATTGGGGATGCAAATGATCACACCAGTGCAAATATCAATAATAAGGAAATAGATCTTGACCAATGACACATGTAAACCCAGTGGAATTGTGCATTGGCTATGGGAGGGAGATGGGAGGAGGAGAGAAGGGAAAGAACATGAATCATGTAACCATAGAAAAATTTTCTTAATTAATAAAAAAATTAAAAATAATTAAGTGAGCAGCCTTGTAAGGTTTTAAGTTGCCTGCCACTGGAGGGGATATTTGGGCAAAATCTGGATGACCCTATCAAAGGTATTATAGAAAAGGCTACTATATCCAATGGAAATTAGGGCTAAAGGACTTCTAAGTTTCCTTCCAATTAATTGTTTCTATATTTTATGAATTCTGGAGCAATATAATCATACTCAGTCCTTAGTATTCTTCTATTCCTTCTTGATTACTGGTTTCTTCCCTGGAAAGTCCCTAAACAAGGGGTTCTTAATCTGAGGTCCACAAACTTTAAAGAATTTCAATAAATGTCTTTCAATATAATAAAAACAGAAATTATTCTGGTGACTTTACTTTTGTGTTTTGGCATAACTTTCTTTCTATTTTTATTAATTTTATTGATGCTTTTTGTTTTTATTTTATACTAACTGCTTTTTAGTACAATTTGAGATCTGGTATTGCTAGGCAACCTTCAATCACATTTTTTTCATTAATTCCTCTGATATTCTTGATCTTTTGTTCTTCTGGATGAATTTTGTTATAATTTTTTCTAGTTCTATAAAATAAATTTTAGTAGTTTGATTGATATGACGCTGAATAATTAATTTAGGGTAAAATTTAATTTTTATCAGTTTTGCGTGGTCTACCCATGAACAATTAATATTTTTCCAAGAGTTTAGGTCTGACTTTATTTAGGTGAAATGTATTTTTTATTCATATTTATATAATTCCTGGGTTTGTCTTAGCAAATAGATTACCAGGTTTTTTATATTGTCTATAGTAATTTTAAATAGAATTTTTCTATGTCTTGCTATTGGAACTTTATTGGTAATATATAGAAATGCTGATAATTTATTTGGGTTTATTTTATATCCTGCAACTTTGCTAAAATTATTAATTATTTCAACTGGTTTTTTAATTGATTCTCTGGGATTCTCTAAGTGTAACATCATGTCATCTGCAAAGAGTGTTAATTGAGTTTCGTCATTGCCTACTTTATTTCCTTCAATTTCTTTTTTCTCTTATTTCTAAATATAATATTTCTAGTAGAATACTAAATAATAATGGTGATAATAGGCATCCTTCCTTCTCCCCTGATCTTTTTGGGAAGACTTCTAACTTATCCCTGTTATGAGGAAGAGTTTAAATATTTAGTGAAATCAGCACTTAGAGGCAGTCAGGCTGTCCACCAAACAAGATCCCCATTGCAGATGATACTTCCTGATGGTTTTAGATAGATATTACTTACCATTTTAAGGAAATTGAGTTTTTCTAATGCTTTCCAGTGTAGGAATGGTTATATTTTATCAAAGGCTTTTTCTGCATCCATTGAGACAATCATATGATTTCTGTTAGGTTTATTATTGACACAGTTGATTATGCTGATAGTTATCCTAATATTAAACCAGCCCTGCATTCCTGATATAAATCTCACCTGGTCTTACTGAATGATCCTTGTACTATATTGTGGTAGTCTCCTTGCTAGCATTATATTTAAAAATTTGGAACTATAATCATTAAGGAAATTAACCTATAATTCTCTTTCTGTTTTAAGTATCAGCACCATATTTGTGTCATAAAAAGAATTTGGTAGAACTCCTTCTTTGCTTATTTTTCCAAATAGTTTATATAGTATTGGGATTAATTATTCTTTAAATATTTGATAGAATTCACTTATGAATACATGTATTCCTCGGGATTTTTTCTTAGGGAGTTCGTTGATGGCTTATTCATTTTCTTTTTCTGAAATGGGATAATTTAAGCATTCTATTTCCTATTTTGTTAATTAGGGCAATTTATATTTTTTGTAAATGTTCATTCATTTCACTTATGTTGAAAATTTGTTCACATATAATTGGGTAAAATAGCCCCTAATGATTGATTTCCTCTTTTGTTAATCTGTGCAATTTATATTTTTGTAAATATTTATCCATTTCACTTATATTGTCAGGTTTATTGGCATACAATTGGACAAATAGCTCTTAATGATTGCTTTAATTTCCTCTTCATTGGTGGTGAATTCAATCATTTCATTTAAGAAACAGTTAATTTGATTTTCTTTTTCCTTTTTTTAAATCAAATTAGCCAATGCACTATTTTATTTTATTTTTCCCCATAAAACTGTCTCCTACTCTTATAATTTTGATAGTTCTATTACTTTCAGTTTTATTAATTTTTCCTTTAATTTTTAGGTCTTTAATTGGAGATTTTTAATTCATTTTTAGTGCATGCCCAATTCATTGATTTATTTTTTATCTATCATTGATATAAGCATTAAGAGATATAATATTTCCTCTAAATACTAGTTTGTGTCCCACAAATTTTGATATGCTCTCTTGTCATTGTCATTCTAATTAGTGAAATTATTGTTTCTATACTTTGTTCTTTGAACTACCCCTATTTTATAATTAATTGTTTAGTTTCAAAATTAATTTTTAATTTGTCTTCCTATGAATCCTTATTGATTATAATTTTATTGCATTATGATATGAAAAGGATACATTTATCATTTCTGCTTTTCTGCATTTGGTTATGAAGTTTTTATAAACTAATACATCATCAATTTTTGCGTAGTTGCCATGAACTGCTGAAAAGAAGGTACACTCCTTTCTTTGCCCATTAAATTTTCTCTAGAGATCTATTAAATCTAACTTTTCTAAAATTTCACCCACTTTCTTCACATAAACTGCTCCAGTCATTCTGGAGGACAATTTTGAACTATACCCAAAGGACTATAAAATTGTACATATCCTTTGAGCCTGTAATACCACTACTATGTCTATATTCCAAAAGATATTTAAAAAAGGGGAAAGACCGACTCAAACAAAAACATTTATATTATATATGATATATTTAAAATGCATTGACAATAATATATAATTATTAATATAACTGTTATATTAATATATAATCATATTATATAATCTGGAGGCAGAGCCAAGATAGTGGGGCAGAGGAATGGAAAGCTCAAACCTGAGAATCTTCTCTGATGAACTTTAAAATAAGGCTCTAAAATGAATACTAGAGTGACAGAGCCAATGAGGGGATAGAATGAACTAATTTTCCTGCATAAAATAACTTGGAAGGTAGGTAGAAAAGGTCTGGTTCACTGGAGTCAGGTCATAGCAAGGCAGCACAGTTTACAAGGGAACACCAAGGAGTACTGGCACAAGCCAAAAGCCATATATCCCCATGCCCACTTCTGAAGTTTGAAGCCCTAGCACAAACACAGTGAGACTCTATCCATCCATTCATACATAATATATGTATATATAATATATGTGTATATACTACTAATAATAATATAATAAATATTAATGTGTACTATATTACATATAATATATAGAAAGAGGATATCCATCAATTGGGGAATGCCTGAACAAATGATGGTATACTATGGTAATGGAATTCTATTGTGCTATAAGAAATGATGAACAGAATGATTTCAGAAAAATCTAGAAAGATCTACATGTACTGAGGCAGAGTGAAGTAAGCATAACTGAAAGAACATTGTACCCAATGAAAACATTAATGTATGATTTTAAACTATGACAGACTTCAATACTTTCAGCAATATGATTCAACAAGAAAAACCCACTTATGACAAAGAAGGCTATCTACCTCCAGAGAAAGAATTGTTGTTATAATACAGATTAAAGCACACTTTTTCATTTTATCTTATTTTTATTTGTTGACGGAGGAAATAAGGAAGGTAGAGAGAGTGAATTCAAATCTTAGAATTTTGGAAAACATAGAATAAATTTTTTACATATAATTGGGAAAATAAAATATCTTTGAAAATAAATAAATATATAATTGAAGAATAACAGGGCAGTTTTTTTTTCTAATATGATGTCTAGACTTTTTTTTCCCCATGGCTTTCAGGTGGTCCAATAATTCTTAAATGATTTCTCTTTGATCTATTTTCCTGATCAGTTGCTTTTCTAATGAGATATTTCATATATTTTTTCTTTTTTTCTTTCTTTTGATTTTGTTTCCTTTTTTCTTATAGATTCTTGAACTCATTTGGTTCTACTTGCCTATTTTTAATTTTTAAGGAATTATTCTCTTCTGTTAGCTTTTGAACCTACTTTTCCATTTGGACAATTTTACTTTTTAATAACCTCTTTTCTTCTTTAGATTTTTTTTGTAACTCTTTTGTCATTTGGCCAATTCTGCTTTTTAAAGCATTATTTTCTTCTTGCTTCACTTTCATTTCTATTCCCAACTTTTATTCTGTCTCTTATTTGATTATTGAAAGCTTTTTTGAGCTCTTTCAGAATCTGAGACAAATTCTGATTATATTCTTTTAAGTTCTTCTGTGAGTAGATGCTTTGATTTCACTGTTTCCTTCAGAATCTGAGTCCTCTTCTTCTTTGTTGCCATAATAATTTTCTATGGTTAGGGTTTTTTTTAATGTTTGCTCCTTTTTCTTTACTTTTATTTTTATCTTAAAAGGTGGGACCTGTTCTCATGGTAGAGAGGCACGCTCTTACATTTCCATTTTTCCTTGTTGCTACCCTCAGTTCCAGTTCTGGGTTTCTGCAAATTTTAATTCTTCCATGGTGGTAAGGTGGCCTGTAGGTTGGGATCTCTGAAAACTACCTCCTGTTGCTGATTCAGGGCTCCTCAGGGACTAGTTATGCTTTATAGGACTCAGAGCACTGTGAGCTATCATGTATAGGCGCTAAGGACCTAACTTCAGTCTTGGGCAGGGGCTCTGGGCCTCACTTTGTGCTTTCACTGGCCAGGCATATCAGAGACTGCTTTGGACTAGGGCAGCGATGGCAAAATGTTTAGAGACCAAGTGCCCAAACTATAACCCTCATGCTGAATGTGAGTCCTCTACCTTATCCCAGAGAGGGGAAGGAGGAAGCACTCTCATTGGGCTGCTGGGCAGAGGGGTGTATGATGTGAGAAATGTCCTCAGGCATGCATGGAGAGGGGGAAGGAAGCAACCCCTCCAGCACACTCCAGTACATGTGCTATAGGTTCAGCAACAAAGGGAATAATGTTTGGGCAGGGACTCTGAACTTCATTCTGGGTCACAGATAGATATAGAAGGGATTGCCCTGTGTTGGGGCTTAGAGCATCACTGCAAATTGAGCATGGGTTCTATACCCCTACTTAGGTTTGTGCCAGCCGGGTACACCATGGACTATATTGTGCTAGGTCTCGGAGCTTCACTGTAGGCTTGTGCTAGGGCTTGGAACTTCAAGGGTTGGGCTTAGAGGCACACTGCCATTGACTTGTAGCAATACTCCTTGATGTGACCTTGCTGCAGACTCTGCATCCAAGCTGTGAGCTGTGTTTCCTACTGTGATAATTGGATTAAGTCTACACTGCCCATCTTTAGATTTCATCACCAAAGGTGAGAGCACCTCCAAATTTTGGGAGGTCCTAACTCAAGTGTGCTAGAGTGAGTGACAAAACAGAATCGACTGACCACCCTCTAGGCAGTCTATAAGAAGTGTCTATTGTGTTTGGACAATGAAAACTAGAGGAAGACACAGGAAATGATGCATAAGTGACCCCTTTAAAAAGAGGGAGTTGAGTGAGTGAGAGAAGCTTCTGGTGAAGAGAGCAGCTGATGAAGGAGCTCTTCTGGTCTGAGAAGGAATGTTGAGACCTTGGTGAGACTACTTTAAATATTTTCTTTTGAATTCCACGTGGTGAATTTAAAGACTGAATCTTCCTGACCTTCTCTTAAGAAACTTCTTTTAATAGACTCTGTGAATAAATTATTGCTTCATTCACCTCCAGGCCTCTGGCCCTCTGACTCTTGGCTGATGGTTAATTAGATCTACCTGGATTAATTAGAGAATCATAGTAAATTACCTACTAGGTTAGATTCTTATTTCCTTATTTCCTTTCTCTCTTCTTAATTGTAAATAAACTTCCATAAAAATCAATTTTGACTTGAGATTATTCTTAATTGAGGAATGATAATAGTTCAATCCTCTGGCAACCATCTTTTAATATATTGAACGCCAAAAACCCCTTTCCCCCCTTACACTGCTCACCCTGGTGAACCAGACCTTATTTACCTACATTCCAAATTGTTTTCTGCATGAAAATTGCTTCATTCCATCCCTTTGTTGATTCTATCTTCTAGTATTCATTTTTGGAACATGGTTTTAAGATTTTTTAGAGAAGATTCTCAAGCTTCAAACTTTTCATGCCTCTACTCCACTATCTTAGTTCTGTCTCCAGATAGCATTTCTATGTCTTTATATCAGATGGCTTCATACCCAGAATGCTCTTCTTCCTAATCTCTACCTCTTTGAATTCCTGATTTCTCTCAAGATTCAAATCAATTACTATCTTCTACATAAAGCCTTTCCTGATCTCCCCAACTATTAGTAGATTCTTCAGTAACACTCTCTTGTATTCATAAAGTATAAATTTATATACTTACATATGTTCATGCTGTATCTTATGTTAGAAGGTGAGTAGGGACAGTTCACATTTGTCTTTGAATTTCCAGTACTAAATATAATGATTATGTCATTCAAAAGGTAAATTAATTACTAACTTTTGATTGTCTTTTTGACTTACTCAGTATGCTTTTGGTAAACCTACAATGACTTTACATCCTAAAATTTTTATTAAATTACATAAGACAGTTATTTTATCTACTACTCTAAGTCTGACCTCTGCAAGAGTCTATAAATCAATATATAGAAAAGATAGTAACTTGTCCTAAGATGGTTTCTATACAAAAATCATCAAAAAAGGAGAATAAGATACTACTACCAAAAAACTTAAAAGTAAATGCAGCAATGAGAAAAGAAACAAAATGGTGAAAATGTTTAATTAAATGATGCTAATAAACATATGCAAGATCCATAGGGAAATTCTCAAAACTATTAGATTAATATAATTCCTGTTTTTTTTTATTTGAATTCAGAATTCTCTCTCCAGCCCTTGCCTACCTATTGAGAAGGAAAGCAATTTGAAACCCATTATATTTGTGAAGTAAATACCCTATGCCCAAAGTATTGGGTTTCTATTTTCACTATAGCCTCCAAGCTAAAAAGGAAAGAATCTTATTAGTATTAAATTGAAATATTTTATAAAGTCCCCAAACAAGGGATCCAAGAAAGTAAACATGGACTTTATAATTCTTGCTGGCAAAAATGAGCTAAAATAGTTGAGTTAGGGACAGAGATTTGATAAGCAGTTTTCAAATAATTAACTTCCCCCCTCCCTGACCCTCAGAATTGTCATTTACTTACTGGACTGCTTCTAACTGAAGGGCAGAATAAAGGTGTTGAAGAATGAAAAATCACCCTAAGGGTTGGCTGAAGGAAGAAGGTAAGAAGTGGTAGTTCTCCTCACATCTCAAAATGAGGGTCATCCTAGAGAGAGTAGCTATTTTTTGCTAGTCTGAATTCCTTTAAACCCAGGTTCATACTTCATTTTTATGAGGGATGAAATAGACACACATAAATAAATGCAGGATACATGATATTAATTTGATTAAGTACTTGCATGTTATAAGAAATGTTAAAGTGAATGGTTTCAGAGGAACCTGGAAATACTTGACTGAACCAATAAAGAATGAAGATAGCAGAAACAGAAAAATCAAATATTCAGTAAGGAATAGCGTAGATACAAGCAACTTTGAAAGTCTTAAAAATTCCAATTGATGTCTTTACAAACGACAATTTCATGGAACTCATGATTACACTTATTACGTACCTCCTGCTAAAGAAGTAGACTTAGAATACTAAGATATATAAGTTTGGGACATGGCCAAAGTACACACTTATTTTGCTTGACTGTTCCTATTTGTTACAAAAGTTTTACTTTCTTTTTCTTATGGAGGGGAGTAAGGTGAGAGAAATAAAAAATAGATTTTTTTGCCAATTGAAAATTAAATGAAAAAAAAAAGCCAAAAAAAGTACATACAAAGTAACTTCACAGAATCACAGCACCAACATATTTCTTTTATATCTCCAAATTAGATACAAATGAATGTTTTCTTGCTTTTCCTGCATCTGAAATAGGCTTTTATTCACTTTAGAATGGAGTAGGGGTGGGAATGGAGAGTGAGAATGCAATGCTGTGGGCAACTCATTCCAGTTTGAAAATGAACATTTTTCTTTTGAGGCTTGATCTGTTGGGTTTCACAGTTCTTGTGGTATTCCCCACTTGAGATCTTACTTGATACTCCTTCTCCATTATTATTATACCTAACTCCCCAATAATCTAGTTTCCTTTCAGTGGCTCTGTCCAAGTTCTGCCCTAGTTGTAATTGTTAGGAAAAGTTTTCCTAACAATTAGACTAAGTTGTTCTCTTTATAAAGATCAAACTTGACAGTACCCTTACATATTTTCTTTTCATCCATTTTATTAAAATACATGGCAACTGAAAAGGAAAAGATAATTGCTCAAGGATTATTATGGAAGAGTTTAGTTAACAGAAATGGGAAATTTTCTTAAACAAGAAAAAATTTTATTGAGACTAAATCATAATGAATATTGGTTAAAGGAAATGGGTTGATTAACACGGAGAAGAGAGGACTGGGGGTTGTGTAGGTTGTAGGTAAGGGAAATGAAATGATAACTGCCCCCCTGTATTTCAAGGCAATCACATGGAAGAAGGATTAAATTTGTCCAGTTCACCTTCAGACAGAATAGAAGTAATAGATGGCAAGTGAACCATGTTTCCAAGATTTCTCTGTATGAAAGCTTGGGTACTGGTAAATCACAATTGGGCACACTGCATCATCAAAAAATCTTTTAGCTACACTAATGACTTCCAGCACTTAGAGCAGTTGGCTGCCCTCACAGACTTTCTTTGTTTAAATTACCAGAACCAACTTAAGACAGACTGGATAGGACATGGGCTGCATGTGTAATATATATCATCCATCTTGCTTTGCCTAATAAATTTTATTTCATCAATAACATAAACAGGTGAATAATGGAGTATTATGTAGCAGTGTGATTTGTGATTTAATTAAGTCTTGGAAAAATAAGACATTACTAAAGGAAACTTTTTAAAAATCATCTTAGCAAAGGGGAAATATATATCTTTGCTATCCTGATCTCCAAATTCCTTAGCATAGCAGAGAAAAAAATTCTTGCTACATAGTTGGAACAAGGGAGACTGAAGATATATCTGACATAAAGAATGGACATTATTGAACAAAATGTCTTTTTATGAGAAAATGTTAACTTGCAAAAATGTCTACTCTTCTTTATTATCACATGCTTATTAGATTTTTACAGATTTGGTACTGACATTTTTATTTTTAGTAATTGTTCTAAATTCAGGCCATTCAAATTCACAATTGCTCATTACCAAACTACCCCAGAGGAGCAAATCTGTTCCAGGGTGGTCCTGGAATCTGATAGAGTATAGGCTTCTGGGTTTGCATTTATCCAATTCCATATACATGAATCAGTGAAGAAACTAAGTAAAGATCCAAAGAAGGAGGGTGTACATTAGGTGATGTAAACCTGCTCCTAAGGCAAGCCTGGTTCCAACAGAATACCTTTAATTGGAGATCAAATTTAAGAGTTCTGTCAATGCCAAAAAAAAATATTAGCTCATGTTGGTCCAGTGACTTCACCTGTCTACTTGAAGACCTTAGTTTCCTCCTCTGATAAAAGGCTGTTGGCCCAGCTGGCCTCTACACTTTTGTGAGAGTGGTAGCTGGGAAGGTAGAGTGACAAGCTACCATTTAATCTCTAGCAGATTATACCAAACTGACATGCCAATATCCATTTTCTTTGCAGTATAGGAGATTTAGGACCACTAATAAATCCCAATCTACATGGAATTCATGGTTCTATGAGAAAAATTAAAATGAAACAATAGTTGATATTCAGAGTGTTTATTTAAAAATAAATGTTTATGAATTAGAACCAAATTTCCTGATGGTCCAGGATAAATAGTACTGGTTTTAGAATCAAAGGACCTTTCCACCTCTGAGGCTTACCATCTATATGATCTTGAATATGTTAATTAATCTTTTGGGTCTCAGTGTATCCATCCAGCTATGGCCATAGCTTTACTAAGATAAAGTTGTAAGATTAATTATACAGATCTGGTGTCAGTTACATAGACTAGACTTGGCAAGTTATTTTACTACTCTAGGCCCTAGTTTCCTCCTAAGTCAAAATGCAAATGGTATCTGTGGCCTCATTGAGGTCTAAATCTATGAACTTTTGAAATATGTATACTGATGGAAAATGAGTTAAGTCATGTATTTTGAAAGGGTAAGAGTAAAAGGGCTAAGATAGCCAAGAATTTTCTTCCCTCATAGACACAAAGTTCATAGGATCATGTATTTAGAACTGGATGAAAATGGAGAGGCCAGATGGGCCAACAGCCTTTTATCAAATGAGGAAACTAAGGTCTTCAAGTAGACAGGTGAAGTCACTAGACCAACATAAGCTAATTTTTTTTTTGGCATTGACAGAGAACTCTTAAAATTGATCTCCAATTAAATGTATTATGGTACAACCAGGCTTGCCTTAGGAGCAGGTTCACATCACCTAATATGGATGTGTCCTTGAAGGGATTTAACCTGGCATGTCCCAATCTCCTAAGATGGAGATACTCTTTGTCCTCTACTGTATGGATGGGTGTGACTTTGTTTTCATGTGTAAATAAATCAGATTGTATCTTTAAATCTAGCAAGGTTGAGATAGTTGCTCTTTTTCTGGCTGGTGCTCTCTTTACTATTACATCTATAGGGTGATGATCCCAGTTCACTCAGAGCCTTGTGGCCATGAACTGACCTTTTCCTATTTTCCCTCTTTTACCCCACCTTCATGAAATGGGTCCAAGGATGTTTATTATTCCTCTGTGTTGATTGTCCTTTTCAGTTTTTGGTACCAAAGGTGATCTGCATTGGACCCTGAATTTGTTGGAGCCATTGTGACCTTGGATCAAGGACTTGCAGTGGGTTATTTCAGCCAGTCAATATGATTGGGTAACCAAGAGAATCCATTGTACCTGTGATGCAAATCTGAATTGGGGTTTGGATTCATGAGGTACATTATAAGAACTGACCTAAACTGTGAACCTAATCTTTACCCCCTTCCTTGAGATGATACAAAGAGGGGGAGAGACTTCAAGCTTCATGTGTTCGGGGATTCATTTTGCATATTGGTGATTATATCCGTTGAAGTAAATTGTTGTTTAATCATTTTAGTCATGTCTGACTCTTATTAGAGATTTTCTTGGCTAAGATACTAGAATGATTTGCTATTTCCCTTTCCAGCTAATTTTGTAGATCAGAAACTAAAGCAAACAGGATTAAGGGTCTTTCCCAGGGTCATACAACTAGTAAATATCTGAGGCCAGATTTGAACCCAGGTGTGTCTAACTAAATGGAATTCAGTATAGGATACTATCTCCCTATAATAGACAGAACACCATTGGTTGAGACTAGAACATTATTGGTAGAGAATGGAGACACTAAAACTTCCTTAAGAGTATCAGAGAATGTGGAGAGGGGGAAGAGTGAAATGTAATATGCCTTTTCTTCTAGGCAGTGAAAGTTAGAGTCATTAGTGTATTATGTGAGGTTCTGATTTCAATATACTAGTAAATATTTAAAAATTGGTTCCCTAAGACAATAAAGGTATGCACAACTGAATATATTTATTTGGAGTCATTTTAAGTTTAATTTACATTATCAATATAAGTCTCAACCATCAACTCAATAATAAAACAAGCCCTGAGTTGTAGTATTTGCTAATTTAAGAAGTATAAATATTCAGGCTAAAGTCAGCCTAGCACATCTCCTTTGCCAATCCATTTTAAATGAACTTTATAAAAACCTGAATATAAAAATATAAAAAATATAAAAAATGAATAAGAGAATTTCATGTGATTGGAGAAGGTAAATATTTCCTAATTTCTGAGAATGACGATTATCAACTACCAAAGTCAGAAAGCATGTCTTTCTTTGACAGTCAGCAAAATGCCAGAATATTATTAAAGGAACAGCTCAAGATCATTTAGAAAAGGAAACAGTTGTTAAAAAGTACTAGCGTGACATCACCAAGATCAGATCTTAATGGACTAATCTCATTTCCTTTCTCATTAGGGAAAGTCTCACATAAGTGTAATATTGTAGCTACAAAATTACTCAGATTTTAGTAAGGCATTTGACATGTTATTCCATAGATAAGTATAAGCTAAACAATGAATAGTATTAGTTAAATGGCTGTGGTACTTACTGAATATTCATTAGTAGCTTGATGTGTGAAACATTAAAACTAGCACATACCAATCTTTTTCTCGGTATATGCTAGTTTTAATTTTTCAGCTGGCTTGTGGAAGGTAACTAGGAGAATGTAAAAGGTGGGCAAGCATTGGCTAAAGGAGGAAGCTTGGGAAAGAAAAGCCATGTGATTAGTACTTTTTCTTTCTCTGACCCACTTAAAAATTATTTAATAGATACATATAAATTAAGATAGAGCCCCCAGAGAATGTTGATCTTAACTGTCAACTTTAAAGGAAGACTTCAGAGGAATGTCCTAGGATTTGTACTTCGTCCTTTATTTAATATTTTTGTCCACAGATTGGATAAAGACATTTTTAACAAAAGGAAGGAAGGGGAGCATGTAGGTGGCTTAGTGGATAGATTGTCAGGTTTAGAGACAAGAGGTCCTGAGTTTGAATCTAGCCTTAGTCAGTTACCATTTGTGTGAACTTGGGAAAGTTACTTAAATTATCTTCCTTAGTTTTCTCATTTGTAAAATAGGGAAAATGATAACAGCTACTTCTCAGGGTTATTGTGAGAATAAAGTAAGGTAATACTTGAAAATTGCTTTGCAAAGAGAAAGTATAATGTGAATGCTAGCTGTTATTATGAAACTTCTTGAAGTCTCCTCCAAACTTTTAGGTTATATATGAGTTATATGTATCTTTCAATATTTAAATATTAGAAGTGAAAATATCTTAGTATTATTATGAAAATAGCTGTGACCTTGTGGACCTCCAAAGTGACTCAACAACCCCTAGGGGTTCTCAGACCACACTTTAGGAACTGCTGCCTTACAACTCTATCTTGATATTAGACTATAAGGCTGATGATGTTTAATAATATGTTAGGGGCAGCTGGGTAGCTCAGTGGAGTGAGAGTCAGGCCTAGAGACAGGAGGTCCTAGGTTCAAACCCGGCCTCAGCCACTTCCCAGCTGTGTGACCCTGGGCAAGTCACTTGACCCCCATTGCCCACCCTTACCAATCTTCCACCTATGAGACAATACACCGAAGTACAAGGGTTTAAAAAACAAACAAACAAAAAACAAACAAACAAAAATAATATGTTAATAATAAGATTTTTTTAAAACCCTTAACTTTTGTGTATTAGCTCCTAGGTAGAAGAGTGGTAAGGGTTGGCAACCCTGAAAAGCTTTACTGCAGAATTTCTGACAGTTGAAAAGGATTTAGAACCCTGACTAGAGGCAGTTGATCCTGGAGACTCAATGAGAATAAGAGTAGGAGGGTCAACTGAGCTCTATCTTTGGACTGAAAACCTGGCCTTGATTCTGCAGCTTTTTTCTTAAGATTTGTAGTTTAGCTAATTCCTCTGGTTCTCCCTCACCTTCCCTATCCCAACCATCATTTCCCTTCCGGAATTTCCTGTGAGTTTTTGGAAGAAGGGTGGATCTGGGTGGTAGCATTCAAACTTTGTAGATTTAGTTTTCCCTGTAGACAAGTAGGGCTTAGCCTTGATACAAATTATCTCCCGAATCATTGTATGCAACTTTCCTAACCTTAAAGGCAACAAAACCTCCCAGAGACTGAGTAAGGCAGGTCCTTCTCAGTCTCTCATTCCTGTGTCCCTCCCCAACCTGAAGCTTCTCCCTAGGCAGTTGTTAGAGATACCTTGTATCCCTCTGTCCTTTACAATCAACCCTGAAACTCAATAAACCCTGTTTGTCATTTAATCAAACCTTTGGCTAAATCAAAGGTTGATTGATAAGAGAGGGAGAAGGTGAGAAAGGAATAGTATTCTCTCTGGGTCCTGAGGGGAGTTGGAGGCATCCATTTTGGAGGAAGTGGTAATCCCTATACTTCCTCTGGACTTTTCCTTTGTGAACATGAGAAACTGACTAGAAAGCCCTCTAGTCGGTTTCAAGTCATTTCTGGCTGGCCCTAACCTTTGTCTGTAGAAGTGCCCTTCTTTCTGGAAGGCTCAGTCTGTTTCACTTCCGTGTCTCTGTCTCAAACCTGTGTACCCAGTCTGTGTCTCCCTGCTGCAGCTGCCTGCCCAATTACTTCATCCTCTCCCTTTGCAGCTCTTCATATTCAATGTCTAATATTCCCTAAACTCAGTCATTTCCCTTATGCCCCCTACCACCTCAATTTACTACCTCCATTATTGTACCCTTCTTTCCCACCTACTGACTTAGGGACCCACAAACCCCATCCACTGTTGCCTTTATCTCCTATTACAACAATCTTATCACACTACCTGCATAATCCCCTTATTACAGACTATAAGGCTGATGATGTTTAATAATATGTTAATAATAAGATTTTTTTAAACCCTTAACTTTTGTGTTTGGGCTCCTAGGTGGAAGAGTGGTAAGGGTGGGCAATGGGGGTCAAGTGACTTGGCCAGGGTCACACAGCTGGGAAGTGTCTGAGGCCAGCTTTGAACCATCTCTAGGCCTGACTCTCAAACCACTGAGCTACCCAGGTGCCCAAATAATAAGATTTTAGTAATAGCTACATCTGACATTCACATGAACTCTGCAACAATATGGCCACAGAAAAACATAAAATAAATGGAAATGTTTGTTTATGGAAGATTTGTTTTTGGAAATGGTCTATGAGCATGATTCAAGAGAAAGTCAGGGCAATTAGAAACTGTGGAAGGAAATTACTATTATAGATCCTGGACTTAGCAAACAGTGCAGATTATGCAATGATTATCATGGAGATTACAAAGTATGGTAAATTCTTATTAAGATAAAATGCTTTTAAATTCACTCATTTGTTCATCATTTCAGTCTGTAAAAAATAGCACTTATTGAACTAGTTAGATATGAGCTAGATATTCCCTGGTGGTTAGAATTATTAAGCAGAAGCTTTCTTTCTTTCATGGAATAGCAGTTTATTACCCAGTCATCCAGAAATAGCATTGAGCCATTAAAAACTTTAGAATAGAATTTTAATTGGTTTTGCCATGCCAAATACTCAATTTCCAAATTACATGGGAATAAAAGTTTTAAAATATAGGGATGTACTAATGGAAATCAAAATCATACAAGAATAGGTCAATATCCATATCATTCCTTTGATCCTATCTGTTTATAGTGTTACTACTAATGCATGCAACAAGTATGGTAAAATATCTTTACCCCTTTTTACAAGTAATCAGGTTAAATGTTACCTTAAAAGTTATTGAAACTTTTCTTGAGACTTGGTTGCCTCAGGGGACTAAAGGCTTATATAGCAGACATCTCATTGCTGGAGTGGAAAGCATCCACAGAGAACTGGATTATGGAAGCTCTTGATTCTTTACATGGACAATGAACTCAAAGGAATCTGTACTCAGCTGAATCCTCTATAAATGTGTTCAGAGTCCATGATCATTGAGTATCCTTTTGCTATGGCTAAATTTTCTATGTTAATTAGTGAATGACCTACCAATGTCTCATTTTTTTATATCTAACCTATACTATCAAGAAACTTGACTGTGTCAAGCCCATACCATAACAGTAAGTTATGGAGAATGAGTTTATATGGTAATAATTTTATTCAATTACAAGAGGCAGGTGTTTTTATCACCTGTGCAATAGTCTATAAACACCAATATAAAGTAACTATAGGATGATGCTTTGTCCAGAAACATTTCTATCTTAGCTCCATAAAAAAGTAGAAGATTGGGGGCAGCTGTGTACCTCAGTGGATTGAGAGTTAGGCCTAGAGATAGGAGGTCCTAGGTTCAAATCTGGCCTCAGACACTTCCCAGCTGTGTGACCCTGGGAAAGTCACTTGACCCCCATTGCCCACCTTACCACTCTTCCACCTAGGAGCCAATACACAGAAGTTAATGGTTTAAAAAGAAAGTATAAGATTGAACTTAAGGGGGGCTGATGGCAGAACCCCAAGAGTGAAGATCCAGTTGGTGACCATTGGAACCAAGGGGGTTTAGGGGAGAATTTCTAAGCAAGCCGGAGTTGGTTTGGAGCTGTGACGGAGTAGGGGATGGAAGACTGCAGCTCCTGATCAAACCAGCCCTTGAGAGACATATCTATCCATTTGCTAAACTTGGAAAACAGTGACAGAGGCCATATTTGTTCCTGCTCATTTGGATCACTGAGTCAACATCTACCGAGAGATTTTGGGACTCCTTTGAGAGCCAGTCACTCTGAAACAGCCTACCCTCAGCTTGATCTTACAAGAAACCCATAATTACTTCAGAATTAATTATAAATTAGATAGGAATAAAGGATTAGTTGGGAAGGGAGAGAGAAACCTAAATTAGAGCATGAGCCCTGTTTAGGTGAAGGACTCAGGGAGTGAAATCATGAGACGGCACCCTAATATCTCATTTCCTTAACCCTACACCCTTTTTTAAACATCCTTCTAATAAATGCAATTTCTAAGTCAGATTGCATTTTAGATTAATTTGTGGAGGTTGTTAGAAAGAGAGAGAAGATAACTGCCTACCTTGAGTGAACTCCATCTTGAAGGCAGGAGTCAGTTGGAAAGTGAAAGTTACAGGGGGACGCTTTTCCAGGTATCTCTAGCTAGCATCATCTTACAGAGATAATAAAGACTTAGAGAAGCCTTACCTCCAACTTTTGAGGAGTAGCATGAAAAATTCAAGTCACTCCCTCTTAGGAAGCCACATCCCAACAACCATCAAGTAAAAAGATGTCTCCTGTGGTTACTAGAGAGAGGGATTACACACTGACCTCCCTCCCTCTATCACTCACTCTACCTTATTTCAGGATCTTTCCTTTTTACTCTCTTTTTACAAAAGATAAGAACTTTTGTATGTTGATGATAAAGATGATTTTGGATAATACTTCTAATGTGAATTGCAAAAAAAAATTTCAATAAAGAAAAGGATGCGTTTCTGGCCTTGTAATATGAGAGCAATCCAATCCAAACCAAAGCAGCATGCTTAAATACTTTTTGAATAAAGCATGGTCTGAAAACATTCACTATGCTCCAAGTCAAAGAGATGAAGGAAAAACATGTTCCTTTGAGAAGTGAGAATGATTCACTCTTTGGCCCAAACAGTAAATTACAACTTGCCCTGGCAGTTGCCTAATTACTAATAGGAGGTTAAGAAAACAAGAGAATCCTAAATTCATTAAACAAGCAACACTTTTTGCTAGAGTCCAGGTGCTGAGTTTTCATTTCCAGAGACCATTTCCTTTCCCTAGTTCTCATGAATCCTTGGGCTGAGATCAGGGGCTCAATTCTTCTTCTCAATGCTTCTCAGTAGTTGGTATACAATGATCTTAGGTGCTCTTTTCCTTTTCAAAAGTAACAGTTGGAAAATCAGTCTTCTGAACTTTTATAAAGACTCCTAGTTTTTTTTGATTACTTTGCTTCAGGTGATTCTTAGGTATCATGAGGAGGATTGAAGTTAAAAAGGAAAAAAAAGTTCTGGCCTTATATCCAAAGAACTCATAATAAAGTCTTTATTAAGACAGTGACTACTTGAGTGATTATGGCAATAATGTCTCACTTTCTTCATATGAAAAATGGATGAACCATTTGTAACTTACAAAGGTAGTGAAAGGAAAGTTATTTATAGACTGGGAAGCTCCAAGTAAAATGGGATATCTAGAGTATTCAAAGGAGCTATATCATTTGAGAAGACAAATATTATCTCCCCTGAGCCAGTTCTTAAAATTTCATACATAAAAGAGAGTCCTTGAAAGTCTAGGACCTAACTACATGAAAGGGCTAACAATGAGTCTCTGGCAGTAGAGAAGAGAGATGACTAAGTTTTCTTAAATAAACAGTGAGAAGCAACTAGTCCAACATACCTAAGAAGAATTGTGTGAGGACTCTTTGAAGTAATAACATTCTTCTGGACTTGTATTAGCAGGAGTTGTGATTTGCCTTTGTCATATGGATATTATGTATGATTTCACTCAGCTTTTGGATAAGCAGTGGATCAACTGCCTTGGAAATCTCTGTTGAAACCAAGTCAGCAGCAGGTACTTTCCCACATGAGAGGAACCTAATGACATTCAAAACATCTTAACCAGCACTTTTACTTAGAAAGGGATCGACTTCAACCTGAGGTATACATACAATAGGGCAGCAATTGAATAGAACACTGGTCCTGGAGTCAAAAAAACTCATCTTCCTGAGTTCAAATTTAGTCTCAAACATTTAGTAGCTGTGTGACCCTGGGAAAGTCACTTAACCCTGTTAGTCACAGAATCATCTGTAAAATAAGTATCTCTGCCAAGAAAATCCTGGATTAGGTCATCAAATGTTGAATATGACCAAAATGACTGAACAACATTTTAGCATTAGTTGATGATGGTCTGTTTAGAACACTACGGAAGTGCTTGGACTACCTCTCCAGGATCAGAGTGGCTCCATCAGTGCTGAGTAATTGAGATGCACCATAAGTTTTTGGTACATATATTGCCTTCAGAGCATCCTAGAAGCTCTTTAGATTGTTTATTATCAGTGTAAAACTTAATTTTATCTGCCTTCTTACTAAGCCAAGAATTCTGCATCTAAATTTCATTCAGACTTTATTTTTTTCTTTAGAAAATTTTTCGATGTCTATAAGACATTCAAAGAGCAACTAAAACTATACAAATTATTTGATATAATAAGCAAAGAAGGAGTCCTACCAAATTTCTTTCATGAAACAAATATGGTACTGATTCCAAAGCCAGGTAGATCAAAAGCAGAGAAAGAAAAAAGAATGGTTGGATCAGTTACCAACTCCACCAGCAATCCATTAATGTCCCAGTTTTGCCACATCCCTTCCAGCATTCATTACTCTCCCCTTCTTTCATTTTAGCCAATCTGCTAGTTGTGAGGTGATATCTCAGAGTTGTTTTGATTTGCATTTCTCTAATTATTAGAGATTTAGAACCTGTTCTCATATGATTATTGATACTTTTGATTTCCTTATCTGAAAATTGCCTATTCATGTCTCTTGCCCATTTATCGGTTGGGGAATGGTTTGATTTTTTTATACAATTGGTTTAACTCTTTGTACATTTGAGTAATTAGATGCCTGTCAGAGTTCTTTGCTTAAAAGATTTTTTCCCAATCTGTTGTTTCCCTTCTGATTTTGGCTACATTGTTTTTGTTTCTACAAAAGCTTTTTAGTTTGATATAATCAAAATCATTTATTTTACATTGTGTAATTTTCTCAAACTCTTGCTTGGTTTTAAAATCTTTCCTTTTCCAGAGATCTGACAAGTAAACTATTTTGTGTTCACTTAACTTATTTATAGTTTCCCTCTTTATATTCAGGTCATTCACCCATTCTAAATTTATCTTGGTGTAGGGTGTGAGATGTTGATCTAAACCTAATCTCTCTCATACTGTTTTCCAAATTTCCCAACAGTTTTTGTCTAATAGTGGATTTTTGTCCCAAAACTTGGGCTCTTTGGGTTTATCATACACTGTTTTGCTGATGTCACTTACCCCAAGTCTATTCCACTGATCCTCCCTTCTGTCTCTTAACTAGTACCATATCATTTTGATGACCACTGCTTTATAGTACAGTTTAATATCTGGTACTGCTAGACCCAATTCTTTCACATTTTTTTTCATTATTTTCTTTGATATTCTTGATCTTTTATTATTCCAAATGAAATTTGTTATAGTTTTTCCTAATTCAGTAAAGAAGTTTTTTTTGGTAATTTGATAGGTATGGCACTAAATAGGTAAATTAATTTGGGTAGAATGGTCATTTTTATTATGTTAGCTCGTCCTACCCATGAGCAATCAATGTTTTTCCAATTGTTTAGATCTAGTTTTAATTGTTTGGAAAGTGTTTTGTAGTTGTTTTCGTATAATTCCTGTGTTTGTTTTGGTAGATAGATTCCTAAGTATTTTATATTGTCTAGGGTAATTTTAAATGGTGTTTCTCTTTCTACCTCTTGTTGCTGTGATGTGTTGGAAATATATAGAAATGCTGATGATTTCTGTACATTTATTGTGTATCCTGCAACTTTGCTAAAGTTGTTGATTATTTCTACAAGCTTCTTAGTTGATTCTCTAGGATTTTTTAAGTAGACCATCATATCATCTGCAAAGAGAGACAGCTTAGTCTCCTCATTGCCTATTTTGATACATTCAATTTCTTTTTCTTCTCTAATTGCTACTGCTAGTGTTTCTAGTACAATGTTAAATAATAGAGGAGATAATGGGCATCCTTGTTTCACACCTGATCTTATTGGAAAGGCTTCTAATTTGTCCCCATTGCATATGATGCTTCTTGATGGTTTAAGATATATACTGTTTATTATTTTTAGGAAAGGTCCTTCTATTCCTATACTTTCCAGTGTTTTCAATAGGAATGGATGTTGTATTTAGTCAAGGCTTTTTCAGCATCTATTGAGATAATCATGTCATTTTTGTTTCTTAGATTGTTGATACGGTCAATTATGTGGATGGTTTTCCTAATTTTGAATCATCCTTGCATTCCTGGAATAAATCCTACATGATCATGAAGGATAATACTCTTGATCACTTACTGGAGTCTTTTGCTAGTATTCTATTTAAGATTTTTGAATCTATGTTCATTAGGGAAATTGGTCTGTAGTTTTCTTTGTTTTTGATCTACCTGGCTTTGGAATCAGTACCATATTTGTGTCATAAAAGGAATTTGGTAGGATTCCTTCTTTGCTTATTATATCAAATAATTTGTATAGTATTGGGATTAGTTGTTCTTTGAATGTTTGACAGAATTCACTTGAGAATCCATCAGGCCTTGGTGATTTTTTCTTAGGGAGCTGTTTGATGGCTTGTTCAATTTCTTTTTCTGATATGGGATTATATAGGCATTATATTTCTTCTGCTGTTAATCTAGGCAATTTGTATTTTTGTAAATATTCATCCATATCACCTAGATCGCTATATTTATTGCCATATAATTGGGCAAAATAGTTTTTAATGATTGCCTTAATTTCCCTTTCATTAGTGGTGAGGTCTCCCTTTTTCATCTTTGATACTGTCAATTTGGTTTTCTTCTTTCCTTTTTTTATTAGATTGACCAGTACTTTGTCTATTTTATCTGTTTTTTCAAAATACCAGCTTCTAGTCTTATTTATTAAATCAACAGTTCTTTTACTTTCAATTTTATTAATTTCTCCCTTGATTTTTAGTATTTCTAATTTAGTTTTCATCTGGGGATTTTTAATTTGCTTGCTTTCTAAGTTTTTAAGTTGCATGCCCAATTCATTAATCTCTGCCTTCCTTAATTTGTTAATATATGCACTCAAGGATATAAATTTCCCCCTGAGTACTGCCTTGGCCGCATCCCACAGAGTTTGGTAGGATGTCTCTTCATTGTCATTCTCTTCAATGAAATTGTTGACTGTTTCTATAATTTCTTCTTTGACTATATGGTTTTGGAGAATCATATTATTTAATTTGCAATTAGTTTTTTATTTACCTGTCTAGGTGCCCTTACTAATTATTATTTTTATTGCATTATGATCTGAGAAGGTTACATTTATTATTTCTGCTCTTTTGCATTTGTTTGCAATGTTTCTATGCCTTATTGCATGGTCAATCTTTGTGAATGTACCATGTGCAGCTGAAAAGAAGGTGTATTCCGTTTTGTCCCTATTTATTTTTCTCCACATATCTATTAAAATCTAATTTTTTCTAGGATTTCATTCACCTCTCTTACCTCTCTCTTATTTATTTTTTGGTTTGATTTATCTAGATCTGAAAAAGGAATATTTAGATCTCCCACTAGTATGGTTTTACTATCTATTTCCTCCTTGAGATCTGCCAGTTTCTCCTTTAGGAATTTGGATGCTATATCATTTTGTGCATACATATTAAGCAATGTTATTTCCTCATTATCTATACTGCCTTTTATCAGGATGTAATCACCTTCCCTATCCTTTTCAATCATATTTATTTTTACTTTGGCTTTGTCAGAAATCATGATCTCCACTCCTGCCTTCTTTTTCTCATTTGAAGACCAAAAGATCTTGCTCAAGCCCTTTACCTTAAACCTGTGTATGTCTACCCACCCCATATGTGTTTCTTGTAGACAACATATGGTAGGATTTTGATTTCTTATCCACTCTGCTATTTGCTTCCTTTTTATGGGCGAGTTCATCCCATTCACATTCAGAGTTATAATTATCAGTTGTGTATTCCCCAACATTTTTGTATCCTTTCCTAGTTCTACCCCTTATTCTTACACTATTTCCTTTTAAACCAGTGGTTTGCTTTAAGCCAGTAACCCTTGTCTCCTCCCTTGATTTACTTCCCTTTCTACCCCCTTCCCTTATTATTCCCCTCTTTTTTATTTTTAAGGCCTAATGAATTCCATCACCCTTCTTATCCCCTCCCTTTTTTGACCTCCCTACTCCCCTGCTCCCCTTGTTTTATCCCTTCTAACTTTCTCAGTAGGGTTAGATAGAGTTTTATATCCCAATGGATATAGCAACTCTTCCCTCTCAGGGTTAATTGCACTGAGAGTAAGGTTTAAATATTACCTCTTAATGCTCTCTTCCTCTCCTTCTTATAATAGTATTCATCCCTTCCCCTTTCCATACCCTCTTTGTAAGTCATAGAATATCCTATTTTTCTTATTCATTCAAGTTTCTCTTGGTGTCCTCTACTATTTACCCCTCTTTTTCCCATCCCTCATATCATCTTCAAACATATAGTACTCCTACCTCTCCCTGTGAATAATTGTTCTAATTACTATAATAGTGAAAACTATAATAGAGATTAGAGTTCCTTACAGAGAATTATACATAGCATTTCTCCACAAAGGAATACCAGAAATTAGATCATATTGAAGCCCTTAAAGAGGCTAATTTAAAAAATAAGAGTTTTCTTTCTTTCCCCTCTGTTTGTTATTTACCTTTTCATGTTTCTCTTGATTTTTGTGGTTGGATATCAAACTTTCCATTTAGTCCTGGTCTTTTCTGTGCAAATACTTGGAAGTCTTCTATCTTGTTGAATGCCCATATTTTCCCCTGGAAGTATATAATTAGTTTTGATGGGTAGGTGATCCTTGGTTGTAAACCCAGTTCTCTTGCCTTTCTGAATATCATATTCCAAGCCTTGTGGTCTTTTAGCTTGGAGGCTGCCAGATCCTGTGTGATCCTGATTGGTGCTCCTTGATATCTGAATTGTCTCTTTCTGGCTTCTTGTCAAATTTTTTCTTTTAGTTGGAAGCTCTTGAATTTGGCTATTATATTCCTGGGGGTTGTCTTTTCAGTGTCTAGTGTAGAGGGTGATCTATGGATCCTTTCAATGTCTATATTGCCCTCTTGTTGTAGAACTTCAGGGTAATTTTGCTGAATAATTTCTTTTAGTATGGAGTCCAAATTTCTATTAATTTCTGCTTTTTCAGGAAGACCAATGATTCTCAGATTGTCTCTTCTAAACCTTTTTTTTGGTCTGTCACTTTGAGATATTTCATGTTTCCTTCTATTTTATCAGTCTTTTGATTTTGTTTTATTGTTCTTGCTGTCTTGAGGGATCATTAGCTTCTATTGCTCAATTCTAGCCTTTAGGGACTGGTTTTCCTTTTCAGTCTGGTCATTTCTGGTATTCAATTTCTTATCAGTTCATTTGATTTGTGAGCCTCACTTTCCAATTGCAAAATTTTGCCTTTTAAACTGTTATTTTCTTGCCAGATCTCTTTCATCTTTCTCATCATCTCAGATTTGAACTCTTCAATAGCTTGTGGCCAGTTTTAATTATTTTGTGTAGGTTTGGATATGATTACTTGTTTGTTGTCCTCTGCTGTTTGCTCTGTTGTCTGGATTTTATCTGTGTAAAAGTCATCGAGTGTTACAGATTTCTTCTTGATGATCTTTCTCTTTTGGGCTTCTTGTCTCTGGCTTGCCATTGTTAGCCCTGTGCCCTCTTGGGTTTATCCTCCCACTCAGGGTCTGTCTGAGCTCTTTAGGCTCTTGAGGTCTCAGGTCCAGTTGTTCTCAGGGTCACACCTCCTGGTGGTCCCCTTGCCTGTTCCTCTGGCTGAGGCTTCTTTAACAGTCTCGGGGGTGTTTCCATAGTTGTGCACCCCTCTGCACTGGGTCCTCACTCAACATCCTCGCTTGTGCTCAGGATTCATGTCTATGCTTTCATCAGAGCCCTCATTCGTGCCTGCACTCATGGTCTCTGTTCAAAGTCCGTGCTTTCTTTAGCCCTCTTGGGGTCTTAACTCTTGCTGCTCTCAGGAGCAGGCTCTGGTGAGCCCAGGTAGCTTCCAAAGATTTAATGCATGCCCCAAACTTGCTCTAACTCGTGTGCTGGCTTTGGCACTGTAGGTGGTGTGGGGTAGCGGAGCGGGTTACTCAGCCTGCATTTTAGTGAGAGCTGTTTCACCCCTTTATAGTATGGAAATACCCTGATTCCGCGTACCTCCAATGCTGCACCCTGTTATGGGGTCCCTTCGCTCCTCTGAATTTGTTTTTTTTGTCTTCTTGAGGAGTCCTACATATTTTGGTTAAGAGAGGTTAAGCAGCTGCTTTTTACTCTGCTGCCATCTTAACCAGGAAGTAAAAACCTATTATGTAACATTTTAATGGAAATCTTTGTTGTACTTTGTGCTAAAAGGAAGTTGTGGTGTAGTGGAAAGACTTTAGGATTAGAGCACCTGAGTTAGATATTGGATATTTCTACCTACTATGTATAAAACCTTGTACAAGTCGTTTCTACACCTGGGGATACCAGTTTCCAATATGTAATCTATATATTATGCACCTATTATATATGCATATTTGTGTATATATATATATAAAGCATTCATATATTCATGTTATAATGGTTTATGATTTATAAAGCATGTGCCATTTTTTATATTGAATCTCTGGGAGCCAGGTGATTGACAGGTGGATCCATTGGATGTTGGAATGTTCCCAGAGAGGCATGCAGACACAGGAGAGGGCAGTTAGCCCAGGGGTATATAAAACTACCCTGACAGCCCTGGCAAGGGTTCCTTTCTTTCCCTGAGACCTGAGATCAGTGGATCCTGGTCTTTTGTGGCATTGAGACTTTCAGACTCAACCCTACAAGCTCCTCCTGTTTGTTCTCGTACCATCAACAACCTGTACCCAGACCACCATCACTGATTCTACTGCCCCTAGGTATTACGAAGTCAATCATCTTAGTTATCTAGGTTTCCCAGGGCCTGGGAGGAATCCAGGAAGTGGGCAAGAGAAGAAGAAGAGGGTGGAAAGGGGTAGATATCTCAAACTGGTTAGGCATATCATCTAGTGAAGAAGAAGCTGAAACATCATACAGCAGTTTGTCTACTTGGTGTGGCTTTGGCCAGGCTGGACCAGAGAGAAGGCTAACCATCCTAATTCATTTACTTGCCTACAGTTTAGGGATTCATCATTATCATTTAATTAGGGTGTTATTATTAAAAATGATGAAGTCAGATACTAAAAGGGAGAAGAGTATTTTAATAAAAGCCATGCTGATAGAGACAAATCATAGACCACGTGCCTGTAAGTATTCAAACTCCTGCCTCAGCCATTTTACCTTTTTGTATCTTCCCGCGCCCAGTAGCTAAAAGACCCAGTTCAAAATCACTTCAGGAGTCTTATCTCCTCTCTTACATCATCACACTTCCTGTCTGCCTTGAGGAATCATGCGAAATGTAGTTTTAAGGACCCCCACAGGTCCACAGAAGTTTGTCAAACACTATATTGATACATATATTGAGGCTCAATCCTTCCAAATAGAACCCCAGGTGATTTTAACTAACACAAGAGTCTCCCAATACCTCTATCCAATCCCATTATCCTTCTTTATTTAAATGCAATTAAAGTTTAAAGTACCTTCCTGACGTGGTTATTCATAGCTTCTTTGGGAAGGGAGAGACACAGTCAGATTTCAACATTACCAAGCTAAAGAATCCATTATATAATATCAATTAACCCCAGGTGGGTCCTGAAGGGATATCATCCATTGACCTAAAGGATCCTGCCTGGGCACTGTTATGAGGAGGAGGTGTCATCTAATCCTCTCTCTATACTTCATCTACATGCATCTAGTAGAGGAGTATAGTTATAACAGTTTTGGTGTAGCCAGGCTTTGAACCTGTGGAAAGAGCAGAGATAATGGGGATAGTGAGAGTTGCTTTTGTTTTGGGTACCTTGGCCATGTTCATTTACTCAGGGAGTGATGAGACTTTGGTTCTGAATTATCCCAGATTACATAATGAAACTAATTACCATCTATGATATGCATAAGTACTTGACCATATCCCTGGCAGAGTTTCTGTCTTACCTGCCAGCGGTGGTAGTAGCTTTGGTTACTTTGATACAGGCATTAATGGCAGTGAAAAAAGTTTACTCTCTAGTATTTGGGAAAGGCAAAACAGACAAGGATGATTTAATCTCACTTATGAAAGAACAGATAAGGCTGATGATAGAGACCAATAATAAAATTCAGTTAGGACAAGAATTGGATAGGCATACCATATTACAATTGGAAATTATTGAAGGCATGTATTCTCCCAAAGATAAACTGACTCCTAAAAAGACAATGATTACTATTGGTACACAAACTGAGACTGACAATGACAATGAGACAGGGACTGCTACTCAGATTGAAGAAGGGACAATGGCACTGGCTACTGTGACCTTGTTACCCATAATAGATCAAACCCAGTTTAGAGCTGATGGTGAGGCAGTGAATATGAAGACCTATAAGGCATTCACAGCCCAGGATTTGGAAGTACTAAGGAGATTTCCCAAATTCTTCCTTTCACCATATAAAGCAGCCAAAGAATTGAAATGGACTTTCACTTTATTTAGTCCTTCCTATCAGGACGTCAAATTTGTCCTTGATGAATTTTTCACACCCAGTGAAAAGGCTAGATTCATAGAGGAAACAAGATCAAATGCTAATCTAATGGACTGGCCTAGGGACCATTCAACAATTGATTTAAGCTCACCAGCTAATACGAGGGACCTAATTAAATGTAGATCTGATCTTCTAGAAGTGGTTAAAATTCATGGCAAGTGTCCTAACAGCTGGAGTAGGTTTGAGAAGATGAGGCAATCTGAGGAGGAGCATCCAAGTTTATTCTTAGATAGATTACTGGAGAACTCAGAAAATCTACTTGGGTTTAACAGGGATCAGGCTGATGAGGCTTTACCTCATATCAAGAGGCAAGAGGCAATTTATTAAGGGAACAAGTATACCCATGCAAGTTTACTTTAGACAGAGTTGTCCACAATGGGAGGAATTGTCATTAGAAGAGATCAGGAAACATGCCACGTATATTCATTAGTCTAGGCAGAAAGAACAGCAAATTAGACATGAGCTGGACTCTGAGAAAGACAGGACAATACAGGAGTCAAAACGGCAATTAAAAGAAACAGGATGAGATCGAGACAGAGAGGAATTTCAGAATTTTGCTCTGCAAATTACCAAAGATAGCGAGTCTAAACCCAGAACTAACTATTATAATCAAAAGAGGTCCAATAAGTCAATTCCTTGGTGTTATCTTTGCAACAAAGCGGGCCATCTTTTAAGGGAATGTAGGTTCAAGAAGCAAATTGATTTCAGCAAGAATAGATCTGAACGCATGGGTCGGGGTGGACATGATTGAGGGTGTAGACTCGAAACTACCACACCAATGCAACTACCAACAATTTGGAAATTGGTCTTGATCAAGGACACATGACAAAACTAGTGGAAATGCGCATGGGTAGGGGGGGTGCGGGGGGGGGGGGTTGAAGGGGAAAGGAGGAGCATGAATCATGTAACCATGTTAAAAATGAATATTAATAAATGTAAAAAAAAAAAAGAATAGATCTGATTCATAAAAGAAATCCTATGCAAATAATAGTTGGGCAAGCAAAGCACAAAAATCACAGGCTTGTTGCCAACATAATTGCAAAAAATCAGACAAAGCATCTTTAGGGGAAATGGAGAAATTTTTGAAGTTAGGAGCCAGACCAAGAACTGTTTTGCAATGAAGGTTAAGTTATGATACACACCATCAAAGAGAAAAGACAAATACAGAGAGCAAAAAGCTCAAAGACAAGAATGAGGCTAATGTTTTATTGCTGGACAGTAGTGAGGGAAATCAATACACTACATTTGGGAATAGAAAGAAGTCCATTGCTGATTTGCAGTTGCAAAATGACATAAAGGAATTGCATAAAGATATTCATGGGAAAGAACAATCTCTTATTGGAAGCACTATTTCACATACTTCTGAGGAAGGAGTGGAAAATTTTGACAGAAACCTAGTGTTTAACCTAGTTTAACCTAGTAAATGGGTTAAAATTTGGGCTAGGAAGTCAATATAACACTGTTGCGAATAGCCAATCATTAGCTATGTCGGGCAATGGGAGTAGCCAAGGGGATCGATTGGGAAACATTTCCAAACCCCTAGAGCAGTGCTTAGCCAAAGGGAAATATGTATCATCACTTAGTGGAACACCTGAAATCAAAATGGAGGGCGAGAGAGAAACAAAGTTTCAGACTCAACCCTGAAGCTCAGAGAGCATCATAACAACAGCAAAAGAGATACATTTCTGTCTAAACCCCCGAGGCTGAGAGTTTTGAGCCTAGAAACAAAGTAGCAAGTGAGGTTTCAAAGCAGCCAGCAAGTGGCAGAGTAAAAAAGATGAGTGGGTTTAAAATGAGGCTTCCACAATCAGAGTCACCGGAGACTGCCTGTAACTTACAAAATAACACACACTCAGGGCTGAGACCTCAAGTCTTGGTGAGAGGGGAGGAAAATACATCTGTTCCTATCCCTGGAGCCATGATTAGAGACTTAAAAAGCCCTGGAATGGTGGAAGAAACTGTCACATTTCAAACTGTGATCCAAGAGAAGCCATTTTGTTCTCTAGACTCTGAAGACAAGAAGCAAGGGGGAGGGGCAGAATCACATAAAGAGAGACTGCTCAGGAAAGCAGACATGTTCCAGGAAGTGAAGTCTTGTTGTGACTACCATGAATCTCCTAATAGAGAAGCATTAAATTCTGAAACCAGTACTATCCAGCCACAGAAGGAAGAAAAGCAGATGTTTCCTTTGCATAACAACAATGACAATAAAGGGCCTTTGATCACCATCCAGAATAATGGACAATGTATCAGTGGTATCATAGATACGGGGCAGATATTAGTTGTTTAAAGGATCTCCCTAAATATTGTGAGATGCTTGGTTCAGTCATAGTGAAAGGAGCATCGGGCATACCTCAGACTGCACCAAAGTTTCAGCCAAAGATGGTGAAGTTGGGACCAATAGAATTTGACCATCAATTCTTATTGTTACCATTGTGCCCAAACAATCTCATAGGTAGAGATATCCTGTGTAAACTTGCAGATACAATTTATTGTGAGCCAAATGGCGAACTGTATTTGCACCTGCCTGAAAGGTCATTGAAACATCATCCTGCCCTGTGCTTAGATAGGATAGCAGAAGATCATACAATTTTAGTTCTGGATCAAGACTGCTTATACAAGATTCCAGATACTCTACTCGTAGAAGTCTGGGCTGGGAGTTCATCAGACATGGGTAGGATCCTATCTGCTAAGCCAGGGAAGATAAAAGTGAAAGAAGGAATGCAACTACCTAGAATTCCTCAATTTAAACTAAGCAAAGAGACTGTGGCTGGAATAAAACCAATAATTCAAGGCCTATTAGATCAAGGCATACTGGTGCATGGTTTTTCAGAATTTAATACTCATATTTTATCAATCAAGACGGCAAAGTTAGATGCTAATAGTAACATCCAGTGGATAATGGTACAAGATCTTAGAACAATAAATGCATATGTGGAAGAGATTCATGCAGTTATTCCAAGTCCATCACAGATAATTGCAGGGATTACACCAAACTCAAGGTGGTACACAGTGATTGATCTGTCCAATGCATATTTCAGTATTCCAATCCACAAAGACAGTCAAAGATTGTTTGCATTCACCTGGGAGAACAAGACAATATTATGGAGTCATCTTCCCCAAGAGTTCAAAAATTCTGCATCCATCTTCTGTCAAATACTACAAAAAGATCTTGAATCCATATTTTTCACTGCAAGCAAATTGGTGCATTATGTAGATGACATCCTGCTAATGTCAACAACAGGAGATATCTGTCATAGGGATAGCATTCATCTAGTAGAAGAACTGTATAAGAGAGGACATAGAATATCCAGAAACAAAGTTCAGTAGGTCAAAGAGAGAATCAAGTTTTTAGGGTTCACATTGCAGGGTGGAGCTAGAAGTATATCAAAGAAGAGAATTGAAGATATACAGAAACTCAGCTTACCTAAGACCAAGAAGCAGTTAAGAGCAATAATTGGCATGACCAGCTTCTGCAGATAGTGGATACCTGGGTTTTCTCTAATATCAAAGCCTTTAACAGAGTTAACCAGGAAAGACATCAAAGAACCACTGAAGCTGACAAAAGAGCACAAGCATACCATTGAGAAGCTAAAGGCAGCAATTCTTTCTT
Organism: Gracilinanus agilis; assembly: GCF_016433145.1. Lineage (NCBI taxonomy): Eukaryota > Metazoa > Chordata > Mammalia > Didelphimorphia > Didelphidae > Gracilinanus > Gracilinanus agilis. The sequence continues at coordinate 10,004,818 of NC_058135.1, read as the reverse complement.
CTCTTGCACTAGGCATTCCAGATCATAACAAGACTTTTTATCTATTTATCCATGAGGATAAGGGAATAGCTTGTGCAGTGCTCACACAGTATTTAGGAAGCAACCTAGGACTCATTGTCTATTACAATTCTACTCTGGATCGTGTTATCCAGGGAATGGTTTCCTGTTTAAAGATTATTGCTACTGCAGCTCTGATGGTTAGGAAGAGTTCTAAGCTGGTTCTAGGAGAGGAGCTAAGATTGTATTCCCAGCACCAAATTGAAACCATACTGAGGAATGCAAATCTGCAGGCGTTCACTTCTCAACGTCTCTCTTAGTACCAAGCTACATTGTTAACGAATGAGAATTTAACCTTCCATAAGTGTAAATCCATCAATCCAGCAACTTTTATCCCAGAACTTCCATTAGAAGGGGATAGCCTTCATATTTGTAAGGATACATTAGAACTAGTACAAAAGGCTAGAGAAGATCTTTCAGATATTCCTATGGAAGAAGCCGACCTTAAACTTTTTTATGATGGCTTGAGTTACCATCATAATGGGCAAAGAGTTTTTGGAGCAGCTGCAACTACCCAGAATGAAACCCTATGGTATGCAGCTCTTGGGCCAGACATCTCGGATCAAGGGGCAGAAATCGTTGCATTGACTCAAGCACTTAACATTGGTAAAAACAAAGCTATTAATGTTTTTACAGACTCGAAGTATGGTTTTTCGATTATGCATTCTTCTGGAGAAATTTGGAAGAAAAGAGGGTTCATAACATCTAATGGGAAAGCAATAGCATATGGGAAACGAATAAGCGAATTGTTAGAGGCCATACAGTTACCATCAAAGTTATCATTCACTGCAGACCACATCAAAAGCTAATGAGACCAGTATCGATAGGTAATCACAGAGCTGACATTTCTGCAAAATTTGCAGCCAGATGTGGACCAAAAGCTGTATTTCACTTAGCCTTAGTGGATAAAGATGAACTACTCCAAGCTTATTCACAAAGGGAAGTGGAATATTGGCAGAAAAATCTTGGAGCCACTCTGGTGAATGGAGTGTGGATGTCAATCTCTGGTAAACTCTTTTTGCCGAAATTACTGCACCATACTGCATGTGCAGCAGTGCATAGAAAGGGCCATTATGGAGTTTTAGGAGTGGTAGATACAATTCACAAAAGCTGGGTAGCAATAGGAGTGACAACTGAAGCCAAACAAGTGTGTGATAGTTGTATAGTGTGTCAACAATACAACAAGGCTATAATTAAGACCAAAGTCTATGGAGGTAAACTAATAGCATTCACACCTTTTGAGTGCCTACAGATAGATTATGTCACAATGTCAAGATGTCAACAATATAGGTACATACTCGTGATAGTGGACAAGCTGACTAAATGGCCAGAAGCATTCCCAGCTAAGAAAAATGATGCAGCTTTTGTAGTAAAGATGCTATTGAGGGAGATAATTCCAAGGTTCTCTATTCCATCAGTGATTTCGTCTGACTCTGGTAGTCATTTTGCAAATTCTATTTTAAAGCAAATCTACCAGGTGTTAGGAATCAAGAGACATCTATTTTCTATCTATGGACCTCAATCATCTGGAGCTGTGGAATGATCCAATCAATCTCTGAAATCAATGATTGGAAAGCTGTGTACAGAAAGTCATCTTAAATGGCCAGATGTTTTACCTATGGCACTTTTCTTTTTGAGAAGTCAACCAAATAGTCAAACACATTTGACACCATTTGAACTATTATATGGTCAGCAATCATGGATAGGACAAACTCCACGAGACACTAATTACCTATCACATTTAGGGATTGAGTGCAAAATCTATGAGTATGTCCCCTTATTGAAAGAGAGATTAGATGAACTACAAAAGTTATCTTTAATACAACAAAGAGTTCCACTTGACTTTATTCTACATAATTATCATCCAGGAGATAAAGTGTATATCAGAAATTTCACAAGAAGATCAGTATTACAACCAAAATGGAATGGTCCTCATGAAATTATCTTAGTAACACCATCCTCTGTAAAAATTAAGGGAAAAGATGCGTGGTATCACTATACCCACCTAAAGAAAGACCTCAGGAAAGCCAAGACCTCATCAAGCTATCAGTCTCAAATGCAAGAAACAGAATCTTGTCTAAACATGCAGTCTCAAATACAAGACACAGGATCTGACCTAGAGATAGAACCTCAAAGTAAAAGATCATATTTAAAAACAAAGCCTCAAATAAGAGAACACCAAGAAATAGATCAATATCAAGAATATGACACTCAAATCATTGATTTAGATCACACAAATACCTCATTCATTCATGAAGATCAACAGTTAAATCTATCAGAAATCAGAAGTGGTGAAGAAGCAGAAACAGAATACTAGTCTAAGCATTACATATTTACATCTAAGACAAGTGCAAACACAAAGTGGCAACACAAAATTTGACATAACATCACACAGTTATGCATTGGTTCCTGATCTAGGGATTCTTCAATCAAGTCGACAAGAGACAAAGATGGGTTTCCAGCAAAGGAGAAGAGATGAAATCCTGATGAGTTCCAGAGTTCCAGAGACATTAGGACATCAGGACCAGTGCAAGGACAAGAGGCGACATTGCACTAACAGACTGTACAAAGACCTGAACTGTGACAACAGCTATGACTTGGACATCATCACAAGGAGAGGAGATCAGTGGATGAAGATTAGGTTTGAATAGGTGCAAGGTTTTCACGTCCAGACAGTAATCACAAAGGAAATGCACAGATTAGAATGCATGCAACATAAGCTGATTGACAGAGGGATTCTGAAGAAGAAGGTGAGTATGAATCCAAACAGTAAATGTTAGGTCATGAGTCCAACACATAGTCATAATAAAGTCACATCACATGTACATAATGTAAATAGATGTATATAGTTGATTGAAATAAGATACAGTGACCCAAATGAGCAAGAGAGTTAAGATTCCTTGCAAGGTCTGAAGTAGTCATTTCATAGGGACATCACATGAAAACCTTGTACATATGTAATATTTTTACTAACATGTATAGCATAAGTCTACTAATCCTTAGGGAAAGAGCAGATGTAGGGATGTTCAGATTTTAGCTAGTGTAGGGTCAGTGTAAAAGAGTTATAAATGTTCAAATAGAATTGTTTGAAAGAATGCTAGGTAGACATTGTGTAGTGTAGGTTAGTTAGGAATGAAACTAATTGACTAACATATTAATTATAGTATAAGATTTACTGACAAACTAATCTTTCTAACTGTAGATTAGGGAATAGAAATGTTAGAATTTAATGTGAATTAGGAATGTTGTTTGAAGTTAGTAGTAGTACTATAGACAGAGTTATTGTGGATTTTCTTTATCTTAGAGTAGGAAACAACATAGATGATTATTCTTAAATGTTCTGATAATGTTCATATGTTATATTTATGTTCAACTGATGTGTTATGGAAATGTTGTATTCAAATCCCACACTTTCCTAGGAAAACCTATCCTAAACCCTTGTCATTAGCTTTAGGCTAGTTAGTTAAGGCATTAGATAAGGTAGGATTTATTATTTTTTGGGAAGGGATAGTTAATGGAATAGGAACACATAGTTAGGATTAGTATAGGGTAGAGATCATCCACGAACAAGATCAGCTGGAAATTTACAGGTTGAAATTTCCAAAAACAAAATGGCATTCATGTTATATTGAATCTCTGGGAGCCAGGAGTCCACATGTGATTGACAGGTGGATCCATTGGATGTCGGAATGTTCCCAGAGAGGCGTGCAGACACAGGAGAGGACAGTTAGCCCAGGGGTATATAAAACTACCCTAACAGCGCTGGCAGGGGTTCCTTTCTTTCCCTGAGACCTGAGATCAGTGGATCCTGGTCTTTTGTGGGATTGAGACTTTCAGACTCAACCCTGCAAGCTCCTCCTGTTTGTTCCTGCACCATCAACAACCTGTCCCCAGACCACCATCTCCAATTCTACTATGTATAAAACCTTGGACATGTCATTTCTACACCTGGGGATACCAGTTTCCAATATGTAATATATATATATATATATATATATATTATGCATCTATTATATATGCATAGTTGTGTATGTACGTATATATGTATATGTATATGTATATATAAACACAATTTCATTAGCACAATTAGTTCGTGTCAGAGTTGAGCTTTGAACTCAGGCCTCCAAGTCATGAACTTTCTTCATTCAACCAACATCATGAGATATCCTTTTCTTCCCCCTACCTACCCCACCTGCCTTTCTTTCCAAGACAATATTCCTTCTGACCTTAGTTAGGATAATGAGTCATAGGATTCATTTTGGAATCTTAAAAAAGAGTAGTCAAGGCATTGGTTTGAGCAGCAAACATATATCAGTAGGAATTTAGTCTTTGAGAAAGGTCAATTTCTATTACTTCCATATGCCATATTGACTTTCTTCACACTTAACTGAAAGCATGAAATAAAGCTAACCCAGAGCTGATGAAATTTGGAAAAGAGTGTGAGGAGAACAGGTCAAATGGACTTGAGGGACTCAAAAGATTAACTTATGGCCTCTCACCCTTGGAATCTGGGATTTTGCTAAAAAGTTCACTATTTAGTTCTAAAGCACACCAAAGATTTAATGGCCCCTGTCAGCATTCATAGCTTCACCTTGCTGAGTCAGAAATCTGCCAGAAGGTAGGAATGAAATATGCTATTGATCTTTCTGGCCCTTCAGTTCATTCATTGGAGGTATTGAGGAAGAGAAAAAATCTGTTCAGTCACAACTCACCTTTGTTTCTTTCCTGAAGTTAAAGCTATGATTTTCCATATTATAAGTCTGAGTCCTTGATTTTAGAGAAACCTTAGAGTCATCCTTTATCTTCAAAGAAAACCACGAAGAATGTATGGGAAATTAAGAACTGCCAATTTGTATTTCAAAATCTGAGTTTGGTGCCAGACCTATCCTTTGGAAGAAATTTGAGATGACTATTTCTGCATAATTGTTTTTGAAAAATTCTTATGTGTATCAGTGACTGGCTTTTCCATCTATGCCCATGCTGAGACTTTTTAAATAGCAACAAATAAATTTTGTTTTTTTTTTTCATAATGCTAAAGTCATTACTGTCTTCTATCAGCTCCTGGTAAAGGCACATGGTATACCACAATGCAAACTGAATTCCTGGGACTGAATCTCAGCTCTGATATTTATTCTTTGTGACAGCTTGGGCAATAGCCCTTAGTGTCTCTTGATATAGTTTTCTGCTATTTGAAATGGGGTATGACTATTTAAAAATTATTTTGGTATACTGAGTAGGCAGCTATATAAAGAATCAACCCATATAACAATTCAGTAAAACAAATATTTATTAAGAACTAGAAGTCTGTAATAAAACTATAGCACAGGCTCTGGGCAACAATTCTAATTCATTCGGACATAGGCAGCCTAGATTCTTACAATATGACTACTACCTCTCCCCTTGGGATCCTAGGGGCCCTGAGTTGCTTTTTCATAAGCCCCAACCAGTGTGTATCTTCCTTAAGATTATCAATTGATATGAATTAGTTTTTATTTAAGAATATTTAAAGAGGTATATCTGAAAAACAATAGGTACAAGAATCACTTAAAATGTATAGGAGAATGTAGATTCAAGCGTAAAAGGCAAATATAGTAAGGGAGTAACTCATAGGTCCTAATTTCTGGGCCTTTTTTATTTTTAGTGATTATATTCATGAAGTTCTGTTTTGACATAGCTTACTCTTTCTACTCACTTCCAGAAGACCCTTAAATTTGTCTTTTATCATTGCTGTCCTTGTAGGACACTGACAAGTAGCCATAACCCTCCAAAACTTCAAAGTTCATAAGATCTTCCTTTGGTCAAGGTCATTTATCAACTGGTTGCACTACCTTGGGGACTTATACTCCTTGCTCTACCTTTTAAGTTTCCTTTTGTGTTTGGTTTTCTTCATCAGATTATAAACTTGAAGGGACCATTTTTTTTCTATTTATATCCCAAGTGCTTAATAGTGCCTGTCACATGGTAGATGGTTAGTAAGTGTTTGTTGATAACTTACTGAGTATTGATGGAAAGATTAATAGAGACCTTTTCATCTTGGTAAACTGGTTTTTGAGGTTGGTTGAGTGATTGCATGATTGATTCAATAGAATCCAATGATAAAGACAGGAGGAAAAGATCCTCCTGTCTCTATTAATCCAATTCTCAAACACACAAGCATACACAAAAATATTCCATTCAATTCCATAAACATTTATTAAGTGCCTACTATGTGGTAGGCATTGTGCCAAGCACTGGCTAAGGCTGTATAAAGATAAAGCAAGATATGGCCTTCAGAGGGCACCTAAATGGCACCAATAATGCATAGAGCACTGGGCCTGGAGTCAGTCAGACTCAGCTTCCTAAATTCAAATCTGGCCTCAGCCACTTCCTAGTTGTGTGACCATGGGCAAGTCATTCAGCCATGTTTGCCTCAGGATCCTCATCTATAAAAAAGAGTTGGAGAACAGAAGATAAACTGTTCTAGTACCTCTGCCAAGAAAGCCCCAAAACAGGGTCATGAAAAGTTGGACATGACTAAAAAATGCCTGAACATCAACCCCTGGTCTTCAGAAAACTTATAGTTAATCAGAATCACCTTGACTGTGCTAAATGTATGTGAAATGGGGTGGGGGTGCAGAGGAACCAGGAGAGTAGAGATTGGGAATTCTTATATTCATAGATTTAGATATGGAATGGAACTTCAGAGCCAATTTTTCTAGCTGAGAGTTTTAGTGACTTGCACAAGGTCATACAGATGCTTAGTGGAACATCTGGGATTTGAATCAGTGCTCTCCCACCATTAAATACATATCTCATCACTGAACTACACTGTCATTCTAGATAGTAAAAAACTTCAGATGATAGTTTTGAATAGACCTTTCACTTTCCTTTCTATTCCTGATAAGGCCTTGGTAAGAAACAAACAAACATCAAACTTTTCAGAGGATATGCTCAGAATATTTGCCCAGATAACCATGCTTCCCACAGAATGACTTGGGATGCCTGGTTTGAACACTGTAACATAAATCTGTCTAGCCTATATTTTTCCAACAAGATTCCGTGCCTTTGTGATTCACAAGCACCATTTCCTACATGGAAGAACAGCCTGACTAAATGAAATCAAATAGCAGGTGTGAAGTTGTGTGTGTATGTGTGTGTGTGTGTGAGCGCATGTGCATGCTTATGCATGTGTATGTGCTCAATGTAGACCTGTGTTTATATACACATGTGTTTTGAGGAGTTGGAATCAGAGAGAAGGGAAAATCATTTCCACTACCCTTGGTGTTTCTAAACTCATTCCTCATATGTGAACCTCACAAACATAAAGCAGAGCTACTGCTAACATTTGGTCCACAATATAAATACTTAAATCTAGGTAATTGTGTTTGCATTTCCCATACATACATGTTTAAGTTAATTATGAACAAATGAGAGTCTGATCTGTTTAATTGTAACACCATTTTTTTTGGTAGTTGTGACTCCAATGTCTGCTTGGCCTCTAGAAGGTGTTTACTAAATATTTGTTGAATGAATTCAACATGTACTATTAGTTCATCACTTCCGATGACAGTTTTGTTGTTTTTTTCCTAGTTCTATAAAATAATTCTTTGATAATCTGAGTGGTATGGAACAGAATAAATAAATTAACTTGGGCAGAATTGTCATTTTTATTGTAGTGTCTTGGCCTACCCATGAGCAATTAACATTTATCTAATTTTAAAAATCTGTTTATTTCTGTAAAAAGTATTTTATAGTTATGTTCATATAATTAAGTGATGGTGAACCTTTGGCATATGTGCCAAAGAAAGCACACAGAGAGCTCTCTGTGGGCACCCGTGCTGCCCTCCCTTCCATACCCCCTGTTATGAGTAAAATTAAGTGCGTATGCAGAGAGAAAAGGCATGGGACAGCATCAGTAAGGAATTCTAGAATTCTACTGGGAAGAGTCAATTAACTTGTGGGAATTCATTCTCTCTTTACCTGAAGAGGGACTGTATATACCTTCCTATGCTGACTGTGGTATATCTGGACTTCTCCATCCTACCTGCTTTCCTGTTACCTGATTGAAACTTCTGTTGAGCTTCCTGAGTGATCCTGTACAGCTGAGCCATCTGTCTGTGAGAATCTGGTTGAGATCCTTTTGGATACAAAACCTCTCCTTGGGCTCTGTCCTGCTTAGCTGATTAACTACCTCAATTACCACCAAAAGGGGGGGTTGTTTTGGGTTAGTGTAGGACAGTGGGTTAGTGTAGGACAGTGATGGGCAAACTATGGCCAGTAAGCCAGATGCAGGAGGTGAGGGGAAGCCTGAAATGTTGTGGGAGATTACTCCTAATTTGACGAATATTGTAGGATACAATACAATGAAACTTCAAAAAAGTTGCCTTAGAAACAGACTAATAGATGAGCATTTCCTTTCCTTTGGCCCCCTCTTTAAAAAGTTTGCTCATCACTGGTATAGGATATTTATATTAAGGTCTGGGTCCCTAGATAGATAAGTGAGCTCAGTGTAGGGGAAAATTCATGAAGATTCCTGGTTACAGGACATTTAGATTGTCGAGGAAATTTACCCACTGCTCCAATTTAAACAATTTAGATAAAGTCAAAAAGACAATTTCTCCAAGTCAAGGTAAAATTTTAGAGTTTATTGGAAGAAGGCCAAATCCTCCATATAAACCCAGGCACTGCATTCCAATTAAAGAGTTAGAAACCAGCAGACATCAAAGCCAGGAAGCAGAGTCCTGGTTTTTATACCAAGACAATAGCAAAATGCATATTTCTAAACAAGGGTTATGACTTATATCATAAGACACAGCATCATGTAGATTTTTTTAAAAAAACTTTTACCCAACTACAAAGCTGATTGGTTAGTTCATTTAGGAAAACCCATATTTGTCTAAAGGTCATATCACAAGATAATACCCTTATTAAGAAATACTGAAGGGGGTAGCTGGGTAGCTCAGTGGATTGAGAGCCAGACCTAGACATGGGAAGTTCAAATCTGGCCTCAGACACTTTCCAGCTATATGACCCTAGGCAAGTCACTTAACCCCCATTGCCTAGCCCTTACCAGTCTTCTGCCTTGAAGCCAATACACAGTATTGACTCCAACATGGAAGGTAAGGGTTTAAAAAAAAAAGAAAAAGAAAAGAAATGAAGATGACCATTATCTCAGGGATCATCTGATGTGTGGAGAGAGAGAATGGTTATTTCCAATTAGAAAAGGGAGTACATTCTTGCGCCATATCAGGATATGATGCAGCATTTTGGGACTTTAAACTTATACGATCAGCATCTCATGATAGAAGGGAAATATGACTTAGAGAGGTGTTGAAAATCCCCTTAGAAGCAGTTCTATGCTTTAGTTAGAGATCCTTATAAAAATCATGAATTCTACTAACTGTAATTAAGATTATAGTGGAATTCTACTAATCTCTTTAGAATCACAATATTGATTATCTTAAACCTATCATTATCACTAAAATCCAATCAAGTATAAGGGGGTAAGTGTTTTTCTTCCCAGCAAGATCTTGTGGGGTTTAAATAGAAACCTTTAGTTTAAGTTGTCCAATTACCTTTTACCTTTCCCTTGTTAAAATTAAACAACATTTATGTATTATCTCAGTGGGTTTGGGTTTCATCTCAGTGTCTGGCTCTGCCAGCCATATACTTGGGTGGCCTTCCAAGAACCCAGGTTACTCTTCTGATACTGGCCTAAATAACATCCAGTCCCATCCCCAAAACCCACCTCATTATTTCACCCCAGAGTTTATTACTAGAAAGGCAGAGGGACTCAGGTGCAGCTGCCCATTTCCCGATCTCCACCATAGCTGATGACATTTTTTCACTTCACCCACCCCTCTATCCAGCAACCCAATGGGAGGGCTTTCCCCCTCCCCTGTGTGGAGTAAAGGGCAGGGCTCACCCAGCACTCAGGGATTGGGCTGGGAGAGGGCATGGCACTTTTTCTGATGGATTTTATAAATAATATATAGAAAAATTGATGACATATGAATTTATTATATATCATGCCTCCTTGCTAATTAATTTTTTAAACTAATTTTTTTACTTGATCCTTTAGGGTTCTATAAGTAGTTAGTAAGGAGAATTGTTATCTAATATATCATATATTCTACAAAGAGTAGAAGTTTTCTTTTCCCCTCATTGCCTATTTTTACTCCTTTTATTTCTTTTTCTTATCTAATTTATACAGTTTGAATTTCTAATGCAATATTGAATAATAGCAGTTATAATGGACAACCTTTCTTTACTTCTGATATTATTGGGAATACTTTGAGTTTATCCTGGTTATTGATAATGTTTCAAATAGATACTTAGTATTTTAATAAAGACTCCATTAAATTCTAGCCTTTTTTATAAGACTAGGTGTTGCATTTTTTCAAAAGTTTTATTGCACGTATTGAGGTGGTCTTATTATTTGTGTTGTTTTTTAATTGATGTATTAAATTATACTTACTGTTTTTATAATTTTGAATCAGTCCTGCATTCCAGGATTTATATGATCTTTGTTTATATTATTGTAATTTCCTTTTTAGTGTTTTATTTAAAAATTTTACATAGATATTCACTAAAGAAATTGGTCTATAATCTCTCTCTCTGGTTTAGGTATCGATACCATATTTATGTCATAAAAATTTGTTAAGACTCTTTATTGATTTATTTTTCAAATTTTTCAGATAATATTAATCTTGAATATTTGGTAGAATTTGCTTGTAAATCCATCTGGTACTGAGAATTTATTTTTTTCTTTTTTTTCTTTGAAAATCTTTATTTAATTAATTAATTTAAAATATTTTCCCATGGCTATACGATTCATTCCCTCCCCTTCTGCCAGCCCCCTCCAATGAGCAATTGCACTGGGTTTCATAAATGTCATTTATCAAGACCTATTTCAATATTATTAATATTTGCATTAGGGTGATCACTTAGAGTTTACATCCTGGGGATTTTTTCTTAGGGAGTTCATTGATGGCCTGTTCAATTTCTTTATCTAGAGTTATTTAAGTATTCTATTTCCTCTTCTATTAATCTGAGTAATTTGTATTTTCATAAGTATTCATCCATTTTACTTAGATTGCAAGTTTTAATGGTATATAATTGGGCAAAATAACTTCTCAAAACTGTTTTAATTTTCTTTTCATTGGTAAAGCATTCACTCTTCATTTCTGATATTGGTGATTTATTTTTCTTATTTCTTAAAATCAAATTAACCAATGATTTATTTATCTTATTGATTTCCCACAAAATTAGCTTCTAGTTTACTTATTAGGTGAGTATTTTGTTTTGTTTTTAAAATTTTAATTTTATTTTCTCCTCTGATTTCTAGTATTTCTATTTTTATGTTTAATTGTTTTAATTTTTCCTTTCCCAAATTTTTCCTTTAAGTTGTATGCATAATTAATTAATCTGTTTTTTTTCCTTTTTTGTGTGTGTAGAACAAGGGATTGGTTCACTGGATAGAGTGCTGGGCCTAGAATCAGAAAGACTCATCTTCCTGACTTCAAATCTGGTTTTAGAAAATGACTAGCTTTGTTACCCTGACCAAATCACTTAACTCCATTTGTAAAATGAATTGGAAAAAGAAATGGCAAACCACCCCAATATCTTTGTTTTAAAACCCCAAATGAGGTCATGAAGAGTTGGACATGATTCAATAACTAAACAACAAAAACAACAACAAAAACTACTTAAAGGTATAAATTTCCCCTTAAGTCCTGCTTTGACTACCATAAATTTTGGCATGTTGTCTCATAGTTGTCATTATCTTTATTTAAATTATTGATTGTTTCTATGATTTATTCTTTGACTCACTCTTTAGGATTAAATGTTTTGATACTCATTAATTTTAAATCTATATTTCCATCGCCCTTTATTAAATATAATTTCTTTTACATTATGATAATTAGTTTATAACATTGTTTTATTGTGACCTAATATTCTACAGCTCATCTTAATTCAATTTTGTGGTTTGTTAAATAATGAAATTATAGATCAATTTATTAAACAAATGTATATTTTCCTTTAAATGTATTATGATATATTTGGAAACCAGAAATTTAGGAATGTTTGCTATTTTTAGAAGTGAATTGCAAAGGGGAATGTAGAAGATTATTATAAGGACATTGAAAGGAAAGATCAAAGAATTGATATATTTCAAGGCAATTCATAGCAAGGTCAAGACTTTAGAACAAGGAAATAAGCACTTATTGTGTGCCAGGAACTCTGCTAAGCACTAGAAAGGTACTTGTAAAGGGATATGCCAAAATTCAGAAAGTCAGAAACAAAGTCAGGAGGGGAATGAAGGATGGAATCCCCAGAAGGAATCCACCCATGAGGGAAAAGTTCTGGAACAGTGTGAAAAAAATCATATGTTCTGCTCAAGGACCTGGGGTGAGGTGGGCCCAGGCACTGAGACAATAGAGGCATGCTGGCAAAGTATGGTAAGTCAGAAGCAAATCTGAAATGGGAAATGTTACCTAGTATTTAGGGAATTAACAGATATACTTGCTCATTCAGAAATACCAATTATAGTGACAGTAAGAGATGCCAATGAAGAACTGAGCATTATAATCCTTCTGAGGAGAATGAGTATCTGGTCAGTAGATTAGAACTCTTCATGACAAAAACAGCTGTTGATAATGGTGAGATACAGAAAAGGACTTAATTAAAAAATGAAGAGCAATGAGCTCTGAACTGCCTTGCCTATGACAGAAAAAGATAGTTCTTCACTAGGTAGGATAGAAACTTAATCCCCTATGCCAGAAAGAAAACATCTCCTGTAATTAGATCCAAGGCTGGGTCTCCTGAACAAGCCAGAGAAGCACCATGTAGGGCAAGACCAAAGTCATGTTTCATACAAAGGAATATCATTTGCCTAAGTTGGGAACTTTCTCTGAAGAAAAATAATGGCCTATTGAAAGCAATCATAGAAAACTTGTATTATTCTTGTGTTACAAGCATTAGGGAATCATCAACCAATCTATTCATATATTTATTTATTAAATACATACTATACTAGGGATACAAAGAAAAAAATTAAAATATCTTTTACCTCAAAGGTCTTATGTCATTCACAGTATTTTATTATTGTGAAACTGACAAACATCAACAATGGTGGGCAAATCCTCTTGCAAAGCAAAACAGTACAAGATAATTTCATGTGAAATTGAATCTCTACCAACTATAGTTTATTGTTTTTATTCATATTTAAAATGGAAGTTGCAGCATTCTCCTGTCTGTCTCTTTTTTAATTTTTTTCTGCTGTTTTGTTTATGTTAGGGAGTCATTGATGCATTTTCTTTCCTTTCTCTCTCTCTCTCTCTCTCTCTCTCTCTCTCTCTCTCTCTCTCTCTCAACAATCATTCAATAAAGATTTACAAAGTGCCTACCATGTGATACGAACTGTGCTAATCATGAAGATGGGCACAAGACTAGTCATTGCTCTCAAGACTCAAGGAACTCACAGTCTAATGAGTAAGAAAAGCAAACAATGATATATAAACCTATTTACAGGATAAATTGGAAATAATCATCAGAGGGTTTGGGAAAGCTTATAATATAATTTGGGGAGAGAAGTAGGGAAGGGGTGTACAGGATACATTTTTAAGTTTAATCTGTAATATAAGGATTTTTCTCCAACAATTCCTTAAGTCTATGCAGTCAATAAAACAATACTGTGAGCCCTGATTTGAGGTGGCTATTGATTTTGTATGCATAAATATCCACAATTTTTGAAGGTATCTTTTATTTGAGTTCTTCTTAAGAGTTCCCCATTGATTATATGTTACAGCCTGTTCATACCCACCATGAACTTCTCCATTTTCTCTTTATTTGAAACTTTATTTAGTTTCTTCAGGAGTAGTAAGGTCCTGTATGTTATTAGTGTATTGGATCACCAATAAACTGTTAGTATTGAAAAGATGAGGTGTTGCTTTAATGAAAGTCTGGGGTTGATAAGGGAGTTTTACAATTTTTCTGAGCAATATTTGATGCTTTACCCTTACATTTTATCTCTGGGCTCAACACATTGTTTATCTGTCCTATATCTGTCCTCAGATATGTCTACATACACACATACCCACACACACACACACACACATTTTGTCCATCCAAAATTTTGTTAAAATCAGGACAGAAATACTATTAACTTGGATATTTCCTATGTGGATAGCTGGGTCCAACTCCTTTCAATGATTCCAGGCTCTTGAAATGTTCTGGGTATTGATGCAATCAGCAAGTTAAAACTAAAATAGAAGGTTACAATGCACCCATGTCTTCCCATCCCATGTGATTCTTGTCAATGCTCTTCCATAAAAAGCTCATAGGGAATCCACTCAATATATTTGAGGCCTTATAGCTATATAATTATAGGAGTTCCTATTTTTGGTAAAAGAGAGCGAAAATGTTTGAAAAAGCAAAGAGATCACTTAGCGACAACTTGTATTTTCATTGTAGACATATTTATTCTCTTTTCTCTGGGGGATGACTATTTAGGAAACAACATGGGCCCAAAAGATCACTGGACAATGAGAGAGCAAACTTGGATGTGTTCTTGTTCTAACTTTGACACTAGTACTATGCCTGGAGCAAGAAACTTCAGTTCCCTATGCCTTAGTTCCTTTATTTTTCAAATGAGATTCTAGGCAACATTCTCTTTAAGATCCCTTCTATACAGGGTTGTGCTAGAGTCTACTTGAAATGACTTGTAAAAGCCAATAATTAAATTTTTAGTAAACATTTGCATTTGAGAAATTGTAAATACTACAAATCAAGGATCAATTCATTGTTTTGTTGATACTTTAGACTTAAAGAAAATGATAGAGAAAATGTAAACCTTTAAAAGAGCCAGCTATGAAACATTTAACAGCACATCTCTGCTTCTATCTCTGGTTCTAATATCTATTATACTCTATTGCTTTTCCTGTGAACTGAGGTTCTGACATCATCTAACAGAACTGTAAAGTATCAGAAATAAAAATGTGGGAAGAAACCTACTATTCACTTAAACAGATCAATATCCACTTGAGCAGAAACGTGTGGATGACCTACTTTGCCCCTTCCTTAAATGGAAGAATCTCTTTCTCTCTCACTCTCTTTGATTCCAGGGACTTATATTCCCAAATTTTAGAAAGGGCTTAAAATAGGGAAAGTATAAACTGATTAGTACAGCAATATCCTCTAAGTTTTCACTCCCTAATGAAGACAGAAATGTGCTAATTAATCAATTGTTCAATTAGCAAGACCCCTGAAGATGGCTTTCCTTCTGGGAAAATAGAAGCTTCTTTCTCTCAGATAAGTTGATTTAAAAATAAGCCTTCTATGCACTGTCAAAGGAATCATCCTTAAAGTTAAACATTTGGGGCATGGACCCCCAAGTGAAGGGTCAGTTATAACTAGGATATTTTACTCCTCTTAATTTTACTGATAAATTAGATCATTTATATTAAGGTTGATTATAGGTGTTATTGCTTAGTTGTATCCAACTTTTATCAATCCCGTGACCAGTATGGGGCCTTGGTAGTTTGCCTCTCCAGTGGATTAAGGCAAACAGAGGTCAAGTGACTCACTGTATCATCACACAGCTAATAAGTGTCTGGGGCTGTATTTGAACTCTAGGATTCCTGGCTTCAGGCCCAGCACTCTATCCATTAAGCAACCTAGATGCTTAATCATTGCTTATCATTGGTAGTATATCCAAAAGAATGATTTTAATAACATTTAATGAAGTAATTTAATTGTTTTAAACTGGACTCATTGTAAAAAGGTCAATGGACTCCACAAATAGATAGTATCACTAATAAATACCCAGTTCCCAAATAACAAAATATACTTATCACTTCATATTCCTGGGGACAAGCCATTAGTCTTATCTGTTACTTATGTTCCCTCTTCTCTCATGGAACTGAGCAAAATTGGTTATTATCTCAGTTATGTATTTCTGCAGTTCCTAAAAATGAATAACTTTGAATTCCTCTTTTGACAGTCATGTCTTCCAGGAAACTAAGGAAAGAAGACCTTCCAGACAGAAAGGACCTTAGAGAGACTTTGGATAGATGTTATATATTGGATATAGGACTAGACTGGAAATCAGGAAGACCTGGATTAAAATTCTGTCCCCTGGCATTTCCTAGCTCTATGACCCTGGATGAATCACTGAACCTCTATCAGGTTTCATAAAAAGGAGATAATATATCTAGAACCTACCTCATAGGATTGCTGTCAGTCTCAAATTCTATTATATATGGAAAACATTTTTTCAAACTTTTAAGTACTCTATAATGTCAACTCTTTTTATCTCTTCCCAACATTCATTTTACAAGAGAAAAAAATAAATGACTTATTTAAGGTCACACAGGGCTTCAGTTGGGTCTATGAACTTTAAAATAAAGCAACATATTTACAAGTGTTACAATATAATTTGTTTCCTTAATAATAATATGTATTTTATTTTGTATGATTTTAAATATTATTCTCAGTAGATATTCATATGCTATACTAGACTGCCAAAAGGGCCCAGGTCATAAAAAGTTAAGAGCCCTTGATTTCATTCAAGGAATTTGTTGTGCTTTCATATACATGATGTACACATGTATATGTGCACATGTTTATAGATGTTTATACAACATATGCACACATACATGTATATACAAATGGATGTTGTTCAAATACATGACTTTGTGATCCTGTTTTATCTTTCATGGCAAATATACTAGAGTTTCCTTCTCCAGCTTATTTTATGAATAAGTTAACTGAGGAAAACAAGATTTAATAATATTCCTAGAGTCACACTGCTAGTGAGTATTTCAGGCTAGATTTGAACTCAGGCCTTTCTGATGCCAGGCTGATACTATATCCACTATGCCATCTAGCTGCCTACAAATACAGATAAACACATTCATATTTGTGAACTGTAAATGTATCTATATCTATACATATGTTTATATAAACCTGCACATCTATATCTGCATACCTTTAATCTATATTGTTTTACATAAGAAAGTTGCAGTGAAAAGGTTTGAGTTTGAGTTTGGGTTTGGGTTGATTAGTGGCCTGAGAAACAATTGTTTGAAGAAGAGATTCACTGCTTGAAAGGGAGTGGGATACTGAAGGGAGGACAAATGGAGGAGATTGTATTGAATATTTTTGAGACCACTTTCCCATTCACAGCATCTATCAGCAATGTGAGTTTTGCCCAAAACCTGATGACTCCATCAACACTCAGTGTAACCACTGGTACTATCCAGGCAACCTGGTTTAGCCCATCTACCAAAATGGCTTTACCAGGATATGTACATGTTGCATCTTCTTGGAGCCACTGAAAAGTGGAGACTAAAGATGGTTTTGAACAGACCTGAAAAAAGGACCAGCAATTCTTCACACCAGATGTGCTAGTCTTCCCTCAACAACCCATAACCAACAAATTACAAACCCATTCATGACTGAGGGGGATGTCTACCCCAAGCATTTCCAAACTTTCCTTGGCAGAATGGGCAGATGAGAGCAAGTTGTTCCAATGGCCATAAAGGCAGCTATAGCAGGTGCTATGGAGTACTTAGAGTTTTGTCAGACACTGAAGATGCCATGGTTATCCACTGCATCCCAGGCCATCTCCAGGCATCCCACCAAAAAGTCTAGCCACAGAACTTAGTTGATTCTAAAAGAGAGAGTGAGGCTGATAACTTTGTTCAACTCTGCCTTACTTAAATGCAGTTCAAGCATCAATCAAAAAATCACCCCCCCAAACCCTCCATGGTGTCACTGATTCTCTTTGAAAAAAAATTGACAAACAGCAACAACCATCTAGATATCAGCCATCCACCCTTGATGGCACCAAATTTCACTTCATGATTGTCTTCCTCATCTCTCTTGCTTGATTGAGAACTCTATTTCTTCCAAAGTCAAGGTCTTCAAGTGGCTAAATACAGGGTAAGCTTCCTGTCTGCAGGCAGATTCCCAGTTAATAATCTTGGCCAAGCCAAGAAGGGTAAAAGAAGACAATAAGTCTTGCAATGTTTTTTCTTCTTATATTTGCAAGTGATCTTGAAATTGTACAGTGTAATGAACCTGAACTTCATTCAGAAATTCAAATCAACAAACATTTTTCAGTCTAGTTAGTTCCCAGTGCAGAAACAGAATCCTTTTCCTCAACTCAGATTGACTATTGGTGTATTTTTTGGCATTTGTTTTTGGTATATTCTCAGCAAAGAGTTAAAGGTATGAATTTGATTTTTATAGGATTAAATTGCCTTTTATTTTTCACTTCTCCTTTGATAGTAAAGTTCTGTTGCAGGTCAAGGACAAGGAAATCTGTTCCTCTACTAGTCATAGAAAAATAATCTTCAGGATATGGGATTTGGCATTATGTACAAATGAAATGTAAATTAAAGAGTTATGTATAGAAAAAATAAAAGTGTAAGAAACCAATCTAATATTCATATGCTTTCTAGGAAATTACAATAATAAATATCAATTCACACCTCTGGATGACCGTGAACTGGGCACTTGCAGTGACATGTCTGTGTTAGAGAAATAGAAGAAATAGATTGTTTGGAGGCATATGATCAGTGGAAGAACAGGAATCATTGAATTGCTTGCCAAGAACTTTGCAAATCAGAGGGAAAAGACTGAGCCTTATTGCCTTTAATATTTTTTTCTGTATTTGCAATGTATAATCTTGAAATAAAAAAATGTATGGATTCTAGAATTTGATTCATCAACCTTAGTGAGATAGTAAGCTTGTGCCATGATTCAGGAAGCATGGCCAGTGCTAAAACTTAAAAAATTAAAAAGAATTAAAAAAGACAAACCCTTGCCCTTTGGAAACTTACAGTCTATTAGAGAAGATTCAATGATTATACAGAAAAGTATTAGACAAGGTAAAATGTGAAAAGGAAGAAGGAAATAGTCAAAGTATTCTAGGACAATTTGAGAATGGAGATAAAAGATTCAACTAGAAGGATCAGAAAATACTTAATAGAATGGATGACATTGGCTTAAAACTTTGAAAGAAACAGATAGTGACAGGTAGCAATTATAAAGGAGTGCTTTCCATTTCTGGCAGATGGTCTGTGTGAGTGTGTGAAAGCAGGAGACAAAACATTCTGGGCTAAGAGCAAGACATTATATAATGTTCAAGGTTCCGTTATTGGTTTCGGACACTAATTATCTTAGAAGTCACTTTCCCAATCTGATCCTTAGTTTCTTTAAATACAAAATTAATCCTTTTCCAGCTCTAAATCTATGATTCAATAAGCTTTTGAGAAGGTGGAGTAGATGATAATCAATCATCTTTTTGGTTCCCAGGCTCACTATCGCATGAAACTCAAGGTCTCTGTGCTAATACTGGATAGTTTAATATTAGAATCTGTTATCCCAGGAAGGGGGAACCAGATGATTTAGTGGATAAGTTACCAGGCCTAGAGTCAATAAGACCTGAAGTCAAATCCAGATTCAGATACTAACTAGCTGTGTTACCCTGGACAAGCCGTTTAACTCTGCATTAGTTTTTTCATCTATAAAATGACTGAATAAAAAATTATCCATGAAAGGGTCACATTTTCCCTTTTTGAAAGAGCTTTCTAACTTAAACCTTAGGAATGGCAACTATCTAGGATTTCTTCATGTGTGGGTAATAAGACAATCTTCCTCAAAGTTCTCAGACATTCTGGCAGCCAAATATGAGATAGCTTTTATTTTTCTGGATCAGAGAATCTTGATACATACTCTTAGATATACACAAAAACTAGAGGAAAGAGAATACTAAAATATTCCATTATGATCATTTTTATTGTTGTTCTCCTTTGTTCTCAAAAAGGACCAATGACATCATAGGGTGATGTCTCAATTAGTGTGTGAATTGGATTTAACTGAAACAGAGTTGCACAAAGTGATCAGTATTATATTCATTGTATTCTCAAGAAGGAGTGGGCACTTTACACTAATCAAAAACTCTTCTACCTAGGAACCTCACTTCTTCACCAAGGCATAAAAATTCAAGGGAAGACTGGCAAGATGTATATGCCCTAGACTCATGGCATGGTTATTCCTCTGAATCTTCCTGTTGATAGGTTGTTTTTTGTTTTGTTTTATTTTATGGCCTTAAGTAGAGGTTTGTGGGTGGCTGTTGCTTCACCCTCAAAGACAAGAATTGTTTAACTTGGCATTACCCATTAAGTAAACTGATGTCCAGGAACCTCCATTTCCAGGATTCTTAGTCTCAACATGTGCTCAATAAAGAGAATGGCAGAAGTAGGCAGTCGGAACATGGAAGTATAGGGATTCTCCTGTCAGGCTATGTGCTAGATGTCTACCATTTCTATGTAATGTGCCTGTAAGTTGATGTTGATGCTTTTCATTTGGGGCTTAGTGAACTTGAACCAGCTCATAAATATGATTATTAATTATTCAGAATGCAGGTATAAATCATGGATTGCTTTGTTGGTTTTGTTTTAGTTTTTGGTATTTTTAATATATTTTTACCAATTGCATGTAATAACAAATTTGCATACAAGTTTTCCTAAATTATATGATCAATCTTATCTCCCTCTATTCCTTTTCTCCCCCATCCCAGTGTTTGCAAGTGATTTGATGTGGGTTACATTTTTTTTGCCATAGACTTTTATTTTTTTTATTTTTTATTTTTTATATGATTCATGTTTTTACTTTCCCCTTCAAACCCCCATAAGACCTCCCCCCCATATCCAACATACATTTCCACTGGTTTTAACACATGTGATCAGTCAAGACTTATTTATATATTATTGATAGTTGCATTGGTGTGGTCATTTAGTGTCTACATCCTGAACCATGTCCGCATCAACCCATGTGTTCAAGTGAGTATTTTACTTCTGTGTTTCCACTCCTGCAGTTCTTCCTCTGAATTTGGGTAGCATTCTTTTCCATAAATTCCTCAGAATTGTCCTGGGTCATTGCATTGCTGCTAGTACAGAAGTCCATTACATCCAATTTTACCACAGTGTATCGGTCTTGGTGTACAATGCTCTTCTGGCTCTGCTCCTTTCACTCTGCATCAATTCCCAGAGGTGTTCCCAGTTCATATGGAATTCCTCCAGTTTATTATTCCTTTGAGTACAATAGTATTCCATCACCAGCATATACCACAATTTGTTCAGCCATTCCCCAATTGAAGGGCATACCCTCATTTAACAGTTTTTTGCTACCACAAAAAATGCAGCTATAAATATTTTTGTACGTGTCTTTTTATCTATGATCTCTTTGGGGTACAAACCCAACAATGGTATGTCTGGATCAAAGGACAGGCATTCTTTTAGCACTCTTTGGGCATAATTCCAAATTACCATCCAGAATGGTTGGATCAGTTCACAACTCCATCAACAATGCATTAATGTCCCAATTTTGCCATATCCTCTCCAACATGTATTACTCTCCTCTGTTATAATTTTAGCCAATCTGCTAGTTGTGAGGTAATACCTCAGAGTTGTTTCAATTTTCATTTCCCTAATTATTAGAGACTTAGAACACTTTCTCATGTGCTTATTGATTTCTTTATATGAAAATTGCCTATTCATGTCCCTTGCCCATTTATCAATTGGGGAATGGGTTGATTTTTTATACAACTGATTTAGCTTCTTGTATATATTTGAGTAATTATACCTCTGTCAGAATTTTTAAACAATTTTTTCCCAGTTTGTTGTTTCCCTTCTGATTTTGGTTGCATTGTTTTTGTTAGAATAAAAACTTTTTAATTTAATATAATCAAAATTATTTATTTTATATTTTATAATTTTTTCTAACTCTTCCTTGGTTTTAAAATCTTTCTTTTCACAGAGAACTGACAAGTATACTATTCTGTGTTCACTTAATTTACTTACAATTTCATTCTTTATATTCAAGTCATTCACCCATTCTGAATTTATCTTGATGTAGGGTGTGAGATGTTGATCTAAACCTAATCTCTCACATATTTTTTTCCAATTTTCCAAGCAGTTTTTGTCAAATAATGGATTTTTGTCCCCAAAGTTGGGCTCTTTTGGTTTATCATACACTGTCTTGCTGATGTCACTTACCCCAAGTCTATTCCACTGATCCTCCCTTCTGTCTCTTAGCCAGTACCATATTATTTTGATGACAGCTGTTTTATAGTATAGCTTAATATCTGGTACTGCTAAGCCACCTTCCTTCACGTTTTTTTTTTTTTCATTATTTCCCTTCATATTCTTGATCTTTTGTTCTTCCAAATAAACTTAGTTATAGTTTTTTCTAATTCAGTAAAAAAAATATTTGGTAGTTTGATAGGTATGGCACTAAATAAGTAAATTAATTTGGGTAGAATGGTCATTTTTATTATGTTAGCTCATCCTACCCATGAACTCTCAGTGTTTTTCCAATTGTTTAGATCTAATTTTAATTGTTTGGAAAGAGTTTTGTAGTTGTGTTCATATAATTACTGTGTTTCTTTTGGTAGATATTTCATAATTTCTAGGGTGATTTTAAATGGTGTTTTTCTTCCTACCTCTTCCTGCTGTGATGTGTTGGAAATATATAGAAATGCTCATGATGTATATGCATTTATTTTGTATCCTGCAACTTTCCTAAAGTTATTGATTATTTCTACTAGCTTTTTAGTTGATTCTCTAGGATTATTTAAGTAGACCATCATATCATCTGCAAAGAGTGATAACTTAGTCTCCTCATTGCCTATTTTAATACTTTCAATTTCTTTTTTTCTCTAATTGCTACTGCTAGGGTTTCTAGTACAATGTAAAATAATAGAGGTGATAATGGGCATCCTTGTTTCATGCCTGATCTTATTGGGAAGGCTTCTAATTTATCCCCATTGTATATGAGGCTTGTTGATGGTTTTTAGGTATATACTGTTTATTATTTTTAAGAAAGGTCCTTCTATTCCTATACTTTCCAGGGTTTTCAATAGGAATGGGTGTTGTCTTTTGTCATTATCTATTGAGATAATCATGTGATTTTTGTTTGTTAGCTTGTTGATATGGTCAATTATGTGGATGGTTTTCCTAATGTTGAACAATACTTGCATTCCTGGTATAAATCCCAATTGATCATTATAGATAACCTTCTTGATCACTTGCTGGAGTCTTTTGCTAGTATTCTGTTTAAGATTTTTGCATATATGTTCATTAGAGAAATTGTTCTGTAGTTTTCTTTCTCTGTTTTTGATCTACCTGGCTTTGGGATCAGTACCATATTTGGGTTGTAAAAGGAATTTGGTAGGACTCCTTCTTTGTATAGTATTATATCAAATAATTTGTATAGTATTGGGATTAGTTGTTCTTTGAATATTTGATAGAATTCACTTGTGAATCCATCCAGCCCTGGCAATTTTTTCTTAGGGAGTTCTTTGGTGGATTGTTCAATTTATTTTTCTGATATGGGATTGTTTAGGTGCTATATTTCTTCTGCTATTAATCTAGGCAATTGTTATTTTTGTAACTATTCATCCACATCACCTAGATTGCTATATTTAATGCTATATAATTGGGCAAAATAGTTTTTAATGATTCCCTTAATTTCCTCTTCATTAGGGGTGAGGTCTCCCTTTTCATCTTTGATACTATCAATTTGGTTTTCTTCTTTCCCTTTTTTAATTAGATTTATCAGTACTTTGTCCATTTTATCTGTTTTTTTCAAAATGCCAGCTTCTAGTCTTATTTATTAACTCAATAGTTCTTTTACTTTCAATTTTATTGATTTCTCCTTTAATTTTTATAATCTCTAATTTGGTCTTTATCTGGGGATTTTTAATTTGTTTCCTTTCTAGTTTTTTAAGTTGCATGCCCAATTCATTAATCTCTGCCCTCTCTAATTTGTTAATATATGCACTCAAGGATATAAATTTCCCCCTGAGTACTGCCTTAGCTGCATCCAACAGAGTTTGGTAGAATGTCTCATCATTGTCATTCTCTTCAATGAAATTATTAATTGTTTCTATGATTTCTTCTTTAACTAACTGGTTTTGGAGAATCATATTATTTAATTTCCAATTAGTTTTTGATTTGCCTATCCAAATGGCCTCAGTAATGATTATTTTTATTGTATTATGATATGAGAAGGTTACATTTATTATTTCTGCTTTTTTGCATTTGTTTGCAATGTTTCTATGCCCTATTACATGGTCAATCTTTGTGAATGTACAATGTGCAGCTGAAAAGAAGGTGTATTCCTTTTTGTCCCTATTTGTTTTTCTCCACAAATCAATTAAATCTAATTTTTCTAGGACTTCATTCACCTCTCTTACCTCCTTCTTATTTATTTTTTGGTTTGATTTATCTACATCTGAAAGAGGAATATTTAGATCTCCCACTAGTATAGTTTTACTATATATTTCCTTCTTGATCTCTGCCAGTTTCTCCTTTAGGAATTTGGATGCTATGCCATTTGGTGCATACATATTGAGCAATGTTATTTCCTCATTGTCTATACTGCCTTTTATCAGGATGTAATTACCTTCTGTATCTTTTTTAATCATATTTATTATTTACTTTGGCTTTGTCAGAAATGATGATTGCCACTCTTGCCTTCCGTTTTCCATTTGAAGACCAAAAGATCTTGCTCAAACCCTTTACCTTAAACCTGTGTATGTCTACCCACCTCAAATGTGTTTCTTGTAGACAACATATGGTAGGATTTTGGTTTCTAATCCACTCTGCTATTTGCTTCCGTTTTATGGACAAGTTCATCCCATTCACATTCAGAGCTATAATTATCAGTTGTGTATTCCCCAAGATTTTGGTATCATTTCCTAGTTCTACCCCTTTTTCTTACACTATTTCCTTTTAAACCAGTGGTTTGCTTTAAGCCAGTAACCCTTATCCCCTCCCTTGATTTACTTCCATTTTTACCCCTCCCTTGTTATTCCCCTTTTTTAAAGGCCTAATGAATTCCCTCTCCCTTCCCTGCCCTTTCCTTTTTTGACCTCCCTCTTCCCCTGCTTCCCTTGGTTTATCCCTTCTGACTTCCTCAGTCAGGTTAGATAGAATTATTTATCCCAATGGATAAAGCTACTCTTGCCTCTCAGGGTTAATTCAACTGAGAGTAAGGTTTAAATATTACTTCTTAATGCTCTCTTCCTCTCCTTCTTCAAATAGTGTTCATCCCCTCCCTTTCCCATACCCTCTTTGTGTGGTATAGAATATCCTATTTTTCTTATTCATTCAAGTTTCTCTTGGTGCCATCTACTATTCACCCCCTTTACCCCCACCCCCATGTCATGTTAGACTATTTAGTACTCCAACCTCTTCCTATGATTAATTTTTCTAATTACTATAATAGTGAATAAATTTTTTGGAAAATTACATGTAACATTTCTCCATTTAGGAATACAAATAATTTGATCTTCTTAAAGCCCTTAAAAAGGCAAAAAATAAAAATGATTTTTCTTTTTTCCCCTGTTTCTTATTTACCTATTCATGTTTCTCTTGGTTTTTGTGGTTGGATATTGAACTTTCCATTTAGTCCTGGTCTTTTCTGTGCAAATACTTGGAAATCTTCTATCTTGTTGAATGCCCATATTTTCCCCTGGAAGTATATAATCAGTTTTGATGGGTAGGTGATCCTTGGTTGTAGACCCAGTTCTCTTGCCTTTTTAAATATCATATTCCATGGCTTGTGGTCTTTTACTGTGGAGGCTGCCAGATCCTGTGTGATCCTGATTGGTGTATCTGAATTGTCTCTTTCTGGCTTCTTGTAAAATTTTTTCTTTTAGTTGGAAGCTCTTGAATTTGGCTGTTATATTCCTGGGGGTTGCGTTCTCAGGGTTTAGTGTAGAGGGTGATGTATGGATCCTTTCAAAGTCTATATTGCCTGCTTGTGGAAGAACTTCAGAGCAGTTTTCTTGGATAATTTCTTGTTGCATAGAGTCCAAATTTCTCTGCTTTTTCAGGAAGACCAATGATTGTCAACTTGTCTCTTCTAGACATGTTTTCTTGATCTGTCAATTTCTCAGTGAAATATTTCATGTTTCCTTCTATTTTATCAGTCTTTTGACTTTGTTTTATTTGTTCTTGCTGACTTGAGAGATCATTAGCTTTTACTTGCCCAATTCTGGTCTTTAGGGACTGGTTTTCTGCTATAATCTTTTGATTTTCCTTTTCAATTTCATCTACCCTGTTTTC
Source organism: Gracilinanus agilis (assembly GCF_016433145.1). NCBI lineage: Eukaryota > Metazoa > Chordata > Mammalia > Didelphimorphia > Didelphidae > Gracilinanus > Gracilinanus agilis. The sequence continues at coordinate 9,978,638 of NC_058135.1, read as the reverse complement.
CAGCTGTTTAATTTTGGTTTCCAATTTCATTATCAATTCTTTTGATTTGGGGGCATCTTTCTCCAATTGGGAGTTTATGTCTTTTAACGTGTTAATTTCCTTTTGAGCTATTTCCCACTTCTCTCACCAAATCTCTTCCATCTTTCTCAGGATCTCAGCTTTGAACTTCAAGACTTTGTGACCAATTTTCATTTTTTTGGGAAGGTTTGGATGTGATTACTTGTTTGTTCTCCTCTGTTGTTTGATCTGTTGTCTGGATTTTTTCTGTGTATAGGTTGTTGAGTGTTAAAGATTTCTTCTTTATCTTTCTCTTTTGAGGTTCTTGTGCCTAGCTCACCATTATTATTATTTCTTTCTCAGACAGAAGTCTGGTGAGGCATACAGGCTCTCTGTCTATCCTATCACAGTTCCATATGCCCTCTCAGCTTTATCCTCATGCCCAGGGTTGGTCTGAACACTTTAGGCTCCTGATATCTCAAGTCTAGTTGTTCTCAGGGTCAAGCCACCTGGAGGTCCCCTTGCTTGCTCCTCTGCCTGAAGGTCCTTTAACAATCTCAGGGTGCTGCTTCCACAGTCATAAACCCCTCTGCCCTGGGTCCCCACCCAAGGTCCATGCCTGAGCTTAATGTCCATGCCTGCACTCAAGGTCTATGTCCAAAGTCCGGTTCTTTAGCCTCTTGGAGTCTTAAGTCTTGGTGTTCTCAGAAGCAGGCCCTGGTGACCCAAGGTAGCTGCCAAGAACTTAATGAATGCCCCAAACTTGCTCTAACTCTTGTGTACTGGCTTTTGCACTGTAGGTGGTATGGCAGGGAAGAAGTTGCTCAGCTTGCATTTTAGTGAGAGCTATTAAACCCCCTTATAGCATGGAAATGCCTCGATCCCACATACCCTCGATGCTGCACCCTGTTGTGGGGTCCCTTTGTCTGGATTTGTTTTTATGTCCCCTTGAGTTTTCCTATATGTGCAGGTTAGGAGAAGTTAAGCAGCTGCTTTTACTTTGCCACCATCTTAACCCGGAAACCCTAGATTTAACTTTTTAAAGGCATCATGTTACATTTTTCTTGATAGAGATAATTGTTAACATTTATAGCATATTCCTGGTGAGTAGAGAGAAAACTCCCCTTATTTTGTTTCAATCAGGTTTAGAAGTCTAAGAGAAAAGAAAGCACATATCATTGGCACAAAAACTGGATTATTCCACAATTCAGTCTTGGGAACTGATAAAAAAGTGACTCCTCCTACCAAGAATTTTTACTTTTAGAACTTATTGAGCATTCACCATAGTACCAATCACTAGAGGCCACTTACAAATGCACCCTGTGTCTATTCAGTGATAAGATAAAACATGTCTACCTTCATAGACATGTTCTATACTTTTATTAAAAGGACCTACCCTGTAATCTCATCACAACATTTCACCAAATTGAGGAGAGCATCTCTTCACTGTGTAAATGGAATTAGCTCAAGCCCATTCATAGTCAAAACTCTAGCCACCAGAGATGATGTTGTCCCCACCTCCCTTAGTGGGGAGGGGAAATGAGTTACCCACATGTTAAAATAAGTAACAAATCAAGAACAAGGGACTGCCCAAAGGGCAGTCCAAATTAGTGTAGAGGCTGCTATTTTTCCACTTGAATTAGAGGTGGACCCACAGGAAGTGACAAAAGACACTATCTCTTCAAGTATGTTGCTAAGTTCCTGTTGAGGGAGTTCTCGCTTTGAACTTGGTCCTGAAGGATCTAGGCTGAGGCCTCAGGCAGCTTCCCCTTTGAATTGTCACGTGGGTAAGTTAGGCTGACTTCCTTGGCCTACCTTGGCCTTTCCAGACTCTCTCTCTATTTCCCTACCTTCTACCTTCCTAATTGTAAATAAACTACCATAAACCCATCCTGACTTGGGTCTATTTTAATTATGGAATCAATCTGAATTATTGATTCCTGGCGACCACACCTTAAAATATATATATATATATATATATGTATATGTATGTGTATATATGTATATGTATATGTACATATAACATATATATAATATCAAATATGACCCCTTAATATATCTACAAAATAAATGCATCATGGGGGGCGGGGGTTGAGGGCAGCACTACCTAGCGGAATCAGGAACAAAAATCTCTTCCAAAGGGTGGCACTTGAATTGAGTCCTAAAGGGTGGGAGAACAACCAAAAGACAAAGATGAAGAAGAGAATTTTAGGTATAGGACACTGCTTGCCTATGAAAAGACTTTTTTGGATCATAAAATTATTTAAGGTGGATCAAAACATACATATTCTCGAACGATAGTCAGGAGCCAGTAAAAATGCAATGCTTTTAATGGGACTTATGCTGATATCTTAATATTGAGGTAGATAGGTAAAAGATAAGAGTATTGGACCTGGAATCAGAAAGATCTGATTTTAAAGCCTACCTTAGACATTTAATTACCTGTGTGACTGGGCAAGTCATTTAATCCCTATCTATTTCAGTTTCCTCATCTTTAAAATGGAGGTAATAGCACCTGTCTCAAAAAGATGTCAGACATAGCATACTTACAGTACCTTTTAAACTTTAAGCATATATAAATGCAATAGATAGTGTTTGTTTATTGACTTAATAGGCTTCTGATCTTTAAAACCTAAGTATATATTCATATTCAGCTATGATGATACTTGCTTTGCTCTTTGTTAGTTAACATATTTTTGTTGTCATTGATTCAATCATTCTTTGAGAACCACATTGGCTGGAAACATATATAAACATCAAAGAATGGAATGTCTTTTTTTCATTCCAGGAGAAACCAACTGGAAAAAAAAAAGTTGTGGCTTTCTTTGAAAGCTAATTCCCTAATTTAAATTCATGTACCAGCACTATATAGCCCTAATTTCTCAATTGTTTGATTACAGAAAAGAAAGGGCCCTGTTCTCTTTGTGCTTTCCTTTGTCTGTCAATACCAAATCAATCATATCCAGTGTTCTGAACCTCCATGAAAAATATCCAATATTTCCATAAACCTCTGATCAAAGGAAGACCACAAGGAAATCTAAGATATTAATGTAACTGAGAAGGGCTGGTGCATTCTATCCTCAAAAATATAGCATCCATTTATAATGTCAGCCATCACTTCTGGGGAGCATACATTGAGTTATTCCCATTCTAGTGACATATATCTCCTGGTCCTTCCAATGACATTTTCTGCTGTTGAAATTGGACCCTTTCTACTAATGGATATGCCTTGATTTTTCCTAATGTTCCTCTTGATAAACAATATGAAACTAGAGTCTTGTTTCCTCCAATTCCCATATCAATATGGGTTGGAGGGTGGTGAAGATAATTGGCAACTGATCAGGTAGAACAGTCCATTCAGTAGACTTTAAACAGAGTGATCGTTTCCATACTCACTGTCTTTCTTCCTCATATCATTTGGCCTCAGGCAACCACTTCCTCAGATTTTAATTGATGGAGGGAGAGAATTTCTCCTTCCCCAACAGCTAACAGCAAGGGTCAGTAAGAATTTTAGGTGAGTATGAGAGTGTCTCATGACCCTGGTGATTTCTTGTGATATATTTCTATCCTATCGCATAGGTGACCAAATAGTGATCCTGAGATAGGTATTTATCTTTTCTTTTTTCTTTTTCCCCTCCCTCCCTCCTTCCCTACCTTTCTTCCTCCTTTCTTTCCTTCCTTTCTTCCTTCCTTTTTCTTTGTTTCTTTCTCTCTTTACTAGCTTGTTTCTTTCTTTTTTCTTCCATGATTTTCAGAGAAGAGCTGGAGTATAGGTGTGGAATGAAGCATACTTTGTTAATGTACGAAATTAAAATTAAGGGTTAGACTAAATATGTGAGAATTCTGATATGGTGGTTGCTGATTTAAAGTATGATAGGTCAAGTCAAAATGAAATTTAATAGCTTTTATTTACAAAGAGTGAAAGTAGAGAAATACTAAAAGAGGGTAGAGAAGATGTCTATCCTATTACACCAAATATTGTTCCAGTGCTAGGCTCAGCCAGGCAGGGCTTGTTAACCCTTGGCCTCCTCCAAGACAGGTAGGCCTCTTTAGAACCAATCTCTCTCAAGAATTCAGGAAAGAAAAGCCAGCTACTTACTAACCCAAGAAATAGTCCAAGAGCCAAGATCCCAACTTGAAGCTGAGGTCCAAGTCCAAAATCATAGATCCAAGCCATAGTCCCAGTCCAAGATCCTCCAAGCTCCAGATTCAGGCCAAAGAAGACCTCAATCTGAAGCCTTTCAGGACTTTTTATACTCACATCTTGTCCCTTCCCCTCTTCACAGAAGGCAATCATAGCTTCCAAATTGCCTAGCACTGCCCAGTGAGTCAGTGTCTCTGGGATCCACTTCTCACCATCTGAAGGTATCAATTCTTGTCAAAGGAGTCACAAGTTTCTGATTGATTGAGTTAAAAGGGTGGAGCTCTCCAAGTAAGTGACTTGTGAATCCTCTTACTTGATAACTAACAAAGTGTTAAATAGGGGTTAAGTAACTGTTAACTCAAAATAGACAAAGAGAGCAAAGAATTCCCTTTAATATTAGATAAGTGATAGAGTGAATAGAATACTGGTTTTGGAATTGGAAGAAATATCTGGCCTCAAATATTTATTAGCTATGTAGCTCTGGGCAAGACACTTAACCTTCTTTGCCTTAGTTTCCTCATTTAGAAAAAGAACTAGAGAAGAAAATGGTAAAGCACTCTAGTATCTTTACCAGGAAAACACCAAAGGGCAGCTAGATGACTCTGTGAATTGAGATCAAGGCCTAAAGATGGGAAATCCTGTGATCAAATCTGTTCTCACACACTTCCTAGCTATGTGTCCCTGAGAAATTGCTTAGCCCTTACCTCTCTTCTGCCTTGGAACTAATACTTAGTAATCATTCCAAGATGGAAAGTAAATGTATTGACTTCCTGGTTAAGATGGCGGGAGAGTAAAATGCAGCTGCTTAACCTCTCCTAACCGAAACATATAGGACTCCTCAAGGGGACATAAAAACAAATTCAGACAAACGAAGGGACCCCACAACAGGGCGCAGCATTGAAGGTATGTGAGATTGGGGCATTTCCATGGTATAAAGGGGTGAAATAGCTCTCACTAAATTGAGAGCTGAGCAACCCCCTCCCCATCACCACCACCTACAGTACCAAAGCCAGCACAAAAGAGTTAGAGCAAGTTTGGGGCACCCATTACGTCATTGGCAGCTCCAGGGCCTGCTCCTGAGAGCAGCAAGACTTAAGACCCCAAGAGGCTAAAGAACATGCGGACTTTGAACAGAGAATTTGAACGCAGGTGTCAGTGAAGGCACAGATGCCAGCGCGGGTGAATGCTTGGAAACCCTGAGTGGGGAACCAGTGCAGACAGGTGCTCGACTGTGGAAGCAGAGCCCTGAGACTATTAAAGGAGCCTCAGGCAGAGGATCAAGCAAGGGGGACCACCAGGAGGCCTGATCCAGAGAATAACTAGACCTGAGACCTCAGGAGCCTAAAGAGTGCAGACAGACCCTGAGTGTGAGGATAAAGCTGAGAAGGAGCTGGGCTAACAATGGAAATCCAGAATTGGGAACCCCAAAAGAGAAAGATCAACAAGAAGAAATCTTTAATACTCGACAACTTTTACACAGAGAAAATCCAGACAACAGAGCAAACAGAAGAGGAGAAAAAACAATCAATCACATCCAAACCTTCCCAAAATAATGAAAACTGGTCACAAGCTCTTGAAGAATTCAAATCTGAGAATATGAAAAAGATGGAAGGAATCTGGCAAGAAAATAACAGTTTAAAAAGCAGAAATTTCACAATTAGAAAGTGAGGCTCAGAAATCAAATGAATTGATAAGCAAATTGAAGACCAGAAATGACCAGCTGGAAGCCTTGAAGAACCAAAAAAACATATTCAAAAGGAAAACCAAAAGATTATACCAAAAACCAGTCTCTAAAGGCTAGAATTGAGCAATTAAAAGCTGATGATTTCTCAAGACGAAAAGAACAAATAAAACAAAGTCAAAAGACTGATAAAATAGAAGGAAACATGAAATATCTCAATGAGTAAGTGACAGACCAAGAAAACGGGTATAGAAGAGACAATCTGAGAATCATTGATCTTCCTGAAAAAGCAGAAATTAATAGAAATTTGGATTCCGTACTAAAAGGAATTATTCAGCAAAATTACCCTGAAGTTCTACAAGAGGGCAATATAGACATTGAAAGGATCCATAGATCACCCTCTACACTAGACCCAGAAAAGACAACCCCCAGGAATATAATAGCCAAATTCAAGAGCTTCCAACTAAAAGAAAAATTTTACAAGAAGCCAGAAAGAGACAATTCAGTTATCAAGGAGCACCAATCAGGATCACACAGGATCTGGCAGCCTCCAAGCTAAAAGACCACAAGACTTGGAATATGATATTCAGAAAGGCAAGAGAACTGGGTCTACAACCAAGAACTGGGTCTACCCATCAAAACTGATTATATACTTCCAGGGGAAAATATGGGCATTCAACAAGATAGAAGACTTCCAAGTATTTGCACAGAAAAGACCAGGACTAAATGGAAAGTTTGATATCCAACCACAAAAATCAAGAGAAACATGAAAAGGTAAATAACAAACAGAGGGGAAAGAAAGAAAACTCTTATTTTTTAAATTTGCCTCTTTAAGGGCTTCAATATGATCTAATTTCTGGTATTCCTTTGTGGAGAAATGCTATGTATAATTCTCTATAAGGAACTCTAATCTCTATTATAGTTTTCACTATTATAGTAAATAGAAGAATTATTCACAGGGAGAGGTAGGAGTACTATATGGTTGAAGATGATATGAGGGATGGGAAAAAGAGGGGTAAATAGTAGAAGACAGCAAGAAAAACTTGAATGAATGAGAAAAATAGGATATTCTATGACATACAAAGAGGGTATGGAAAGGGGAGGGGATGAATACTATTATAAGAAGGAGAGGAAGAGAGCATTAAGAGGTAATATTTAAACCTTACTCTCAGTGCAATTAACCCTGAGAGGGAAGAGTTGCTATATCCATTGGAATATAAAACTCTATCTAACCCTACTGAGAAAGTTAGAAGGGATAAAGCAAGGGGAGCAGGGGAGTAGGGAGGTCAAAAAAGGGAGGGGAGAAGGGGGAGGGAATTCATTAGGCCTTAAAAATAAAAAAGAGGGGAATAATAAGGGAAGGGGGTAGAAAGGGAAGTAAATCAAGGGAGGAGACAAGGGTTACTGGCTTAAAGCAAACCACTGGTTTAAAAGGAAATAGTGTAAGAATAAGGGGTAGAACTAGGAAAGGATACAAAAATGTTGGGGAATACACAACTGATAATTATAACTCTGAATGTGAATGGGATGAACTCGCCCATAAAAAGGAAGCAAATAGCAGAGTGGATAAGAAATCAAAATCCTACCATATGTTGTCTACAAGAAACACATATGGGGTGGGTAGACATACACAGGTTTAAGGTAAAGGGCTTGAGCAAGATCTTTTGGTCTTCAAATGAGAAAAAGAAGGCAGGAGTGGAGATCATGATTTCTGACAAAGCCAAAGTAAAAATAAATATGATTGAAAAGGATAGGGAAGGTGATTACATCCTGATAAAAGGCAGTATAGATAATGAGGAAATAACATTGCTTAATATGTATGCACAAAATGATATAGCATCCAAATTCCTAAAGGAGAAACTGGCAGATCTCAAGGAGGAAATAGATAGTAAAACCATACTAGTGGGAGATCTAAATATTCCTTTTTCAGATCTAGATAAATCAAACCAAAAAATAAATAAGAGAGAGGTAAGAGAGGTGAATGAAATCCTAGAAAAAATTAGATTTTAATAGATATGTGGAGAAAAATAAATAGGGACAAAACGGAATACACCTTCTTTTCAGCTGCACATGGTACATTCACAAAGATTGACCATGCAATAAGGCATAGAAACATTGCAAACAAATGCAAAAGAGCAGAAATAATAAATGTAACCTTCTCAGATCATAATGCAATAAAAATAATAATTAGTAAGGGCACCTAGACAGGTAAATAAAAAACTAATTGCAAATTAAATAATATGATTCTCCAAAACCATATAGTCAAAGAAGAAATTATAGAAACAGTCAACAATTTCATTGAAGATAATGACAATGAAGAGACATCCTACCAAACTCTGTGGGATGCGGCCAAGGCAGTACTCAGGGGGAAATTTATATCCTTGAGTGCATATATTAACAAATTAAGGAAGGCAGAGATTAATGAATTGGGCATGCAACTTAAAAACTTAGAAAGCAAGCAAATTAAAAATCCCCAGATGAAAACTAAATTAGAAATACTAAAAATCAAGGGAGAAATTAATAAAATTGAAAGTAAAAGAACTGTTGATTTAATAAATAAGACTAGAAGCTGGTATTTTGAAAAAAAACAGATAAAATAGACAAAGTACTTGTCAATCTAATAAAAAAAGGAAAGAAGAAAACCAAATTGACAGTATCAAAGATGAAAAAGGGAGACCTCACCACTAATGAAAGGGAAATTAAGGCAATCATTAAAAACTATTTTGCCCAATTATATGGCAATAAATATAGCGATCTAGGTGATATGGATGAATATTTACAAAAATACAAATTGCCTAGATTAACAGCAGAAGAAATATAATGCCTATATAATCCCATATCAGAAAAAGAAATTGAACAAGCCATCAAACAGCTCCCTAAGAAAAAATCACCAAGGCCTGATGGATTCTCAAGTGAATTCTGTCAAACATTCAAAGAACAACTAATCCCAATACTATACAAATTATTTGATATAATAAGCAAAGAAGGAATCCTACCAAATTCCTTTTATGACACAAATATGGTACTGATTCCAAAGCCAGGTAGATCAAAAACAAAGAAAACTACAGACCAATTTCCCTAATGAACATAGATTCAAAAATCTTAAATAGAATACTAGCAAAAGACTCCAGTAAGTGATCAAGAGTATTATCCTTCATGATCATGTAGGATTTATTCCAGGAATGCAAGGATGATTCAAAATTAGGAAAACCATCCACATAATTGACCGTATCAACAATCTAAGAAACAAAAATGACATGATTATCTCAATAGATGCTGAAAAAGCCTTGACTAAATACAACATCCATTCCTATTGAAAACACTGGAAAGTATAGGAATAGAAGGACCTTTCCTAAAAATAATAAACAGTATATATCTTAAACCATCAAGAAGCATCATATGCAATGGGTACAAATTAGAAGCCTTTCCAATAAGATCAGGTGTGAAACAAGGATGCCCATTATCTCCTCTATTATTTAACATTGTACTAGAAACACTAGCAGTAGAAATTAGAGAAGAAAAAGAAATTGAATGTATCAAAATAGGCAATGAGGAGACTAAGTTATCAGTCTTTACAGATGATATGATTGTCTACTTAAAAAATCCTAGAGAATCAACTAAAAGGCTAGTGGAAATAATCAACAACATTAGCAAAGTGGCATGATACAAAGTAAATGCACACAAATCATCAGCATTTCTATATATTTCCAACACATCACAGCAGCAAGAGGTAGAGGGAGATACACCATTTAAAATCAGCCTAGCCAATATAAAATACTTAGGAATTTATCTACCAAAACAAACACAGCAATTATACGAAAACAACTACAAAACTTTCCAAACAATTAAAACTAGATCTAAACATTTGGAAAAACATTGATTGCTCATGGGTAGGAAGAGCTAACATAATAAAAATGACAATTCTACCCAAATTAATTTACCTATTTAGCGCCATACCTATCAAGCTACCAAAAAACTTCTTTACTGAATTAGAAAAAAAAACTGTAACAAAGTTCATCTGGAATAACAAAAGTTGAAGAATATCAAGGGAGATAATGAAAGAAAATGATAAGGAAGGTTGCCTGCCAGTACCAGACATTAAACTATACTATGAAGCAGCAGTTATCAAAACAGTATGGTACTGGCTAAGACACAGAAGGGAGGATCATTGGAATAGACTTGGGTTATGTGACGTCAGCAAGACAGTGTATGATAAACCCAAAGAGCCCAACTTTTGGGACAAAAATCTACTATTTGCCAAAAACTGCTGGGAAATTTGGAAAACAATATATGAGAGATTAGGTTTAGATCAACATCTCACACCCTACACCAAGATAAATTCAGAATGGGTGAATGACTTGAATATAAAGAGGGAAACTATAAAAAAAATTAAATGAACACAGAATAGTATACCTGTCAGATCTCTGGGAAAGGAAAGATTTTAAAACCAAGCAAGAGTTAAAGAAAAATACAAAATGTACAATAAATAATTTTGATTATATTAAATTAAAAAGCTTTTGTACAAACAAAAACAATGAAACCAAAATCAGAAGGGAAACAACAAATTGGGAAAGAATCTTTATCACAAAAAACTCTGACAGTGGTTTAATTACTCAAATATACAAGGAGTTAAATCAGTTGTATAAAATAATCAAGCCATTCCCCAATTGATAAAAGGGCAAGGGACATGAATAGGCAATTTTCACATAAAGAAACCAAAATTATCAATAAGCACATGAGAAAGTGCTCAAAATATCTAATGATTAGAGAAATGCAAATCAAAACAACTCTGAGGTATCACCTCAGACCTAGCAGATTGGCTAAAATGAGAGAAGGGGAGAGCAATGAATGTTGGAGGGGATGTGGCAAAAATGGGACATTAATGCATTGCTGGTGGAGTTGTGAACTGACCCAACATTCTGGGTGGCAATTTGGAACTATGCTCAAAGGGCTATAAAAGAATGCCTGCCCTTTGATCCAGCCATACCATTGTTGGTTTGTACCCCAAAGAGATCATAGATAAACAGACTTGTACAAAAATATTTATTGCTGTGCTTTTTGTGGTGGCAAAAAACTGGAAAATGAGGGTATGCCCTTCAATTGGGGAATGGCTTAACAAATTATGGTATATGCTGGTGATGGAATACTATTGTGCTCAAAGGGTTAATAAACTGGAGGAATTCTATGTGGACTGAAAAGACCTCCAGGAATTGATGCAGAGTGAAAGGAGCAGAGCCAGAAGAAGATTGTACACAGAGACCAATACACTGTGGTAAAATAGAATGTAATGGACTTCTGTACTAGCAGCAATGCAATGACCCAGGGCAGTTCTGAGGAACTTATGATAAAGAATGCTACCCGCATTCAGAGGAAGAACTACAGGAGTGGAAACACAGAAGAAAAGCAACTGCTTGAACACATGGGTAGAGGCAGACATGATTGGGGATGTAGACTCAAAAATAACACTCCAATGCAACTATCAACAATTTGGTAATAGGTCTTGATTAATGACACATGTTAAAACCATTGGAAATGTGCATTGGCTATGGGGTGGGGGAGTTGGGGGTTAAGGGGGAGGTAAGAGCATGAATCATGTAATCATGTTAACTTTTCTAAAAATTAAAAATTATTAAAGGAAAAACAAAACAAAAAAAGTTTTGGCAATAGACGAAGACTGAAGAAAAATAAGCAAAAGAGTCATCAAGAGACCAAAAACATCAGTGTTTTGAGCTTTCTGGGTTTTATTTTTAGCTGCACATATGCCTAATAATTGCGAAGACACGCGATTTAAAAAACATAATCTGTAAGAGGTATTTGGCAATAATATTCAATATTTCCATATTGATTTTCTCATGTGACTAAAATAAGATGATAATCTAATCAACAAAAATTCAAGTCAGTAAATACTTATTAAATATTTTCTATGCATAAAGCATTATCTTAAGTGATGTAGGAACTAGTTTTACCCTCATTTTGTCAAAAGTGCAATTATTTTTCCAAAACATACTGATTCTTGAGACTGAATGATTTCAACTCTTATTTGCTATTTGGCATAATAATTTTATGATATTTAAAATAAAACCTCAATAATAATGGCCCCCCCAAAAAAAGAAAGTAAATGTTTTTTTTTTTAAAAGAAAACCCCAAATGGGGCCACATGATCGAAAAATGACTGAACAAAATACTGCGTAGTTAAAAGGTATAGTTCTGTTATGGGGAGTAGAGACAGGTTAGAGAGGAATCATTATGAAATGACTTGTAAAACAACCTAATATTTTAAATAATTAACAAACTACATATGATTAAATATTCTATAACAGTGATTTCAAACCTATGGCACATATGCCCAAGAGGACACATGCACTATCTTCCCTCCCCCTGCACCCCCAGAGTTTGTTACTAGGAAGGCAGAGGGACTCAGACAGAGCGGCTTCCTTCCCCTATTCCACCTGATGACATTTTTTCACATAGCCCAACCCAGACAGCAGCCCAATTAGAGTACTTTCTCCTTCCCCTGTGTGAGGAAAGAGTGGATGGGGAACTGGGAAAGCTTGGCACTCAGTGAGGGTTGAGGCACAGCATGCAGTCTCTAAAAGGTTCACCATTACTGTCCTATAATAATGTTATATAACATATTTTCAACATTTAAATAATAAACTTTTTTAAGTGGCAGGTTTTTATCACAGTTTTAAGAAGCACATGAACAGATATTAGACTTCAAAGGACTAGCCCAGGATGTTTCCATGTGGCCTTCAAGGAATTTTAATGCGCTTAATACCTAGTAATATGAAGCACATTCAGACCCCAAGGCTTCTCCTCTTCCTTCTCCTTCTCCTAGATCAGAAATTTCTGGGAAGTGTGATGTAAATTTCTGTGCCCTAGAATACTGTTGCTTTAAGATAAATAGAAAGAGTCATGCTTCCCTACATTTCTTATCTTATATACCTGGAGTTCTCATTACTTTCATGGGCATTAGCCCTTAAAAGAAATGTATCAAGGGCAAAAAAATTCAAGGAAGAAGTGGCATCATTATTGAGTCCCAGATAACCCAGATGAAACTAGAAGAGTGACTCAGCTCTTTATTCAGCACTAACTTTTAGGGGACTAAAGAATCATGCAGTTTGTTTACTGAATGGGCTAATTGTCAATGGAAAACTACTTAGAATGGAAAGAAGTCCACCAAACAGCAGGAGTTTCTGATTAAATAGACTACTTTGCATCTAGTGGAAATTAGAAGCAAACCAGAATCGGTCAGATTCATGATAGAGAGGAAACGCAGGATAAGGGCACAGCATGACCAAAATGTAAATCACACTGGGAGAGAAGAAAGAAAAACTCTCAGGGAAGGGTGGGCAGAGTTAGAAGCTTCAAAATTGAACAACTTATTTGTTTGTTTGTTTTTAATTAGCATGTGACTGTTCCATAAAACTTCCCAGAGTACACAGGATACTGGAAACAAAGAATTGAGTATCATCAGAGAGATGTGTTATTAGGACAGAGGGACACTTAGCAAAATTGAAGCCATAGAAATGGTCATACTGTGTTCCACCCCAGTATGCTAGTCATATTTAAAGGTTTTAGTGTAGGTGGACTCAATTGTCTGTTGGAGCCAATTGTTAAATTTTCATTGTGAGCATTTGTAATTTAGAAATTGACAAATGCTAGAAATCAGACCTTGATTAAGAAAGTGATGGAGAAAATGTTAGTGCAGATTACTTAAACTTAAAACTACGCCTTGTATACATTCCTGCCTCCTCTTTTTATATCCAGTACATCTTTGATTATAACTACTATGGAGATTTACAGGAATCATCATAGAAAAGAAAGAGTATGGTACAAGACTCTTTGAAAGCAGAGGACTAGGACTGATTCAAATCTTCCCTCTAATATCTACATTTTACAGGCCCTTGTAGAAGTCATTTAACTTCTCTGGACCTATTTCCTTCTCTGTATGATGAAGGAGATGTACTAGATTAGAAGTTCTTAATGAGAGTCTATGAACTTTAAAAATAAATATTTTGATAACTGAATTTCAGTATAATTGGTTTCTTTTGTAATTCTATGTATTCTGTTCTATGCCTTTAAAAACATCACTCTGAGAAGAGGCCCATTGATCTTGCTAGATTGCCAAAATGTTCTATGACACCATACTTAGGAATTCTTGATCTACATAGGATCTGAGATTGCTTCCAAAAGGGCATTTTGATAAAAACACAAGTCCATCAAATTATATTTTTTAAAAGAGATTTCATTCTGAGTTTTTAAAATTCATAACCTACAAGAGTTTCTGATCCTACCCAATCCTCTAGGAATTTATTATGTATTATAATTCAGATCTTTAAGATTCTGTAGTTCATTTTTATACAAATATAATATAATATTCATCCCTATACAAAATGGCAGTTTCAAATTATGACTCCTTCTAGGAGAACTCCCATTTGATCCTTTTTTTCCTCAAAAGCTAGGCCTTACAGTCTTGGATAAGAGAGCTTCAAGAGAAAGACCTAAACTCTGGAACTCTCTCATTTTTCTTTTTTTTGTTCAACATATATTTTTTTCTACTACCTTTATTTTCAGCAATATTGTACTCATAATTATGGCCCTAGGAAGACCAATTATTATGTTATTATTTTTCTTTTTATTTCATTACTGCCCAATTGCCTAAAGGCCTTGCTTTCAATTCTTTCTCTCTCAGGGCCAAATGAATGAACACATGGTGATTAGATCACTGCTGTAGGTTAAGTCTCACAAATTATGGTGAACATAAATGATTGTGTTATAATCAAAACTGCTTCATCACATAGTACATACTGTTCAGAAAAAAAATTGTAGCTATATGTCTAGTTGGTCAGGTCTACATTAATGGGACATTAATGGGACTTTTCAGTGCTGCTAATCAGACTGAAAGTGATTATATGGCTTTGCTCATCATTTAACCCCAGGCTCTCTGTTTCTGCAAATGCAAAAGGAATGTCTTGTACTAGCTAACTCCAAATTCCTTTCTAGATCTTTAATTCTCTCAGCACTTTCCTGATTTAAATCTGATGATTCTCAGTTTTGTCATTTTTTCTCAGTGTTCCCTTTAGAAATTGGCTTATGTGGTAGGTGAGCATACTTAATGATTTAGAGGCAGATAGTGTAAGGAGATACTAGCTATGGCACACTGGGCATGCCACTTAGCTTTAGCTATAGTATTCTTGGAAGTTTCCATTTGAAGATTTTTTTCTGGAGGTGATCTGTGAATTCTTTCAATTTAATTTTCTTATTAGAGGGTAACTGGGCAGTTATATTTGATAATTTCTTGTATTATGATATCCAAGATTTTTTTATAATGGCTTTCAGATAGTACAATAATTCTTAAATTGTTTCTCCTCAATCTATTTTCCAGGTCAGTTGTTTTTTTTTCAATAAGAAACTTCAACTTCATGTTATCTTCTGCATTTTCATTATTTTGATTTTTGTTTTCTTGTTTCTTGATTTCTCATGAAATCATTAGTTTCTAGTTGCTCAATTCTGATTTTTAAGACCTGATTTTCCTCTATCATCTTTTGGGTCTCCTTTTTCATTGGGCCCATTTCTTCTTGCATCCATTTCATTTCTCTTCCCCACTTTTCCTCTGCCTCTCTTAATTGGTTTTTGAAGTCTTTTTTGAGTTCTTCCAGAATCTGTGTCCAATCCATATATTTCTTTTGAAATTTGAATGTGTTTGCTTTGTATCCACTGTCCCCTTTGGTATCCATACCTTGTTCTTTGTCTCCACAAAGAATTAGGTACTTTTTTTGTCTGCACATTTTTCCTACTTTTTTTATAGGTATGTTCTGTTTTCTGGGAGGTTAGGGTACCCTCTTAAACTTCAGTCTTTCCTTGATGCTGCCCTTAGCTTTTTTTCTGGGTTTCTGCCAATTTCAGTCCTTCCAAGATAGTATGATGGTCTGAGGGCTACGGGCTCTAAGGGCCACCTCCCTCTGCTGATTCAATTAACCCTTGAGATGTTGATAGCTTAAAGACTTGCCTCAGGCTTGGGCATAGGCTTTTGGTCTTACTCTGAGCCTGATCAAGTCAGGGACTACTCAAATTCTAGCCTCAGACTTGGGTGTAAGCTTTGGTCTTACTGTGTACTTGACCTAATCAGGTGCACAGTTGATTGCCCTGTCCTAGAGATCCACTCTGAGCTTTTGACAAAAAGATCTTTGGGTCTACCAAGTACTCCAAAGGAGGGTCTATTTCCTTGCCACAGACCCAGACTGGGACTCCGGGCTTGCTTTGGATCAGTTAATTCAGCACAGACTGCCCAATTCAGCACAGACTCCCTTGGGCTAGAATTCCAGACTTCACCACAGGTTTAGAATTTCAAGGAGTGTGGGCTGTTTGGACCTCTATTTTACCCAAACAGGGTCTCATGATGTGGATGTTGGATTAGGTTTAGGTTCCAAACTTAGAATAGCAGATGTGGGGTAGCTTGTTTTTGACTTGCTCTTCACTCCTTGCTATAGCCTCCTGCTGACTATGCTCCCCTCTTGTCCCAGTGCCCTAGATGTTCTCTGCCTACCTTTTGGGTTTTTTCTTTTCTTGAAAGTTGTTTCACTCTGTCTCCTTTTGGTTCTTTCACTCCTGTATGTGTTTTGTGGCATTATTTTAATGTTTGTTGGAGAGGATTCTCATGGCATCTCTGAGTTTCTCTGCTTTACTCCACCCTCTTGGCTCCACCTCTGGAACTTACTCAGGTTATTCTACATGGATATCCTATGTGGAACTTCCAATGAATAAGACAAAAGCAGTGTGGGGAATTAGAAGTGGTTGAGAAAGAATAGAAGCTCTGAGATCAGAAGGCCAGGGTTCAAATCTTGGATCTTCTGTGACTCTGGTCAAGGCCTTTCCTCTCTGTTAACCTCAGTGTCCTCATCTCTATAATGAGGAGGTTGTATGCAATGATTTATAAGATCTTTACCAACTATAAATCATAAATGATTATACATTATAGCAAATGACATTTCAGTTTGCTAATTGCTAAATCATACTGAAGGTAATGGGACCTTAGAATACATCATTAAAATTAGTCACAGAAACCATTTTGGAGTTTTGGAAAGAAAAATGAAAGAAAGAAAAAAATTCAAAATTACCTACCTGAACATTTTATTAGATGTCTTCTCCACCTGCAGGGTGATGGATCAGAGGTTTTTGTTACAACTTTCTGGCCCTACTCTTCAGTTTTCAGGTTTTCAATTCTGATTGAGCTGATAGCTAAAATTCAGTTCAGTTCTTAGAGTAGAAATAGGCTGAATTAAATGTTTGATCACACATTTGTATCATTCAATGTCTTGGATTAACAATGGGTTGGTATATACTCTTTTTCTTCTCACAAATTCTGTGTAAGCTGGCCACAGGATGGAGTCTAGTCCCAGGCTGCTGCAATAGGCCGAATGGGCATGTTGTACAGACATCTGCATCCCTTCAAAAGAAACCTACAGGCTTCACTTGAGAGGAGAATTGGAGTAAACAACCCACATACAACAATTCAATTAAGCAAATGCATCATGGCGATTTGGTCAAACTGGAAAGTTGGCAGGTCTTGTTCCCCTCATATGGCAGAAATTAAAAAGGGAAGGACCAAGCAAATCCTGTGTTTTTTTAATTGTTTTTTTTTGCTAGTCTTAATTTTGAAGAAGTTGGTCCCTTATTCCAAAAACAACAGCATTGGGGAGGACATGCAAATGCAATAATGCTCCCCCAGGGATCACAAGACAGCAAAGGGCAGCCATATTTTTTAGTAATGGAGCTCAGGCATTTGGCTTAGAAGGGTCATTATGTTTCAGTGTTGTTTTATAGCCAGTTATCTTGGTGTGGTGAAACTATACTTGGGTTTGCTTACAGAAGACCTCAGTTTGATCAGTTCCAAGACTATGTAAATTGGAATGAATTATGTTCTGTCTCTGGGCATTGCTTTACCCATGAGTGATAAAAAGATTTTTGACTATGATATTTAAATCTATTTCTACTTTTTAATTCTATATGTAAATCATTTTTTGTCAGAAGCTCAACTTAATTGTTTCCTTTACTTTCTTCTATGGGGAACAGATTCCATTTAGAAATATGAGGGACAGAATATGGTGACAAGTTCAAGATGACCTGCACACATTCAGTGTCATGTCCAGGAAAGACGAAGATCTTTAAAGAAGGCAGAAGTGATACATTGGAACACTGAGCCAAATGTGTTGGAAGATTTTGGTACATTCTCTAGAGACTTACTGTAACACAATGAGGAAGGATGTCAGCATATCCAAGGACAAGAGCATGTTTTGTCTTAAGGCGGTGATGGTGAACCTATGACATAGAGACCAAAGATGGCACGTAGAGTGCTCTCTGTGGTCAAGCACCCTGCCTCCTCTGCCCCACTTCCTGCAGAGTTTATTACTAGAAAGGCAGAGGAACTCTGATAGAACTACTACCTTCTCCCTCTCCACCACACTTGATGACATTTTTTTTTCACATCTCCCACCCCTCTGCCCAGCAGCCCAATGGGAGCTCACAGGGGTAAGGTGGATGAGTTGAGCTGGAATGGAGCTGATCACCTGGGCCACTCCCCTCCCCCTCTCTATGGGTACTGAGACATTCCTCACTTTATGCCCCACCCCATTCAGGAGCCTAATAGGAGTACTTTCTCCCTTCCTTGTGTAGGGTAAGGGTGAGAGGCAGGGCATGTCCAGTACTTGGTGGGGAGGAAGAGTACAACACTCAGTCTCTGGGGGGACGGGCCTGGTACTCAGTCTGGGAGGTGGGGTGGCGGTTGTTGTGAGGATTATTTAGGTATTAGTATATATATAATTAATGTGGACCTAGCAGGAAGGGCTGGAGAATTCCACATTGAATAGGGAAGCAAGAAGTGGCTTGTGCCTGAGAGAGACTCTGTTGGGGTTGGGACAAAAACTATTGCGACCCTGGGAGATCTCAAGAGCTAGGGGAGTTGTATCCAGATTCCCTGGGATCCTGGAGAGTGGTGAAGGCTTACAGCAGAGGACATCAGACCTGCAGAGCTGCACTGAATAGGGAGTGATTTGTGATCTGGTAGACAGCATTGCAAACTTTCTCTCCCTACCTGGATACCTTGGATCATCTGTTCTGGTGGAGTTGACTCCTGGCATCCTGAAACCATCCCTGGATTAGCTGTGAGATCCCAAGTAAAACCTTCCTCAGGTCCTTAGCTAAGCTGACCAAACCTGGCTGGAACCAGGTTGGGAGGAATTTTCCCCTTGTGACTCCAGTACTGCTTTCTTTGGGCCCTGTCTTGCTTAGATCTAAGAAGAGTGTAGATAAGTCCCTTTCCCTTGACCCTGTGATTTGCCCTTAGTCTATTGGTGTAGAAAAACCCTATTCCCATCCTTTACCTTAGTTTGTCCCTGATTAAAATGAGTTATTAAACTCTTGCCTTTACTTATCAGCTTCCATAAGCTCTGTCTTGTTGATGCTGGGTGGCAGTTGGAGGCCAACAGCCATTTCTGTTACAGACATCCAAACAGCCTCCCTACTTGTTGGGCCCCTTCCTGTCATTCCTGTCTCTCACACACCCACCTGGACCCATATTTACTGTTTAAGGCACCTTTCCCTGGCTTCTCCCTTAACAGGGTGGGGATCTGGCACTCCATCTCTAAAAGGTTTGCCATTTTTGCTCTAAGGGGTTATCAATTTGTCAAACAGAGAAGCCTTTTCACACACACATACACACAAAAACTATTCCAAGAGTTAATATTCTTTAAAAGAAAGTTGCTATATAAACAAGAATTAATTTCCTTCAAAGTGATTATTATTTTATAATTTGGGCTACTTTCTCTGTCTAGCTTTGCATTTTACACTGATCTTGTGAAGGTCTTCCCATTAATTCTCCCCCCCAAAAAACTATCTTCTAACCATGTGATAAAACTTCTTATTGATCTTTTAATAGTTTATGGTTACTAGTTTAACATTTGGATCATTCATTTTTTTGTCATACCTTGTTCTCACTGTATAATAGCTTTATTTTCTTCAGCTCTTCTAGTCATCATTTGGTCAGAGCTTAAACCTATCTAAAAGTATCATGCTGCTTTCCATGGACTTTTTATTAATGGGCAATTGTGGTTGTTTTGGAGATATTCAATTCTATAAATTTGCAGCCATATAATATCACTGGGAAAATATTGGTGTTAAAAAATTGTCTCCCATGTCAAGCAGTAGCTTGTGATGAAGATATCATTCTTTATCTTTATAATTTCATAGTTAAACCCATAGAAAAATTGCCAACACCTATTGCTTCCCCTTCCTTTCCTCTCAATCACTCTTAATCCTTTGCCAATTAGTTTCTGACCTTGCCACTCAACTTTGTATGGACCTGGAAGAGGGTCCAGGAATGGAGACTACAAAGATTAGAGAAGACAGGTAGGGGAATAGAAAAGAGTGTCACCAAAGACCAGAGAAG
Source organism: Gracilinanus agilis (assembly GCF_016433145.1). NCBI lineage: Eukaryota > Metazoa > Chordata > Mammalia > Didelphimorphia > Didelphidae > Gracilinanus > Gracilinanus agilis. The sequence goes on along the minus strand of NC_058135.1, from coordinate 9,958,370 downwards.
AGAGAAATAAGTAGGCATCATTATGAAATCCTGTAGAATGGTCAAAAACAATTGGAACTGATAAAAGGTCACCAGATGTAATGACAATTAAGAGATTGCTGATAAACTGGAGTCCTAATCACTTGACCTACATAAACTATATCCCTAATTACAAAAAGAACCCCTGGTTTAATAGAAAGTTCTTGAATTTGGAATCAAAAAGTCAAATCTTGTCTTTGCCAATGATTACTTCTACCATCTTAGTCAAATCACTTAATCTCCTTTGGACTCTTAATTTCATGATCTGAAAATTGAGGTATTTGATAGGCCCCTTCAGGCTCTGAATCTGTGATCCTATAATTGCCCTTCTCTTTGCCAAGGCAAATTCCTCTACATGCAGAAGGGACCAATTTTTATCTTGTGCTCTCCAAGTGATTGTAGACTCTACTATCCCCAATCTCTCCTATCTTCTATCTTTATCTAATAGCTCCATCTCTATAGCCTATGGTATTCCCTGAATGCCCCTGTTTTTTCCATTCTCAAAAAAAAACCTTTCACTTTATCCATCTAGAGCTGTCATTCCATCTCTCTTCCCTTTGGTGGCTTAAACTCCTGAAAAAGAACTATAATAAATAGATACACTTCCTTTCTATTCATTCTTTTCTTAACTCTCTATATGCTGACTTAATTCAACCAAATCATTAAAATGAAACTGGTATCTCCACAGTTGCTAATGATCTTTTATTTGGCAGATCCAATGGCCTTTTATCAGTCTTCTTACTTCTTGACCTCTCTATAGATTCTGACACTGTTGCTCACTTTATTCTACTGAATATTATCTTCTTTTTAGATTTCTGTGATTCTAGGCAACTGGGTGACATAATAGATTGAATGCTGGGCCAGATGTTAGCAAGTGCCCATTTCAAATCCAGCCTCAGACATTACTAGCTGAGCGACTCTGGATATATCACTTAACCACCACTTATCTAAGTTTCCTCAACTGTAAGATGAAGATAATAATAATACCTATCTCATTGTGTTATTTGTTGTGAGGATCAAATAAAATTGTAAAATACTTGAAAAAAAGCACTTAGCATAGTGACGGGCACTTAGTAGTTTCTAGATAAATGCTTATTCTGTTTTCTTCTCCCTACTCTCTCCTGATTCTCTTCCTGGCTATCTGACTGCTGCTTTATAGGCTTCTTTCCTAGATCTTCATTTTTTATGAATCATCAGTCTCAAGAGACTCTAATTCTGGACATTTTTCTCCTACTATACTATTTACTCAATGATTTCATCAAGTACTATAGATTCAGTTTTCATCTCTATATTAATGACTGTCAAATCTTCATATCCAGCCCTAACCTCTGTATTGTACTCTAGTCTTATATCTTCAATTGCCTATTGGATATCTCAAATTGGATGTCAAGTAGACACCTTAAACTCAGCATGTCCAAAACTACTCTCATCTTTCTCCCTAAACCCTCCCAATTTTCTACTTTTGAGGGCCCAGAACCTCTGTTTACTATCTTCCATACAACACAAGATTTTCTCTCTTTAAGAAAAGACAAAGCTCATCATATATGTGTTCACCCTCAAAGACATAGCCCTAATATAAACTATACAAATATTTAGTCTTCAGTAAGTTTTTGTTGAATGAATGAGAAACTCAAATCAATCCATTTGATTACAAACTTCTAGAGGATCTTATTTTGTTCTGGTTCTCACTACAATTATAGAAAAATAGTTGTTATAAATTAACAATATTTTGTATTAAATAAATAGTTCATAATAGGTTGCTTTATGCCTAAAAAACATACTTAATGTCAAATCCCCACTTGAAATTTAGAGACACTGACAAGAAAAAATAAATCATCATTTGCTGGTTATTATAACCTTAAAGATACATATATTTCATTTATTTCATCTGAAAACTTTGCAATCCTAGCAACCTAGCATACAATTTGTGTATGCTACTCCATACACTACAGTACATGTTAGGGTGGAAAAAAAAACACCTATCCTTTGGAATCAGGTGACTTGGTGATTGAAAATTGGGCACTTTCTAGCAGCCTCTCAGGGGAAGTTCATTTATTTCTCTAAACTTCAGGGTTTTCTTCCTATCTTTAAAATTGAAGAGATAATTCTTATATTGTTTACTATGCAGAGTATTGTAACAAACGTAAAATGTTTCAGCATGGTAGTAATGGTATTTACTTTTGATTCCACAGTTCTGAATTCTCTATCTGGCAGGGAATGAAAAAGTTCAAGAAAGAAGAGGAGAAAAAAAGAGGAGGAAGAAGAAGGGAAGGAAGGAAGGCAAGAGAAGGAAGGTGGAAAGAAGACAAATGAATTTAATTTTTTTAAGTAATTAAATTAATAGAAAGCCATGAGAGTAAGTTTTTTCAAGATTTGTGAAAGGTTTTGTAATCAGTTCTTAAAAGTTGAAAAATACGTTGTAGCTCCTAGGGTTAATCATATCTCAGATAACACCCAACATATAAAACTTATTTAAATGCTACAATGTATACATTAATGTTTCACTTAACACTTCATATAAAATATCCCTACCAGTATTATCTACAGTTGACTTCAATTTGAGAACATTATTAAGTACCTCCTATGTAAAAAGCACTGAGTTTGGCATTAAAAATAGAAAGACAAAAAAAAAGAAGCAATATCTTTTCTCAAGGAATTTATATTCTGTTGGGAATGAAGAGTGATACAATATGTATAAAAATAAGAAAATACTATATATGTACATATGTCTATGTGTACCTATATTTTTAAATTTTAAATTATTATTATTATTATTATTTGCATTTTATTTTTTAGAAAAATTTTCCATGGTTACATGATTCATGTTCTTACTTTCCACTTTGCCTCCCTAAACCCAACCCCATAGCCGACACACATTTCCACTGGTTTTAACATGTGTCATTGATCAAGACCTATTTCCATATTATTGATAGTTGCATTGTTGTGGTTGTATCGAGTCTACATTCCCAATCATGTCCGCATTAAACCATGTGTTCAAGCAGTTGTTTTTCTACTATGTTTCCACTCCTGGAGTTCTTCCTCTGAATGTGGATAGCATTCTTTTCCATAGGTCCCTCAGAATTGTCCTGGATCATTTCATTGCCTCTAATACAGAAGTCTGTTACATTCAATTTTACCACAGTGTATCAGTTTCTGTGTACAATGTTCTTCTGGCTCTCCTCCTTTCACTGCATCAATTCCTGGAGGTCATTCCACATGGAATTCCTCTAGTTTATTATTCCTTTGAGCACAGTAGTATTCCATCACAAGCATATACCACAATTTGTTCAGTCATTCCCCAATTGAAGAGCATACGCTCATTTTCCAGTTTTTTGCCACCACAAAAGCGTGGCTATAAATATTTTTGTACAAGTCTTTTTATCTATGCTCTCTTTGGGGTACAAACCTAGCAATGCTATGGCTGGATCAAAAGACAGGCAGTCTTTTAGCTCTCTTTGGGCATAGTTCCAAATTGCCATCCAGAATGGTTGGATTAGTTCACAACTCCACCAGCAATGCATTAACGTCTCAATTTTGCCACATCCCCTCCAACATTTATTACTCTCCCCTGCTATCATGTTAGCCAATCTGCTGGTGTGAGGTGATACCTCAGAGTTGTTTTGATTTGCATTTCTCTAATTATTAGAGATTTAGAACACTTTCTCATGTGCTTATTGACAGTTTTTATTTCTTTATCTGAAAATTGCCTTTTCATGTCCCTTGCCCATTTATCAACTGGGGAATGGTTTTATTTTTTATACAATTGATTTAGCTCCTTGTATATTTGAGTAATTAAGCCACTGTCAGAGATTTTGGTTATAAAGGTTTTTTTT
>NC_058135.1:9941829-9953558 GCF_016433145.1 Gracilinanus agilis | reverse complement strand
TTTTTTTTTCTCTTTTTTTCCACATACCTTTTAAGTTGGCTTCAGCTGGAGGATCCCCTAGCTCTGTTGTGTTGTCAGATTTGGTTTTCTGTTCCCTTGGAGCCCTTTGTCTTTGTTTGGTGGTGAAGGGCTTTACAGAGTTCTGGAGCCTTGCTGCTTCCTTGCTGCCATCTTCCCAGAATTCCCCTATAAATTATTTTTAGAAGAAGATGAATCTATAGCTCAATAAGTAGGAGGAGAAGCAAGGGTACAACACAGACAGGGCAAAAATGCAAGGAGAAGAGAAGACTTGGAAAAACTGCTGTGGTTAGAGGGATAGAGCCAATAAGGAAAGAGTAAAATAACTGTATCCAACAGTGAGGACCCAATGGAGAGTCTGGATTGAAGTGAATTTTTTCTAAATGTGTCATTTGATGGAAAAATAATCATTCTAATCTCTATAACTTATTAAAATTTGGAGTAAGAAAATTTTGTTTCAAATTATGACTGACAATAACCTTAGACAAATCACTTCATCCATATGACCTTTGATCACCATCATATGCCGCAATTTGTTCAGCCATGCCTCAATCAGGGGACACCCCCTTATTTTCCAATTTTTTTTGCCATCATAAAGAGTGCAGCTATAAATAATTTTGTACAAGTATTTTCCCCTATTATCTCTTTGGAGTACAAACTCAGAAGTGGTATGACTGGATCAAAGGGCAAGCATTCTTTTAAAGCCATTTTTTCATAATTCCAGATATGTAACTTTTAAAAAATTCTATTCATTTTTTCAATTCCTTTCTTTTTTTATTTTATGATTAGATTTATTTACCACCAAGAGGGGAAAATTGAGGTTCCCCATTAACATAGTTTTAGTATTTCCTCCTGTAGTCTTTTTTTAACTTTTCCTTTAAAAATTTGGTTGCTATGCCTTTTGGTGCATATATCTTTAGTACTTACATTATTGCATCATATAGGGTTCCTTTTATTAAGATAAAATTTTCCTGCTTATTCCTTTTAATTAGGACTGGTTTTGCTCTCTCTTGATTTGCTGAGATTATGTTAGCTACCACTGCCTTTTTTAAACTTTAACTCAAGCATAATAGATTCTACTCTACTCCTTTTTAAAAATTCTGTTCCAAGTGTGTTTTTTGTAAATAACATATTGTTGAATTCTAGTTTCAGATTCATTCTGCTATCTGCTTCCTTTTTATGAGGGAGTTCATTTCATTCATGTTTGTAGTTATGATTACTAACTGTGTGTTTTCTGCCATCTCTGTTCATTCTTCTTTTTCTCTTTTGATTTTTTCCCTCCTCTGGGTCTGTTTTACTTCTGATCACTGTCTTCTTTTAGCTTTCCTCCCTTTTGTCACCTTGTCTCCCTTTTTCTTATTCCCTTCACCATCTATTTCCCTTATCCTATTGGATAAGATAGTGTTCTATTTTCAATTGAGTATCCAAATATATATATATATATTATATGTATATATATATATATATTATTCAATTTAGAGGTTAATGTTATTCAGCCATTTTCAACCCCACCTCCATTTCTCCTTGCACTGTGAAAAGTCTTTCTTACATGCTTCTTTTATTTATTTATCTTCCCACTTAGAAAGGTAAACAATTTAACATTATTGAATCTCATGATTTCTTGTTAATATTTACTTTTTAAGCTTCTTTTGTTGAAAGTCAAAATTTTCTATTTAACTCTTATTTTCATCAAGAATGCTTGAAAATCTTCTATTTTATTAAACATTCACTTTTCCCTCGTATGATTATATCCAAATTTCTTTGGTAGGTTATTCTGGAATTTGGAAGCTCTGGAATTTCGTTATCATATTAAGTGGGAGTTTTCATTTTGGGATCTTTTTCCATAGATGATTGGTGCATTCTTCCAATTACTATTTCACCCTCTGGTTCTATGAAACCAGGGAAATTTTGAAAATTTCCTTGGTAATTTATCAAAGCATGATGCCTAATCTTGCCCTTTGTGGGTATAAACAAGGGAGTTGCCAAACTACTGGCAATGACTGCATTCATTGCTGGCACAAGGATCGCTTGTAATCTCTTTCTGAGATGTTGCCAGGTTCCTTTACCATCTCTGGCTTTAAAGCTCCTAAAGAAGCTTCTGCATCTGTAACCACCACCTAGTTCCACCACTGGTGTTTTATCTACTTGGGTCAGCCTCTAAACTGACAACACAGACATCTTTCTGATATCCTTTGTTGTCTTGGAAGAATGTCTCACTTAGACCTTTTATTGACTCTGCCAATCTAGAATTTGATATGAAACATTATTTTAACATTGTCTGAAGGGGAATTTGAGGAAAATCACTTGAGCACTTTCTCTATTCTGCCATCTTGGCTGCACCCTTGGAAGTCTCTATAACCCATTATTCTTAGAGCTACATGAAGTGAGGGTTTGAACCCCTTTCAGCTGCTCTCTCTTAATGGATCTGTATTTGTTATATGACATAGCAAATGATAATCTGCTCATTTGGTTGGCAAGTTTTTTCTTCTTGGGAATTGCAAATATATTACAAAGTTTTTAAGGAAGATGCATTTAACTTCAGTGCAGCTCATTAAAACTTGTTGGAAAATAGCTCCCTAAAAGAACAAGAGGCAGCAGATCCTCTGACGGCCAACACTGGTAAGTGTAGAATTTAGTCTTTGTATCCTTTACAAACCCTTAGATTACTTATGTCCTTTGAAGCTCTTACAGAAATCAAGGGGTTCAGAAGTTTGCATTTTCAGAAGACAAGTTAATTCTTTCCATGCTCTTCATTTGCATAATGTCATAAAGCAATAGGGCACCTGGTATCATCTATCTGCACATATTATGTGTTTCAGTAAGGAGGATAATGGAGCACAAAGTCAGAGGGGCCTCTAAGCACTGCTGCTGGACAGATAAACATTCTTCATGTATGGAAGGAAGGTCATAGAGAACAGTAGCTATACTCAGGCTAGGTCTGTCAACTCTACACAATGCTGAGTCAGTTGGGTGGTGCAATAGATTTTTGGGCTCAGGGTCAAGAAGACTTGATTTCAAATTTAGCCAAACACTAACTGTGTGTCCCATTCACTGAATCTCTGTCTCTGTTTCCTCATCTGTAAAATGGGGTTAATGAAAGCATCTACATCCCAGTGTTGCTGTGATGATCAAATGAGATAACATATGTAAAATGTATAAACCTTAAAGTACTGTAACATTACAATTTTAGTATATGTGCTGCCAAAGCACGCATGCTATAATACTACAAATTGCTATTATCATTTTTTTTACTACTCCCAAGACAGGTCTGTACTTAAATCTTGAATTACATTTTTTAAATTAAGATACTGTTCATTAGAGAGTGTCACTTAATTCCTATAAGCCCATCTCAGAGATGGGAGCCAGTCATGTCTCTTGGGTTATGCATTTTGTTTTAAACCTTTACCTTCCATTTTAGAGTCAATACTGTGTATTGGCTCCAAGGCAGAAGAGTGGTAAGGGTAGGCAATGGGGGTCAAGTGACTTGCCCAGGGTCACACAGCTGGGAAGTGTCTGAGGCCAGACTTGAACCTAGCACCTCCCAACTCTAGACCTGGCTCACAATCCACTGAGCTACCCAGCTGCCCCAGGGTTATGCATTCTTTATTAATCCCCTGACTACTTTCAGCAAAGGAAATATCACAAAGGCTCCGTGACATATTCCCATTGAGATCTTGGGAGTATATAAGCTTCTCCCCATTACTGGGGTATTGACTCAATATTTGGCATAGCTCTAAATCCATCAATTTCTGGAAAATTTATCCATGGAATCTACTATCGTTCAGGCAATGGGAATCAGGGGCTTAAAGTAATGTTCAGCTGATTGGTCTAAAGGTCCTCGGTCTTCTATGACTGGATGAAAAATTATAAGAGGCTGCTGATAGACAACTGCTCCTGACTGATATACTCCCAATAATATTCTCTTTTCATACAAGACTCATATATCTCATTTAATGGAAACATAGATTTGAATTGGAAGGTTCCTTAGAGGCTATCAAGTTCAAATTTCCTCATATAATACATACATCTTAAAGATGAAGGAATCAGAGGGGTTAATTCACTTTCTAAGGGTAACCCAATAAGTTAAGTGTCAAAATGGGTTTTGAACATATATATAATGATTCCAAATCCAGCATGTTTTCCATTGTCTCTTGTAGAAATACTTGCACCCTATGATTTTATATCCAGACTCTAGCTGTAGTCCAGAACAATAAAATAGGTGAACCTTTTGTAACAACCTCAGTAACATTTGGTGATAGGGTAACTACTTGAGACTATCAGCTTTGACAAAGAGAGGCACTTTCTGACTATGAAGAGAGCATTTCTATTATTCATGTACCTTGGAATGGGACATAAATCTTAGCCCCCTTCTCCTTCTACCTCATTTTCTTTCATTGGAAAGATAAATGACAAGCAAAAAGAAATCAGATGAATTTAGAAATGGAAATTGAAATGTTATGTAAAAGCTCAACAAATTAAAATAGAACAAATTGAAATAACCTGTGTATGCAGTTGGTATCTTTCCAAAGTCATGAGAAAGTGGAAAATAATGTATTATATCTGCCAATTGCTGGGTGTGAGGTGAAACATCAGAGTGATTTTGATTTGCATCTCTTTCTTTCTCTCCCTCTCTCCCTCTCTCCCTCTCTCTCCCTTTCCCTCTCCTCCTGTCTCTTTTTGTTTCAGAACAATATTTCCTGTTGCTATTTGTTGTTTGCAATTATTTTGAGAGTGCTAATAAACCATGAATAAAATATGAATGATCACTCCAAATTACTAATAAAAGAAATTCAAATGAAAACAGCTCAAGTTTCAATTCAATACAGCAATTTGGCAAAGTTTTTTTTTCTTCAAATGGGAATCGTCAGTGTTCCAGAAATTTGGAAATTTAAATACACTTATATGCTGTTGGTAGAAATGAAAATTAGTCCAAGCTTTTTGGAAAACAATTTAGAATGATAAGTGAGAGAAATTTAACCGTTTGTTTTGAGATCCCCCTGCTAGGAGTCAAAGGCAAAATAAAATACCAGAAAATCATCAAAATTTTTCATATCAGCACTTCTATAGTTTTGCAAAGAACTGGAAATGGAAACATACAGTCATGGTTTGGGAAATAACTACACAAATTGTGATACATAATTTCATCAAACATGGTTTCCTCTGAAGAAATGTGGAATATGAAGAAACTGGAGAAACATCAGAAGAAGACACATGCGAACTTATAGAAAATGAAATTAAAAGACCTGGGAAACAACATATGTACTCATTCTGATAATGCAAAGAGAAATAATAACAACACAACATAATTGCAATCTACGAAGATCATAGAGTATAATGATTAACTCTAGACCTCAAGCAAAGAGGAGGAAATGTACTCCTCACTTTTCTTTGTAGAGGTGTGTGGTGGGGGAGCTATGGGACTTTATATCTCAACCCAAAAACTAGGGAAATTCTGTAAAAATTTAAGTGTGGCACAAATCTAGGGGATCCAGCAAAATGGATGAACAGAATTTCTTCTAGAAAATATAATAAACCACAAAAGATTTAGTTGACATGTTTGTTAGTTTTGAAGAATTGCCACCCCTTTAAAAAATTCTTTATAACAATGGATGGATAGGGCAGAGGAGGAGAGAGGAATGTGCTTGGGCAGGAAAATGATATAAAAAGCAAAACTTATTAATAAAACTGTAGAAGAGAAAAAGCAAGGATGCCCTCCAACATTTTCATTGGATCTCCTATAAGCCTTTCCTGATTTTTTTTGTGATCATCTTATTTCTCATTTTTATGGCACAATAGTATTCCATTATAGTCATACACCACAACTTGTTCAACCATTTCCCAACTAATGTAAATCCCTTCAGTTTTTAGTTCTTTGCCACCACAAAAAGAGCTGATATAAATATTTTGTGTAAGTATGTTCTTTCTCCCTATCTCTTTGGGATACAGACCTAGTAGTGATACTGCTGGATCAAAAGAGAGGCACTGCTTTGCGCATGGTTCCAGATTACTCTCTAGAATGGTTGTGTCAGTTCACAGATCCATGAACAGTATATTAGTATCCCAATTTTTCCACCTCCCCTCCCAATATTTATCATTTTCCTTTTTTCTCATGTTAGTTAGTCTAGTGGGTATGAGGTGGTATCTTAGAGTTGTTAGAATTTTCATGTCTCTGATAGTGATTTGGATCATTTTTATATAACTAAAGATAGTTTTAATTTCTTCATTTGAGAACTTCCTGTTCATATCTTTTAATGTGATTGTACAGTTCTCCCACAGACATAAAACACACCCTCACAAAACATATATGCAAAACTTGTGAGGAGAGTATGCAGAGGGATCATGAATATCAGTTTTCTTCCTCTTTCACTTAATTCCCAAACAACTCACACCACAGCTAGGTGGTACAGTTAATAGAACACTGGAATTGGTGTCAGAAAGTCCTGAATTTTTTTAACTGTAAAATGGGGATAATAACAATTATCAGTGTCTTAAGGGTCATTCTGAGCATTAAACAAGATGATATGTATAAAGTTCTTAGGGACCAACATATAGTAATCACTATATAAATGCTTATTCCCTAAGTTGAAATCCAAACACTTACTAGCTGTACGACTATCCAAGTCATATAACCTCTGTCTGCTTCTATTTCCTCATCTGTAAAATGAGAGTAGTAATAGCATCTATATTCTAGGACTGTTGTGGGGATTACATAAAATGATATTTTAAAACACTTTGCAAATCTTAAAGTTCTATATAAATGCTAGGTATTATCATTATTATTAATTCACTCTTAGTAGTATTGGTGAGAAAAGCATTTTCATTTAAAAACTTTTAGGTTAGATTATTAGACACTAACGTAGTTTGAGATTGCCTAGTATTTTTTTTATTATATAGGACAATGGACTGGGCCATACAAGATCGAAATATTAGTTCATAACTTTATATATTTAGAGGTGAAAAAGAGTTCAAAGATTATCTGATCTTCTCCCTCTTTTTTTAAGAAAGCAAACAGCTCAAGATAAAGTTTCTTGACCATCATAGTAGAAGAAGCACCTCCAAAATCAAGCCTTTCATATGAAACACTGCTACTACTGCCAGATTTGGAATGAGAAAATCTGATTTCCAATCCTAGCTTTACTGGTTACTACATATGTGGTCTTGGAGAAATCACTTTACTTTTATATTTCTTAGCCTCTTTCTTTGCAAAATGAGGCAACAAGGCTGAGTTACTTTAGTGGTATCTTTCACCATCACACCAGTGATCTGAAGATTCTAGAACATTTATGTTATACTTTCATTGTCTTTAATTTGGGTAGCAGTAGGAACTGGACCATTCATACCAAGAACTCTTGGATGAAGAATTCTTCTATCAGTGAGGGTTGGTATTTTCTCAAAAACTTATTTTCTTATAAGTAGTTCATAGAAAGATGTAATGCAAGGAATTTGAAAAGTTTTTATTCTTCAGCCCTATTCTTATATTAACTAATTGCTTTATTGACTGTAGGAACTATTCCAAACCCCTTTCCCTCTACTCTTATTCATTTTTTTGTCCTCAAGTTTCATCTTTTAGTTAGAAAACCAAGCCTCTTATTTCACTAAAATGGTCATTATTATCCATCTTTTGTTTTTGAAGAGGACCAATGATATCAGGAGTGTGTAAATCAGATTTAAGTGAGGCACATGCACAAAGTTGTCAGCCTCACTCTATTCCAGAGTCATCAAAGTCCAATGGCAAGACAAAAGTCATTATGACTAGTGATGGCCTAAGATGCAGTGGGTGACCTTGGCATCTTCAATTTCTGAACAAGCTCTAGGCATTCTGGAGATCCTACTTTAGCTTCCTTGATGGTCATTGGAACAAATTGTTCTCATACATTCATTCTGCCAAAGGAAGTGTTAACATGCTTGGGGTAAATATTCCCTAAGTTACTGATGGTTTTGAGACCTGTCAGTTACCATCAATCTGATTTAGCCCATCTGTTGAGAGAGTTTTACTGGAGTGTGGCCACAGCACAAGCTACAGCTTCTTGGAGCTTCAGATGAGAGTTGAGTGACAGGTAGACCCAAATGTCAATGAAGAGTCCTTGGGAATTCCATTTATCCTCATGGTTTCAGATATCACTTTTCCACAACTGACTTACTAATTTAATGTCAGAAAAATATGAAAACTGCATGCCATTTAGAGATGTCCAAAAGACAAATTGGTTTCTTGTAATATGATGTATCTTTTCCATAAATGGAAGTTTTGAAGTAGAGGCTAAATGATTACTTTTCAGCAATGAAATGCCAGGTATTTTGGGTCAGAAATATGTCTTTGGAAATAGTCTGACTTCTGACTCTGAAATTCTGAAATTTTTAACTTCACTCTCATTTTCTCTTTGAGTGATGTACAGTAATTCTGCAAAGATGATTTCCATAGCCTGATACGAGTTCCATCATTTCCTCTCTTCTACTGTTCAGATATCCAAGTCCATTATTTCTCTTTCCTACAAACAGTCCTTGCCCTCGAAGGGCTTACCTTGCAATTTTTATCTAATCAAGCAAGCATTTAAGTGTATACTTAATGTTTGAGGCACTCCTCTAACTATTGGAAGTTCTGGATACACAAAGACAAAAGTGAAATGCTCTACTGTAAGAGCTTTCAAATAAACAAAGGAGAACAACACATATGTTATAAATAGAAAGAAATACTAGCAGAGAATGATAAATGGAGAAAAGACCTGATCTAGAAAGAGGAACTTGATATGATCTTAGGTACAAACTAGTGTTTTAAGAGACAGAGGCAAGGAAGAAAGACATTCCGGACTTGGGAGGCAGATGATAAAAAAGAATTAGGATGGGAAATGAAATACAGTGTACAAAAAACATTTGATGTGTTTGGCCAATTGTGTGCATAAAGGATGTTAATGTAAAAAAAAAGACTGTCAATGTTGGATCAAATCAGGTTATAAAAACCAAAATAGAGGAGGTGACATTTGATCCTAAAGGTTATAGAGAGCCACCAGATTTTTTTTGCGTAAGAGAAACATGGTTAGATCCATGCTTTAAGAAGACCACGTTAACAGCAATATGGAGGATGGACTGAATAGGGAACACACTTGAGGCAGGAAAACCAATCATGAGGATGTTCCAGTAAGTGAGGACAGAGGCAATGAAGGCTTAAATTAGGGTGGTGGCTATGAATGAAGAGAAGGTGATATAGATGAGCAACATTTTATATTTTGTGCTTTGGCTGAACTGGATTTCTTTCTGTTCCTTGAACTGTAAATTACAATGTACTTTCTTGCCTCTACTCCTCTGATTGCCTTGATTCCTATAACTAGAATGCTTTGACTCTCACTCTTTATCTGGCAAATTTCCTTTTTGTCCTTTCCTATGCTAATTCTGAGGTAATTGCAGAAAGTCTTCCCTGACATTGTCATTTCTCTGTCAATCCCTCCTCCTGACTCTAGTGAATAACACCTTCTTCCTCAAAGTACAACATAGCATTTGGTTTTTTTCCTCTAAGTTGCTTACTTACTGTGTAATGTTTAGCATTATTATGCTGAGGTCTTGTCTCCCTACTAGACTATAGCAGGCTACAACATGATCACAAGAAGGCAGCATAACATGTTGGATATTGCTGGACATTAAGTTTTGGCCTTAGTTTCAGGGTAACATGGGTTCAAATTCCCATTTCCTAGCTGTTTATTCTGATACAAGGTATTTGATTTCTCTTTGATTTGTTGTTTATATGAAAAGTAGAAATTATAAAAACACCTACCTCATAGATTTGTATTAAAAGCAAATGAAATGATATGATGCCTCTAATTCTAACTCTATACCTATCTCTCTATATCAGCTCTACCTGTACACACACACACACACACACACACACACACACACACACTCACACACACTGCTTTGTAAACCTAAATTTTGGTAATATAAGTGCTTAATAAATTTTTATTTAGTTTTGTACTTCCTTTAAAAGTGAAAGCAGTTTTTCCAAAAGGTGATTTCCCAGCCATTTCTGAGTTTCAGTGATGGTACCTGTCAGAGTTACATATATATAATGACTTTAAATTATATATATATATAATTATATAATATATATATATATAATTTGAAATATATATAAATATCTTCTGTACATTACTTCATATAAGACAGTTACCTAAAGAGATAAGTATTTCTGACTCATAAATATTGGCCATGTACTATATTCTTGACTTCATACATGACACCTGTCAAAAGTTGTGTGACTGACTCTCTGAAACCTCAACATCACCATATGCATGGTACATTTTCTAGTCTCCAAAACAAAACAGTGACTGTACTAAATACTTAGGAAACTTTTATAACTACAGGAAGGAAAAAAAAACCCTCAATGACTTAAGGTTTCTAATCCAGCTTTCAATTTTCTTTGCTCCATTTGTGGTGGGATGAGTGCCAACTGTGAACTTTATAATGTCATCTGTTTTTTAAGCTAAGTGATCAAAAACTCATAAATGATTTTGTAGCAGAAACCATCTATTTTCCTTAACTTTTAGAACAAAAACAAAATCCAACTAATTTTTCTCAATCTCCTCTCTTCAACATCCTACTCCTCCCAATACTCCTAAATACAGACCAATACATGAAAAAATGAAGAGAATAAAGTATATATCTAAGAATATCTGCCTGAGTGATTTTTTTGGATTTTTAAATGAAATAATTTTTCAAATGAACTCTGTGTTTTCCCCCACTGCAATGAACAGTAGGATAAAACATTTCATGAGCTAATGGAGAGAGAATGTTTGATTATTTTTTGTTTCTCTTATTTTTAACTTTATGTTGCAGTTCATTTTTCATGCTTTCCAGATTTAAAAAACAACGGAATTTGGAAAGGAATTGTGGGTAATACAGAAAAGAAGTTTGGGTAATGTAGTTTCAGGGGTTCAAGGCCTTCCAACTTTACAATATGAAGGATTATAATCAGAGAATTTCAATGAAGTCAACTCAGTTCAGCAAACTTATATTAAGCACCTCTAACTACAATCATAGAATCTTAGATTTGAAAAGGGACCTCAGGGACTATGGACCAAAGAAGTGCCTGAATAAAAATATCTTCATTAGGCTCACAAAACTGAGTGTAGCCTGGACTAGAGTAAAATGTGATTGGTAAATGTTTAACACAATAAATAAAAATATAATAAAACATAATGTTAACCTTAGTTTTCTAAGTCAATACCTAGTCCACAGGGATGCATTTCTTTTTGATACCATTACTCTACAACATATATGACAAGTGGTCTTCCATAATTCACTTAAAGACATCAAGTTATGGAGAGCATAATGAATAGAGAGTTATCTTTGGAGCAAGGAAGATGTGAGTTGAAGTCCCTTCTCTGACACATACTGGGTCATCCTTGATAAATCTTTGTGTTCTCACCAACTCTAAGAAAATAAGTTGAAGAAAGGAGGGTTACCCTGAATTGGTAAAGAGAAGTTACCCATCTGGGATATCTCTATATTAATTAAATCACAACTACAATATCTATTTTCTATCATAAATTATAATAAAAGCATGGAAGAATATGTCAAGAATATTTGAATCTTTGCTATTTAAATAACTAATATGAGAAACAGATAAATTTAAATGACCACAGAGTTGAAAAAAAAGTAAGTAAGGGTGGGAGGGTTAGTTTTTATCTCTATCATTCATAGGAGAATGGATTTAGAACTGGAAA
>NC_058135.1:9930097-9940490 GCF_016433145.1 Gracilinanus agilis | reverse complement strand
TATATATATATATAATTATATAATATATATATATATAATTTGAAATATATATAAATATCTTCTGTACATTACTTCATATAAGACAGTTACCTAAAGAGATAAGTATTTCTGACTCATAAATATTGGCCATGTACTATATTCTTGACTTCATACATGACACCTGTCAAAAGTTGTGTGACTGACTCTCTGAAACCTCAACATCACCATATGCATGGTACATTTTCTAGTCTCCAAAACAAAACAGTGACTGTACTAAATACTTAGGAAACTTTTATAACTACAGGAAGGAAAAAAAACCCTCAATGACTTAAGGTTTCTAATCCAGCTTTCAATTTTCTTTGCTCCATTTGTGGTGGGATGAGTGCCAACTGTGAACTTTATAATGTCATCTGTTTTTTAAGCTAAGTGATCAAAAACTCATAAATGATTTTTGTAGCAGAAACCATCTATTTTCCTTAACTTTTAGAACAAAAACAAAATCTAACTAATTTTTCTCAATCTCCTCTCTTCAACATCCTACTCCTCCCAATACTCCTAAATACAGACCAATACATGAAAAAATGAAGAGAATAAAGTATATATCTAAGAATATCTGCCTGAGTGATTTTTTTGGATTTTTAAATGAAATAATTTTTCAAATGAACTCTGTGTTTTCCCCCACTGCAATGAACAGTAGGATAAAACATTTCATGAGCTAACGGAGAGAGAATGTTTGATTATTTTTTGTTTCTCTTATTTTTAACTTTATGTTGCAGTTCATTTTTCATGCTTTCCAGATTTAAAAAACAACGGAATTTGGAAAGGAATTGTGGGTAATACAGAAAAGAAGTTTGGGTAATGTAGTTTCAGGGGTTCAAGGCCTTCCAACTTTACAATATGAAGGATTATAATCAGAGAATTTCAATGAAGTCAACTCAGTTCAGCAAACTTATATTAAGCACCTCTAACTACAATCATAGAATCTTAGATTTGAAAAGGGACCTCAGGGACTATGGACCAAAGAAGTGCCTGAATAAAAATATCTTCATTAGGCTCACAAAACTGAGTGTAGCCTGGACTAGAGTAAAATGTGATTGGTAAATGTTTAACACAATAAATAAAAATATAATAAAACATAATGTTAACCTTAGTTTTCTAAGTCAATACCTAGTCCACAGGGATGCATTTCTTTTTGATACCATTACTCTACAACATATATGACAAGTGGTCTTCCATAATTCACTTAAAGACATCAAGTTATGGAGAGCATAATGAATAGAGAGTTATCTTTGGAGCAAGGAAGATGTGAGTTGAAGTCCCTTCTCTGACACATACTGGGTCATCCTTGATAAATCTTTGTGTTCTCACCAACTCTAAGAAAATAAGTTGAAGAAAGGAGGGTTACCCTGAATTGGTAAAGAGAAGTTACCCATCTGGGATATCTCTATATTAATTAAATCACAACTACAATATCTATTTTCTATCATAAATTATAATAAAAGCATGGAAGAATATGTCAAGAATATTTGAATCTTTGCTATTTAAATAACTAATATGAGAAACAGATAAATTTAAATGACCACAGAGTTGAAAAAAAAGTAAGTAAGGGTGGGAGGGTTAGTTTTTATCTCTATCATTCATAGGAGAATGGATTTAGAACTGGAAAGAACCTGAGAGGGCATCCTTTTTAAGTCCAGGATTTTTGCAGATGAGGAACCAGAAGAACAGGAAGTTTAAGTAATTTGACCTAAATCACATAGGTAGTAAATGACAAAGCTAATATTTGAAGCCAGGTCCTCTGACTTTAGATCCAACAGAATTTCCACTGTAACACTCATTCTCTGACACTTTATTGAAGTGAGTGGAGAAGAGAAGTGAGAATCACTCAATGTCACTTCAAAGAAATATGTCTTGGAGCCCAAAAGAAAGCACTGGTGACAGATTAGTGTGGTAGTTTTAGAAAACAATATTGGCCCCACTGCTGCTGGCTTATATTTCATCCAGTTCCCTTCTTTCATCATGAGTTTCCTATTCTTTATACTCCCAGTTCCACAAAATGATGAAGCATTCTTGCTATTCATCTTTGCCACTGTCTATGAATGAAAAGACTTGTCGGTGACAAAAAGCAAATCTGTCTTCTTGATAGTGACAAGCATGACTGTTATAAAACAGACATTCATATGAAACATGGTTTCATTCAGTATAGGAAAAACCAGCAAATATGTACTTTAGGACCCAGGGGTTTTGAAGACTGATGACTGTTCTTTCTGGGCAAGAAGGAAAATCAAGCACAAACCTGAAGAGTTGCCATTACTGACAGGGGAAATTGAGTAAAACAAAAAATAATAATTTCTAGGCAATTCTAGTAATTATTTATACTGAAGTTTATATCACTTGATAGGGAAATTGAATTTTTTTTTCCTTCATGAAATTGTTCCATATCTTTTCTTAAGTTCTGTTCCCTATTATCTTCAACAGCAAAATGGAAGTTCAGATTACCATGAGTTTATTCCCAAACAACCATGGTATTATAGCCATCACCTGCAGGTGAGAATTCATTGTCCCAAATCATCTTAATTCCCACTTAATTTCCTCAAAGAACCAAGGATTACAGAGATTTAAACAGTAAATCATAGACTGGAGTACATTCAAGAACACTTATATCAAACGATATCATTTAGTAGAAGAGGAAACTGATTCTTAGAGATAAAGAACTTTGTTAAAATAAGAAAGTTTACTTCAGAGCCAATATTAACTTTTTTTTCCCTCTGGCTTCACACCCATTGCTTTGCTAGCTAAACTGCTGATGAGCAAGCTATTTAAGAGATACAGAGGAAGTTTTGATAGTTTATCTTTATAGCATTGTTTAGGATTATGACTCCTCTAGGTCACCCTCTCCTATACATTAATGTAGAAATGATTTTACTCTTGATTTTTATTGGCTATTATTTCAACTTAAAGATTACTTATTAACTGTAAATTCTCATATACTAATTTAATTATTTTATTTTGTTTTAAAATTTCATTTATTTATTTTTAACAATTTAATTTTAATTTTTGAGTTTCAGATTCTCTTCCTCTCTTGTACCATTCCCCTACTCATTGAGAAGGCAATCAGAATTATATCATTTATACATATGATTTACATAGGTTTATTTTGCGTCCTGTAACTTTGATTAAGTTATTAATTATTTACTAGTTTTTCAGTTGATTTTCTAGGATTCTTGAAGTATACCATCATATCATCTCCAAAGGGTGATAATTTAATTTCTCTATTGCCTACTTTAATTCCTTCAATTTCTTTTTCTTCTCTAATTTTTAAATCTAAAAAATAAATTTCTTGTATAATATTAAATAATAGAGGTAATAATGGACATCCTTGCTTCACTCCTGATCTTATTGAAAAGGCATCTAACTCATTACTATTGCAGATAGTACTTAGTGATGGTTTTAAGTAAATGTTACTTATTATTTTAAGGAAAGGTCCTTTTTCTTTAATGCTTTCTAGTGTTTTTAATAGAAATGGGTATTGTATTTGGTCACTGATTTTTTCTTCTATTGAGGTAATCATGTGATTTCTATTAGTTTTATTACTGAAATGGTAAATTATGCTGATACTTTTCCAAATATTAAAATATTCTGGCATTCCTGGTATAAATCTCACCTGGTCATAATGAATAATCCTTGTGATATATTGATGTAGTCTATTTTGCTAGTATTTTATTTCAGATTTTTGCATCTATGTTAGCTAGGGAAATTAGTCTATAATTTTCTTCCCCTTTTTTTAGTCTTCCTGACTTAAGTATCACCACTGTATTCATGTCATAAAAAGAATTTGGTAGTACTCCTTCTTTACTTATTTTGCCAAATTGTTTGTATAATATTGGAATTAATTGTTCTTTGAATATTTGATAGAATTCATCTGTAAATCCATCTGACCCTGGGCATTTATTTTTAGTTCATTAATGGCTTGTTCAATTTCTTTTTCTGAGATGAAATTATTTAAGTATTCTACCTCTTCTTTTGTTAATATAGGTAATTCATATTTTTCTAAATATTCATCCATTTCACCCAAATTATCAGATTATTATCATATAATTGGGCAAAGTAGCTCCTAATGATTGCTTTAATTGCTTCTTAATTGGAGGTAAAATCATATTTTTCATTTTTGATAATGGTAATTTGATCTTATTCTTTTCATTTTTATTGAAATTAACCAGTGCTTTATTTTATTCATTTTTTTCAAAGAATCAGCTTGTCTTAGTCTTATTTATTAGCTCAATAGTCCTTTTACTTTCAATTTTATTAATTTCTCCTTTGATTTTTAGAATTTCCAATTTACTCTTTAATTGAGGATTTTCTCCTTTTTTAATAATTTTTTTAGAAAAGTTATCATGGTTACATGATTCATATTCTTACTTTCCCCTTCACGCCCTGACCTCCTCTCCCCAACCATAGCCGATGCACATTTCCCCTGGTTTTAACATGTGTTGTCAATCAAGACTTATTTCCAAATTGTTGATAGTTGCATTAGTGTAGTAGTTTTGGGTCTACATCCCCAATCATGTCCCCCTCAACCCATGTGTTCAAGCACTTGCTTTTCTTCGGTGTTTCCCCTCCTGTAGTTCTTCCTCTGAATGTGGGTAGCATTCTTTACCATAAATCCCTCAGAACTGTCCTGGGTCATTGCATTGCTGCTAGTACAGAAGTCCATTACATTCTATTTTACTACACTGCATTGGTCTCTGTGTACAATGCTCTTTTGGCTCAGCTCCTTTCACTCTGCATCAATTCCCTGAGGTCTTTCCAGTTCACATGGAATTCCTCCATTTATTATTCCTTTGAGCACAATAATATTCCATCACCAGCATATATCACAGTTTGTGCAGCCATTCCCCAATAGAAGGGCATACCCTTGTTTTCCAGTTTTTTGCCACCACAAAAATCGTGGCTATAAATATTTTGTACAAGTCTGTTTATCTGTGGTCTCTTTGGGAGTACAGACCCAACAATGGTATGGCTGGATCAAATGACAGGCAATCTTTTATAGCCCTTTGAGCATGATTCCAAATTGCCATCCAGAATGGTTGGATCAGTTCACAACTCCACCAGCAATGCATTAATGTCCAAATTTGGCCACAGCCCCTCCAACATTCATTACTCTCCCCTACTATCATTTGGCCAATCTCCTAGGTGTGAGGTGATACCTCAGAGTTGTTTTGATTTGCATTTCTCTAATTATTAGAGATTTAGAGCACTTTTTCATGTGCTTATTGATAGTTTTGATTTCTTTATCTGAAAATTGCCTATTCATGTCCCTTGCCCATTTATTAATTGGGGAATGGCTTGATTTTTTATACAATTGATTTAACTCCTTGTATATTTGAGTAATTAGACCCCTGTCAGAGATTTTTGTTATAAAGATTTTTCTCAATTTGTTGTTTCCCTTCTGATTTTGGTTGCTTTGTTTTTCTTTGTATAAAAGCTTTTTAATTTAGTATAATCAATCATCCCATTCACATTCAGAGTTATAATTCTCAGTTGTGTATTCTCCAACATTTTGGTATCCTCTCTTAGTTCTAATCCTTCTTCTTTGGCTATTTCCTTTTAAACCAGTGATTTGTTTTAAACCAGTAACTCTTGTCCTCTCCCTTGATTTACTTCCTTTCTACCCCCTCCCTTGTTATTCCCTTCTTTTTATTTTTAAGACCTAATCAATTCCTTTCCCCTTCTCTTCCCCTCCCTTTTTTGACCTCCCCACTCCTCTGCTCCCCTTGGTTTATCCCTTTTGACTTTCTCAGTAGGGTTAGATAGAGTTCTATATCTCAATGGATATAGCTACTCTTCCTTCTCAGGGTTAATTCCACTGAGAGTAAGGTTGAAATATTACCTCTTAATGCTCTCTTCCTCTCCTTCTTATAATAGTATTCATCCCCTCCCCTTTCCATGCCCTCTTTGTGTGTAAAAGAATATCTTATTTTTCTTATTCATTCAAGTTTCTCTTGGTGTTCTCTACTATTCACCCCCCTCTTTCCCACCCACCCACTTATCAACTTAGACCATTTAGTACTCGAATCTCTCCCTGTGAATAATTCTTCTAATTACTATAATAGTGGATACTATAATAGTGAATAGAGTTCACTACAGAGAATTACACATAACATTCTCTATATAGGAATACAAATAATTAGATCTTATTGAAGCCCTTAAAGAGGCAAATTTAAAAATAAGAGTTTTCTTTCTTTCCCCTCTGTTTCTTATTTACCTTTTTCATGTTTCTCTTGATTTTTGTAGTTGGATATCAAACTTTCCATTTAGTCCTGGTCTTTTCTGTGCAAATACTTGGAAATCTTCTATCTTGTTGAATGCCCATACTTTCCCCTGGAAGTACATAGTCAGTTTTGATGGATAGGTGATCCTTTGTTATAAAGCCAGTAAGAGAATATCATATTCCAAGCCTTGCAGTCTTGTAGTGTGGAGGCTGCCAGATCCTGTGTGATCTTGATTGGTGCTCCTTGATATCTGAATTGTCTCTTTCTGGCTTCTTGTAAAAATTTTTCTTTTAGTTGGAAGCTCTTGATTTTGGCTATTATATTCCTAGAGGTTGTCTTTTCAGGGTTTAGTGTAGAAGGCAATCTATGGATCCTTTTAATGTCTATATTGCCATCTTGTAGAAATTCAGGGCAATTTTGCTGAATAATTTACTTTAGTATGGAGCCCAAATTTCTATGGATTTCCACTTTTTCAGGAAGACCAATGATTCTCAAATTATCTCTTCTAGACCTTTTTTCTTGATCTGTCAGTTTCTCAGTGAGATATTTCATGTTTCCTTCTATTTTATCAGTCTTTTGATTCTGCTTTATTTGTTCTTGTCTTGAGAGATCATTGACTTCTACTTGCCCAATTCTTGTCTTTAGAAACTGGTTTTCTGCTATATTCTTTTGATTTTCCTTTTTGATTTAATCTATCCTGTTTTTTAGCTGTTTGACTTTGTTCTTCAAATTTCTTATCAATTCTTTTGATTTGGGGGCATCTTTTTCTAATTGCCCAATTCTAGCCTTTAGAGACTGGCTTTCAGCTATAATCTTTTGGTTTTCCTTTTGAATCTGGTATGTTTGGTTCTTCAAGGCTTCCAGCTGGTCATTTCTGGTCTTCAATTTGCTTATCAATTCATTTGATTTCTGAGCCTCACTTTCTAATTGTGAAATTCTGCCTTTTAAACTGTTATTTTCTTGCCGTTTCTCTACCATTTTTTTCTCATAATCTCAGATTTGAACTCTTCAATAGCTTGAGACCAGTTTTCATTTTTTGGGGAAGGTTTGGATCTGATTACTTGTTTGTTCTCCTCTGCTGTTTGTCTGGATTTTTTCTATGTAAAAGTTGTCAAGTATTAAAGATTTATTCTTGATCTTTCTCTTCTGGGGTTCTTGTCTCTGGCTTGTCATTGTGAGCCATGTGCCCTCTCTGCTTCATCCTCAGACCCAGGGTCTGTCTGAGCTCTTCAGGCTCCTGAGGTCTCAGGTCTAGTTATTCTCAGGGTCAAGCCACCTGGTGGTCCCCTTTCTTGTTCCTCTGCCCAAAGCTCCTTTAACAGTCTCAAGGAGCTACTTCCACAGTCATACACTCCTCTGCATTGGGTCCCCACCAATGGTCCATACCTGCACTCAGAATTTGTGTCTGCAGCTGCAACCACACATGTGCTCAGGGTCTGAGTTCAAAGTCCATGTGTTTTTAGCCTCTTGGGGTCTTAAGTCTTGCTACTCTCAGGAACAGGCCCTGGTGATCCCAGGTAGCTGCCAAGGACTTAATGGGTGCCCAAAATTTGCTCTAACTCTTGTGAGCTGGCTTTGGCCTTATAGGTGGTGAGTGGGGGGAGAGGAGCTTGCTCAGCTCGCTTATTAGTGAGAGCTCTTTCACCTCTTTATAGTATGGAAATGCCCCAATTCCACATACCTTCAATGCTGTGTCCTGTTGTGGGGTCCCCTCATTCATCTGGATTTATTTTATGTCTTCTTGTGGAGTCCTATATGTGTGGGTTAGGAGAGGTCAAGCAGCTGCTTTTTATTCTGCTGCCATCTTAACCCGGAACTAATTGAGGATTTTTAATTCGTTCTTTTTCTATTTTTTTTAGTTGAATGCTATTTCATTGATCTATTTTTTCTCAATTTTACTGATATAAGAACTCAGTGATATAAATTTTCCCCTGAGTACTGCTTTGGTTGTATTCCATAAATTTTGATGTTTCTTCATTGTCATTCTATTCAATGAAATTCCTGATTGTTTGTGATTTGTTCTTTGACCCACCCATTTTTAAGAATTAAATTATTTAGTTTACAATTAATTTAATTTGCCTTCCCATGAACCCTTATTAATTATAATTTTTATTGCATTATGATCTGAAAAAGTTGCATTTATTATTTCTGCTTTTCTACACTTGGTTGTGAAATTTTTATGGCTTAGTACATGGTCAATTTTTGTATATGTACCAGATGCTGCTGAAAAGAAGGTATATTCCTTTTTTATCCACATTCAATTTTCTCCAGATATCTATTAAATCTAACTTTTCTAAAATTTCATTCCCTTCCTTTATTTCTTATTTATTTTTTGGTTAGATTTCTCTAGTTCTGATAGGGAAAGACTGAGGTCCCTCATTAGTATGGTTTCACTGTCTATTTCCTACTTACATTCCTTTAGTTTCTCCTTTAAAATCTGGATCCTATACCATTTAGTGCATATATGTTAAGTACTGATATTAATTCATGATCTATACTAACTTTTATCCAGATGTAATTACCTTCCTCATCTTTTTTAATCAGATCTATATTTTCTTTAGCTTTGTCTGAGATCATGATTTCTATTTCTGCCAGTTTTGTCTCAGGTGATGTCAAATAGCTTCTCTCCAGCCCCTTACCTTTACTCTGTATGTGTCTACCTGCCTCAAATGTGTTTCTTGTAAATAGCATATGGTAGGACTCTGGATTTTAATCTACCCTGCTATCTGCTAGTTTTATAGGTGAGTTTATCCCATTTACATTCACAGTTATGATTACCATCCATGTATTCCCCTTCATCTTCTTTTCCTCTTTTAATCCTGCCTTTTCTCAATATACTCTTTCCCTCCACACCAGTGTTTTTCTTTTAACCACTCCCTCCATTTCCCCTCCCTTTTATTATTCCCCTTCCTACTTTCTCCTTTCTTGTTCCCCTTCTACTATAGGGTAAGATAGGATTCTATACCCCAATGCATCTGCCTGATCTTCCTTCTCTGAGCCAATTCCAATGAAACTAAGATTTAAGTATTTTATGTCACCTTCCTCATCCACCTCTCCACTGTAGCAGCTCCCCCATGTCTCTTGATATAATATAATTTACCCCATTTTACTTCTCTCTTTCTATTTCTCATAGTTCAATCCCTTTTTTATCTCTAGTTCTTTTTTTTCTGTTTGATTTTTTTAAACATTTATTAATATTCATTTTTAAAATGGTTACATGATTCATGCTCCTCCTTTCCCCTTCATCCCCCCCCATGCCCCCCCTACCCATGGCCAATGCGCATTTCCACTAGTTTTGTCATGTGTCCTTGATCAAGACCAATTTCCAAATTGTTGGTAGTTGCATTGGTGTGGTGGTTTCGAGTCCACACCCCCAATCATGTCCACCCCAACCCATGCATTCAAGCAGTTGTTTTTCTTATGTGTTTCCTCTCCTGCAGTCCTTCCTCTGAATGTGGGTAGCATCTTTACCATAAATCCCTCAGAATTGTCCTGGGTCATTGTATTGCTGCTGGTACAGAGGTCCATTACATTCAATTTTACCACAGAATGTCAGTCTCTGTGTATAGAGTTCTTCTGACTCTGCTCCTTTCGCTCTGCATCAGTTCCCGGAGGTCTCTCCAGTTCGCCTGGAACTTCTCCAGTTTATTATTCCTTTTAGCACAATAGTATTCCATCACCCGCATATACCACAGTTTGTTCAGCCATTCCCCAATTGAAGGACATACCCTCCTTTTCCAATTTGTTTCCACCACAAAAAGTGCAGCTATGAATATTTTTGTACAAGTCTGTTTATATATGATCTCTTTGGGGTACAAACCCAGTAATGGTATGGCTGGATCAAAGGGCAGGCATTCTTTTATAGCCCTTTGAGCCTGATTCCAAATTGCCAGCCAGAATGGCTGGATCAGTTCACAGCTCCACCAGCAATGCATCAATGTCCCCATTTTGCCACATCCCCTCCAGCATTCATTACTCTCCCCTTCTTTCATTTTAGCCAATCTGCTAGGTGTGAGGTGATACCTCAGAGTTGTTTTGATTTGCATTTCTCTAATTATTAGAGATTTGGAACACTTTCTCATGTGCTTATTGATACTTTTGATTTCTTTACCTGAAAATTGCCTATTCATGTCTCTTGCCCA
>NC_058135.1:9886095-9929706 GCF_016433145.1 Gracilinanus agilis | reverse complement strand
ATCGTGGTGAATGATTTTCTTAATTACTTGCTGGAGTCTCTTTGCTAGTATTCTATTTAAGATTTTTGCATCTATGTTCATTAGGGAGATTGGTCTGTAGTTTTCTTTCTCTGTTTTTGGTCTCCCTGGCTTTGGAATCAGTACCATATTTGTGTCATAAAAGGAATTTGGTAGGACTCCTTCTTTGCTTATCATATCAAATAATTCTCTCTAGTTCTTTTTGTTTGTATCCTTAGCAGCTTACTAACACACCCTCTGTCTATGTATACTTTTTCTAACTACTATAATGATGATTTAAAAAATTAAGGGTTACAGGTATCATCTTTCCATATAGGAATAGAAACAATTTGACTCCATTGAAACACTTATATTTTTTCTCCTTTTTATTTACTTTTTTTATGATTCTCTTGAATTTTGAATTTGGCTGTTCACTTTTCTGTCTAAGGGTAGTCTTTCCTTCAAGAATTTTGGAAATCTTCTATTTTATTTTATTTTATTGTTTTTAACCCTTGTATTTTGGTGTATTGTCTCATAGGTGGAAGATTGGTAAGGGTGGGCAATGGGGGTCAAGTGACTTGCCCAGGGTCACACAGCTGGGAAGTGGCTGAGGCCGGGTTTGAACCTAGGACCTCCTGTGTCTAGGCCTGACTCTCACTCCACTGAGCTACCCAGCTGCCCCCAATCTTCTATTTTATTAAATGACCAGATGGCCAATTTTGATGGGCTTAATTCTTGGTTGTAACCCCAGTTCGCTTGCCTTCCAGAATATTGTATCCCAAAACTTCCAGTACTTCAATGTGGAAGCTATCAGATCTTGTATATTCCTGACTGGATCTCCAAAATATTTGAATTGTTTATGGTTACTTGCAGTATCTTATCCCTGGCCTTGGAGCTCCTGAACTTGGCTATAACATTCCTAGGAGTAGTAATTTAGGAATTTATTGCAGGAGGTAATATATGGTTTCTTTTCATTTCTATTTTACCCTCTTGTTCAAGAATATCAGGGCAGTTTTCTTTGATAATTTAATGTTATATTTTTTCTTTGGTCATGACTTTGCGGCCATCTTTTTTAAATTGTCTCTTCCAGATCAATTTTCCGGGTTAGTTATTTTTTCAATGAGGTATTTATTATTTACTTCTGTTTTTTCATTCTTTTGATTTAGTTTTATTGTTTCTTGATGTCTTGTAAAATCATTAGCTTCTATTTGCCCAATTCTAATTTTTAAAGACTGAATTTCTTCCATGACCTTTTGATCCTCCTTTTCCATTTGGTGCAGCATACTTTTCATGGAACTCTTTTCTTCACTCATTATTTTGCTTCTTTTTCCAGTAGGTCAGTTCTATTTTTTAATAGACTCTTTTCTTTATTGGATTTTTTATTCTTTTTACAGCTGACCAATTTTGCTTTTTAAACTGTTACTTTTTTTGCATTACTTTTATTTATTTTCCCCATTTTCTTCAATCTGTCTTATTTGATTTTTTAAAATTCCCTTTTGACTTCTTCCAGTGCCTGAGCTCAGTTCCCATTTTTCTTTGAAGTTTTGCATGTGGTTGCTTGGATCTCACCATCCCCTACTAACTTGTTCTTTGTCTTCATAGAAATTTTCTAGTTTTAGGTGTTTCTTTTGCTCTTTGTTAGTTTTCTCAGCTTTTTTTTTACCTGTGGACTGGAAGTTCTTAAAGCTACTGTTTCTGTCTCCTCTACTGATGGTTTGTAGAACTTGGGACTAACAGCTATTTTACCCTCAGAGTAGAATTAAAAGGTCTAAGCATTAAAGACTTCTAGGCCTCACTGCAGGCTGTTCCAGGACCTTGGACTTCAAGGGGTGAGTCTTGGGTATGGGATGCTCTGTTGTTGGCATAGGCAGGGTCCTGGGATCCCAAAGTTGTCTTCGATCCAGACTCATAACATGGCACAGTAATTGGGAGGGTGGTTGGCCTGCATTCCTTTGTGTGCAGGTTTTGTTTCTGGTTCCCCCTTATCCAATGAAAATCAACCCCCTCGCCTACCTTTCAAATTGTATTCAGTGGGAAAGTACCCTTATTCTTTCTTGATGATGGTTTTTGACTCCCATCATTTCAAGGAGCTTTTTAAAGATTGGTTTGGAAGGATTGTCAGAGATGTTTCAGTTTTCATTGCTACTAACCACCCCTCTAGACAGAATTTTTCATCAAAAGTCCTTTTGAATTATTTTACATTATCATATTGATCAGTAGTCAAGTATTTCATAGTTGATCATCCTTATAACATTGCTATTACTATGTACAATGATTTTTTTGTTCTTTTCACTTCACATTGTGCCAGTTCATTTAGATCTTACCATATTTTTTTCTGAAACCACTCCCTCATCATTTCTTATAATAAAATATTTCTTTATCACAATCATATGCTACAACTTGTTCAACTGTTCCTGGATTGATAAACACCCCTTCAATTTTATATCAACACAGAAAGAGCTGCTATAGGTATTTTTTTAATGAATTTTTTTTAAACCCTTGTACTTCGGTGTATTGTCTCATAGGTGGAAGATTGGTAAGGGTGGACAATGGGGGTCAAGTGACTTGCCCAGGGTCACACAGCTGGGAAGTGGCTGAGGCTGGGTTTGAACCTAGGACCTCCTGTCTCTAGGCCTGACTCTCACTCCACTGAGCTACCCAGCTGCCCCTGCTATAGGTATTTTTGCATATATGTTATCTTCACTTTTTCTTATCTCTTTGGAATACGGACTTAGTATTGTTATTACTGGGTCAACGGACATGCAAATTTTTATAACTCTTTGGGAATAGTTCTAAATTATACTTCAGAAACGTTGGAACAGTTCATTATTCCACTAGAATTTCATTAGTATACTTATTTTTCCCTCATCCCCTCCAACTTTTGTCATTTCTGATAGGTATGAAGTGGTAACTTGGAGTTGTTTTAATTTGCATTTCTCTAATCAATGGTGATTTAGAAGAATTTTTTTATATGAGTTTAGATAGCTTCATTTTCTTCTTCTGAAAACAGTCAATTCATATGGTCTACAATCAATTGGGGAATGGCTTATTTTTTGGCTATTTTTTAAATTAATATTTTTCTAGATTATGTGCTGATACAATGTGAAATACTTGTTTTCTGACATTTTGCAATTTATGTTTTCTTCTTCCCTCCAACTTCCCTCTTACTTCCTCAAAAAGACATATAATGTAATATTGGTTGAGCACATGTTATATAATACATATTTCCATGTTTCTCATAACATTAAAGTAGACATTGTTTTAGAAAATTCATGAAGGAAATAAATTGAAGAATAGTATGCTTTAATTTATATTCAGATTCCCACTGTTTCTTCTCTCTGTGTGGATATCCCTTTTGTAAGGATTAAATTTTAATGGTTTGGCTAAAATATATGAAGATTATAAATAAGAATGGTAGTTGCTAATTCAAAGTACTATTACTCAAAATCAAAATGACTTTAATAGCTTTTATTTACAAAAGAGGTGGAAAGAATGAAAGCAGAGAAATAGAAAATGGTAGAGAAGCCTGTCTAACTAAATGTTGCTCTAGTGCTCAACTCAGCCAGGACTTCTTGACCTTCAATAGGAAATAAACTCTCTCCAGAAGACAGGAAGGGAAAGCCAACTATCCACTCACCAAAGTTCCCTCCAAGAGGCATGTCAAGATAATGACTCGAGCTGAAGGTGATTCTTGAGGCCACCCTTCTTCTTGAAGCAGACTTCCTTTTTTTTAAAATAATTTCTTATTTTTAGAAAAATTTTCCCTTGTTACATAAGTCATGTTTTTACTTTACCCTTCACCCCCTTCACCCCCCCATCCCCCGAATTACCCCCTTCCCCCACCATAGCTAATTCGCATTTCCACTGGTGTGGTCAGTCAAGAGTTATTTACACATTATTGATAGTTACATGGGTGTGGTCTTTTCAGGTCTACATCCCCAATCATGTTCTCATCAACACAAGTGTCCATGCAGTTTTTTTTCTTCTGTGTTTCTACTCTTGCACTTTTTCCTCTGAATGTGGATAGTGTTCCTTTCCATAAATCCCTCCAAATTGTCTTGGGTCATTGCATTGCTGCTAGTACAGATGTCCATTACATTCTATTTTACCATAATATATCAGTCTCTGTGTACAATGTTCTTCTGGCTCTGCTCCTTTCACTCTGCGTCAATTCCTAGAGGTCTTTCCAGTTCACATGGAATTCCTCCAGTTTATTATTCCTTTGAGCACAATAGTATTCCATCACCAGCATATACCACAGTTTGTGCAGCCATTCCCCAATTGAAGGGCATACCCTTGCTTTCCAGTTTTTTGCCACCACAAAGAGCGCAGCTATAAATATTTTTGTGCAAGTCTGTTTATCTATGATCTTTTTGGGGTACAACCCCAGCAATGGTATGGCTGGATTAAAGGACAGGCATTCTTTTATTGCTCTTTGGGCATAGTTCCAAATTGCCCTCCAGAATGGTTGGATCAGTTCACAACTCCAGCAGCAATGCATTAATGTCCAAATTTTGCCACATCCCCTCCAACATTCATTACTTTCCCCTGCTATTATTTTAGCCAATCTGCTAGGCGTGAGGTGGTACCTCAGAGTTGTTTTGATTTGCATTTCTCTAATTATTAGAGATTTAGAACACTTTCTCATGTGCTTATTGATACTTTTGATTTCTTTATCTGAAAATTGCCTATTCATGTCCCTTGCCCATTTATTAATTGGGGAATGGCTTGATTTTTTATACAATTGATTTAGCTCCTTGAATATTTGAGTAATTAGACCTCTGTCAGAATTTTTTGTTATAAAGATTTTTTCACAGTTTGTGTTTCCCTTCTAATTTTTGCTGCATTGTTTTCCCTTGTACAAAACCTTTTTAATTTAATATAATCAAACTTATTTATTTTACATTTTGTAATTTTCTCTAACTCTTGTTTGGTTTTAAAATCTTTCCTTTCCCAGAGATCTGACAAGTATACTATTCTGTGTTCACCTAATTTACTTATAGTTTCCTTCTTTATATTCAAGTCTTTCACCCATTCTGAATTTATCTTGGTGTATGGTGTGAGATGTTGATCTAAACCCAATCTCTGCCATATTGTTTTCCAATTTTCCCAGCAGTTTTTGTCAAATAGTGGGTTTTTGTCCCAAAAGTTGGACTCTTTGGGTTTATCATACACTGTCTTGCTGACATCAGTTACCCCAAGTCTATTCCACTGATCCTCCGTTCTGTCTCTTAGCCAGTACCATATTGTTTTGATGACAGCTGCTTTATAGTATAGTTTAATATCTGGTACTACAAAGCCACCTTCCTTCACGTTTTTTTCATTATTTCCCTTCATATTCTTGATCTTTTGTTCTTCCAAATAAACTTTGTTATAGTTTTTTCTAATGTAGTAAAAAAATATTTTTGGTAGTTTGATAGGTATGGCACTAAATACGTAAATTAATTTGGGTAGAATGGTCATTTTTATTATGTTAGCTCATCCTACCCATGAGCAATCAATGTTTTTCCAATTGTTTAGATCTGGTTTTATTTTTTTGGAAAGTGTTTTGTAGTTATGTTTGTATAATTCCTGTATTTGTTTTGGTAGATAGATTCCTAAGTATTTTATATTGTCTAGGGTGATTTTAAATGGTGTTTCTCTTTCTACCTCTTGCTGCTCTAATGTGTTGGAAATATATAGAAATGCTGATGATTTATGTGCATTTATTTTGTATCCTGCAAATTTGCTAAAGTTGTTGATTATTTCTACTAGCTTTTTAGTTGATTCTCTAGGATTTTTTAAGTAGACCATCATATTGTCTGCAAAGAGTGATAGCTTAGTCTCCTCCTTGCCTATTTTAATACCTTCAATTTCTTTTTCTTCTCTAATTGCTACTGCTAGTGTCTCTAGTACAATGTTAAATAAAAGAGGTGATAATGGGCATCCTTGTTTCATACCTGATCTTATTGGAAAGGCTTCTAATTTATCCACATTCCATATGATGCTTGTTGATGGTTTAAGATATATACTGTTTATTATTTTTAGGAAAGAACCTTCTATTCCTATACTTTCTAGTGTTTTCAGTAGGAATGGGTGTTGTATTTTGTCAAAGGCTTTTTCTGCATCTATTGAGATTATCATGTGGTTTTTGTTGGTTTGCTTGTTGATATGGTCAATTATGTGGATGGTTTTCCTAATGTTGAACTATCATAAATCCCACCTGATCATGATGAATAACCCTCTTTATCACTCACTGGAGTCTTTTTGCTAGAATTCTATTTAAGATTTTTGCATCTATGTTCATTAAGGAGATTGGTCTGTAATTTTCTTTCTCTGTTTTTGATCTGCCTGGCTTTGGAATCAGTACCATATTTGTGTCATAAAAGGAATTTGGTAAGATTCCTTCTTTGCTTATTATATCAAATAATTTGTATAGTATTGGGATTAATTGTTTTTTGAATGTTTTATAGAATTCACTTGTGAATCCATCAGGCCCTGGTGATTTTTTCCTAGGGAGTTCTTTAATGACCTGTTCAATTTCTTTTTCTGATATTGGATTATTTAAGTATTCTATTTCTTCTGCTGTTAATCTAGGCAATTTATATTTTTGCAAATATTCATCCATATCACCTAGATTGTTAAATTTATTGCTACATTATTGGGCAACATAGTTTTAATGATTGCCTTAACTTCCTCTTCATTAGAGGTGAGGTCTCCTTTTTCATCTTTGATACTATTAATTTGGTTTTCTTCTTTCCTTTTTTAATTAGATTAACCAATACTTTGTCTATTTTATCTGTTTTTTCAAAATACCAGCTTCTAGTCTTATTTATTAATTCAATAGTTCTTTTACTTTCAATTTTATTAATTTCTCCTTTGATTTTTAGTATTTCTAATTTAGTTTTCATCTGAGGATTTTTAATTTGTTCATTTTCAATTTTTTTAAGTTGCATGCCCAATTCATTAATTCCCTCCCTTATTTGTTAATATATCCACTCAGAGATATAAATTTTCCTCTTAGAACTGCTTTGGCTGCATCCCATAAGTTTGGGTAAGATGTCTCATCATTGTCATTGTCTTCAATGAAATTATTAATTGTTTCTGTGATTTGTTCTTTCACTACATTATTTTGGAGAATCATATTATTTAATTTCCAATTCGTTTTTGGTTTGCCTCTCCATTTATTCTTACTAATAACTATTTTTTTTGCATTATGATCTGAGAAGATTACATTTATTATTTCTGCTGTTTTGCATTTGTTTGCCATGTTTCTGTGCCCTATTACATGGTCTATCTTTGTGAATGTTCCATGTGCTGCTGAAAAGAAGGTGTATTCCTTTTTGTCTCTATTTATATTTCTCCAAATATCTATTAACTCAATTTTTTCTATGGTTTCATTCACCTCTCTTATCTCTTTCTTATTTATTTTTTGGTTTGATTTATCTAGACCTCATAGGGGTAGGTTCAGGTCACCCACTAGTATGGTTTTGCTATCTATTTCATCCTTGAGCTCCCCTAGCTTCTCCTTTAGAAATTTGGAAGCTATTCTGTTTGGTGCATGCATATTGAGTACTGATATTTCTTCATTGTTTATACTGCCTTTTATTAGGTTGTAGTAACCTTCCCTATCTCTTTTAACCTTATCTATTTTTACTTTGGCTCTGTCAGAGATCATAATAGCCACCCCTGCCTTCTTTTTCTCATTTGAAGTCCAAAAGATTTTGCTCCATCCTCTCATTTTCATTCTATGTCTGTCTGTCTGTCTGTCTAATATGTATTTCTTGTAAACAACATATGGTTGGGTTTTGGTTTCTAATCGACTCTGCTGTTTGCTTTCGTTTTATGGGTGAGTTCTTCACATTCACATTCAGAGTTATAATTATCAACTCTGTATTCCCAGACATTTTGATTCTCTCTCCTAGTCCTGTTCTTTCTTCTTTCACTGTTTCCCTCTATACCAGTGTTTTGTTTTTAATCAGTTCCTATAATCCCCTCCCTTGTTTTACTTCCCTTTCTCCCCCCTCCCTTCTTATTCCCCTCTTATTGTTCTTTAAAGTCATGAGGTGCTCCCCCCAAGCCCTCTCGCTCCCTAGAATTGCTTCCTTCCCCACCAGTCCCTTTGTTACCCTTCTACTTCTCTATAGGGTGTGAATCAATTTTCTGCCCCTATGGATCTGACTGTTCTTCTCTAAGTTGATTTCAATGCACTTAAGTATTGAATATTCCCTCTCTCTAACCTCCTGACTTCCCCCTTGAAGTCCAACTCCTTCTTGAAGCTGACCTCCTTCTTGATTCTTGTCTTCTTCCCTTTTTACAGGTGCCAATCACAGCTTCCAAATTGTCTAGCACTTCTCAGGGGACAGTGTTTGTGGGAACAAGTTCTCACCTTCTGGAGGGGTGAATACTCATCAAAAGGGTTCACATATTCCTGGCTGATTGAGTTTCTGAGGGTGTGAATTCTCTAAGTGGTTTGTGAGCTTCTCCACGTAGTTCAAGTTTTTGTTGATTCAGTCAAAAGGTAGACAAAGGAGATTTAATCCTGTCTTCACAATCTAGTGAGGTACTAAGTAGGGATACTGTAAATAGTTTTGTAAGTAGCCATCTTGTGCAAACTGTAGCAAGATGGGGGTTCAGATTTTAGAATCCCAGAGCAGGCATGAGACAGTGGAAAGACTGTTGGAGCACCCCTATAAATAGGAGGTCACCCCCAAGCAAATGGACTCAGTTGTGGGTTAGAGTGGGAGTGGAAAAGCTCATCATTTGAGCCCAGAAGCTTCACCAAAGACTTGTGTTAGCTGATTTACATTAGGGTCCTGCTACTTAGGTCTACTGTTCTGCAATCCACAGTATAGTTTATCATCATCAAAAAAAACCTGTCTACAATATCATCAACAAATACATCTCAGAAGAAACATCAGTTATTTATCATTAGCCAAGCTTAGCCAGCTTTGACATCCAGCAGCTGAACTAGGCCAAGGCTGCAAAACCAGCCCGAGTGGCGGAATTCTGTCTGAGACTCCCAAGAGAACTGCCTGACTATCAATTAGTTTTTAGTTTTAGTTTAACCTTAAAACATGTATCCTCACCCATTTTTTCTCAGTCCCTAATCCATCAAGATATTCCTGTATCAATTGATTAAATTAGTTACCTGTTATTTGAAATCTGTTTACTGGCCTAGTCCATCATCTTCAAGAAGATTCTCACTGTCAAGCCTGACAGTTAGGATTGATTCCCTGGTTGTGAAGGGTTTCATAAGTTAATTATCAGTTCTTGCCTGTGATTAATTACCAATCAACTCAAGATCATAGATATCATCTGCAGTCAGATCAGCATAGCTTATATTACATCAGGAAGACACTGAGTTATATATCATCAAGGAAATAGTGAATTTCACCTGTTGTCTGTTAAGAATTCTCTCAGTATTTGCCTACTGACCCTCCCCCTGAGGGTAAACACTGTCTAGCTGCTGATACAGAAGCATCCTGAGAAAATAATCCCTACAGTACTTAAGTTATTGTTAACTGAAGTGTTAGCTCTAACTAGGAAAGAGAATAAGGGATACTCTTTCACAAGTGTAAACTCAAAGAGAACAAAGAATTCCCTTTTACACTTTCTATCAGGAGTCTCTAGGAGTTGTCTTGAATCTTTTCCTTGTTGATAATAGTTATGTCATTCATAGATACTCATTATATACTATTGTTGTTACTATGTATATTGTTCTCCTTGCTTCTGCTTATTTCATTTTGGATCATTTCATATAAGTCCTTCTATATTTGGGGGGATCATCTTATTTTATCAAGAAATAGTTTTTATTTTTCTTAAATATGACTCAGTTCCCTATTTATTTGAGAAATTACAACTTCCTCAGAGAATCTTGTTTTACATATTTTTATATCACTTCATTGTATACTTGTAACTCCTCTCATTATCTTTTTAAAATTAGATCTATTTTTGCTTATTCTTTGTCTGAGAAAATGAGTGCTACTCCCGCTGTTTTTTTACTTCAGTTGAAAGATAAAAGATTCTACTTTAGGCCATTTTAAAAAAACTCTTACTTTCCATCTTAGAATCAAGACTGTGTAGTGTTTCCAGGGCAAAAGAGTGGTAAGGGATAGGCCAATGGGGGTTAAGTGGCTTGCCCAGTGTCACACAGCTAGGAAGTATATGGGATTTGAACCCAAGACCTCTTGTTTCCAAGCCTTGCCCTCAATCCATGACCCATATAGTTGCACCCTCTAGGCCTTTATTTTAACTCTGTGTGTCTTTCTGTCTCTAGTAGTGTTTCTTATAACCAACATATTAGATTTCATTTTATGGGTGATCATAACCCAATCACATTTCTGGTTATGATTACTGTATATATTTCCCTCCATGTTTTCTTTTGTCTATCTTTTTTTCCCTTCATTTCTCAAAAGTCTGTTTTGCCACAGACCATTGCCTTCCTTAATTTGTCCTCACTTTATCATCCCCAACCCCCATATCCCTTTTTTCTTTCCCCTCCTATTTTCCTATTAGGCAAGACTGATTTCTATACCCAACTGAATTTGCATATACATTCTTCCCTCTGAAAAATTTCAGATGAGAGTGGAGTTCAAATATTACATACCCCTTCCTTTTTTTCCATTGCTATAAAAGCTCTTCCTTGTATGCTTCTTTCATGTGAAAAAAATTTCCTGATTCTACTTTTCCCTTCCCCTTCTCACAGTCTATCCTTCTTTCTAACACCTTCATTTTTTTGACATCATTCCAACATAATCAACTCATATCCATACTATCTATGTAAACTCCTTTTACTATCCATAATAATAAATTCTTTTTAATTTATTAAATGTCTCCCTTTGTATTCAGAGTCTAGTGCTAAGGTGAGGAAGGGACCTGGACCAATTTGTTAGGCAATTGGCATATATTGATTAACAAAATGATATGCTCAGAAGGGAGGGGTGAAAAGTTCTTAGGAGTTATATATACCATTTTCTTATATAATAATGTGATCAATTTAACTTTTATTGAGTTCCTTGTGATTAATCATTCGTGTTTATCTTTTTATGTTTCTCTTAAATTCTTTATTTGATTGTCAAATTTTATGCTTAGTTGTTTTTTCCCTCCTGAAGGCTTCATAATCTTTTATTTCATCAAATATCTATTTTTCCCTGAAAGATAATGTTCAGTTTTGCTAGGTAGAAGATTCTTGCTTGTAATAATAGTTTGTTTGCCTTTCAGAATATTATGTTAAGCCTTCTGCTCTTCTATGGTAGAAGCTGCTAAATCATGTGTGTGCCTGATTGTAATTTCGTGGTATTTGAATTATTTTGTTTCTGCATGTTTCCAATGATTTTTCATTGACCTGGGGGCACCAGAATTTGGGTAAAATACTACTGGATGTTTTAATTTTGGAATTTAATTAAGAAGATGATTGGTGGATTTTTTCAATTTGTATTTTGCCTTTTAGATCTATGATATCAGAGTAATTTTCCTTGATAAATTCTTTTATGAAAAATTTATTTGTCACATTAAGATAAACAGCTAACTCCCTTCCCTCCCTACATTAGAGAAGATATCCTTTTACAAAAAGATATATGTTTGTATAAAATTATGCCTTGCTTATTTTTATCTGTTATTTATTTGATATATATGATATATGCATATCATAACCATATATATGATAAATTGTAATTTATCAGTTCTTTCTCAGGATGTGAGCATTTACAAGTTATTCCTTAAACAACATTTCTTTTCTAATATATATTCTCTTGGTTCTCATTTCACTCTTCATAATTTATATAGATCTTTCCATTTTCCAAAAAAATTAACCTGTTCATCATTTCTTATGGCTCTGTAGCATTTCATCATAATTAAGTGCCATACCTTATTTAGCCATCCCCCTAATTGATCAGTACCTTTCAATTTCCATTTCCTTGCCACCATAAAGAATGTTGCTGTAAATGTTTTAGAACATATAGGTTCTTTTCCTTTTCCCCAATCATCTTAGGAAACAAACCTAATAATGTTACTTCTGGGTCAAAAGAGATAAATAGTTTCTTAACTATTTAAACATGAATTTCAGATTGCTCTCCACATTTGTTGGATCAGTTCACATTTCCACCAGCAGTGTTTTAGTGTCTCCATTTTCCCACATTACCTTCAACATTTGTTATTTTGTACCTTTATCATTTGGACCAATCTAATAGGTGTGAGACAATATCTCAGCATTGTATGGATTTGTATTTCTCTAATCAATAATGATTTAGAGCATTTTTCCATATAACTTTGATTTCTTTATCCAAAAACTATATGTTCATATATTTTGACCACATAACTGTGGAAAGGCTCAGATTTTTATATATTTGACAAAATTTTCTATGTATTTTAGATATGAAACCTCTATCCAAGAAACTGTCAACAAAAAAAATCTTTTTCCCAATTTACCACTTTCTTTCTGATCTTGGCAGTATTATTCCTGTTGACTCCTTAGGAGCATAGGGCTGCAACCATCTCACGCCAGCAGACTCTGTTCTGGGCAACTTCCCCCAGCTGGGCCCATGTCATTCCGACTGTTTTTGTTTCATTTTCCGCAGATCTTCGCCAGGTCTGTTTTGGTCTTCCAACTTTCCTCCTCCCTGAAGGGTTCCAGCACAATGCTTGTCTGGCTTCGTTGTCTTCCGGTTTTCGTAGTGTATGTCCTATCCATCTCCACTTACGTTTCTTTGTGTCCTGACTAATGGGATACTGGATTGTTCTTTCCCAGAGACTAGCATTGGAGATGGCAGAGGCCATCTGATGTTCAAGATGTAGTGTAGACATCTGTTAACAAAGACTTGGAGTTTGTTGGTGTTGACTTTCGTCACTCTTCAGCTTTCTGATCCATATAGGAGGACGGCCTTTACGTTGGTATTGAAGATTCAGAGCTTAGTGACGAGGGACAGTGCTTTGGAGATCCAGACAGACCGTAAGGTGTTAAATGCATGTCTGGCTTTGTTGATTCGGCTTCTGATGTCCTCATCTGCTCCACCGTCCTTACTGACTATGCTACCCAAATAGGTGAAATGGTCCGTCTCCTTGATGTTTTCTCCCTGTAGTTGGATTGGCAGGTCATGTCTGCTGTTGATTGTGATCACCTCGGTCTTCTTCTTGTTGATCTTCAGACCTGTCTTCTCTGCTTCTTCAGAGAGTTGTGCAAGTTTGGCTTGCGCATCCTGCTGCTTGTGAGAAAGGAGACAGATGTCATCCGCGAAGTCAAGGTCCTCAAGCTGTTTGGTATGAGTCCATTGAATGCCCGTATTGTTGTCCTTGGTAATTCTTCTCATGATCCAATCTATGACCATCAAGAAGATAAGGGGCGAAAGCATGCAACCTTGCTTCACTCCGGTCTTCACTGTGAAGGGAGCCGTCAGTTTCCCATTATGGATGACCTGGCAGGTAAAGTCTTCATATAACCACTGAATAATGTTGATGAGCTTCGGGGGAATCCCGTAATGGTGCATCAATCTCCAGATGATGTTCCTGTCCATGCTGTCAAATGCCTTCTTGCAATCCACGAAAGTCATATAGAGGGGAGACTGCCATTCGATGGACTGTTTGATGATGATTCTTAGGGTAACGATGTGGTCGGTGCACGATCTGTGCTGACAAAACCCTGCTTGTTCTATTCTCAGTTTCCTGTCCAAGGCCTCCTTCAGTCTTTCTAAGATTACTCTGGTCAGGATTTTGCTGGGAGCGGATAGAAGCATGATTCCTCGCCAGTTGCTGCATTGGGATAGGTCACCTTCCATGGGTAGCTTCACTAGGTAGCCTAGTTTCCAGTCTGTCGGGACTTGTTCCTGTTCCCAGATCTTCTGCAGGAGGGGTTGTAGCATCTCCGCTGACATTTCTGGGTCTGCCTTGAGTGCCTCAGGGGGGATGCCGTCTGGACCTGCAGCCTTACCATTTTTCATGGTCTTGATGGCTTTGATGATCTCAACTTTGGTAGATGGGCCCGTGTTCACCTGAAGCAGTTCAGTGGCTGGTGGTATGTCCAGAACAGTTGGTGGAGGCGGTCGGTTCAGGATTTCTTCGAAATGCTCTGCCCATCGGGCTCTCTGCCCTGCATCGCTTGTTATTGTCTTGCCAGTCTTGTCCTTCACTGGCTTGCTAGGGTTGTAATTCTTTCCCGATTGAATTCTTGTTATTTCATATAGCCTCTTCATGTTCCCCTGCCCAGCTGCTGTTTCTGCTTCTTCGGTCATATCGTGAATGAACCGTCTCTTGTCATATCTTGCGCTCTTCTTGACTTGACGGTTAATTTCCAAGTACTGTGTTCGAAGTTCTTCTTTCTCCTGTCGATCTTGGCACTGGCTGATCTTCTGTTTCAAATCTCTTCGCTGTTGTAATTTGGCCCATGTCTCTTGTGTTAACCATTCCTTGTGCTTTCTCTCTCTCTTTCTCAGGACTTCTGCACAGGTGATCTTCCAGGTCTGCTGGAGTTTGGTCCAGTGGTTTTCAGCTGTCTCTCCCATGAGTCCTGTCAAGGCTGCATCTGCACCATGTCTTGCTCTAACATCTAGAAGGCTTCTTCTCCACTTGCAGGAAACTGTGATGTGATCTGTCTGATTTTCCGTCCTTCCATCAGGTGAAGTCCAGGTTGACTTATGAATTTTCTTCTGTGGGAATATAGTACCCCCAATAACAAGATCGTTGAAGGCGCAGAAATCTGTAAAGAGCTCTCCATTTTCATTACAGGTGCCTACTCCATGCCTTCCCATGATGAATTCCTTTCCTGTGTTATCTTCTCCTACCTTTGCATTCAAGTTTCCCATAAGGATCTTCAGGTCTCTTCTTGGTGCGCCATCAAGTAGTGCCTGTAGGAAGCTGTAAAACTCTTCTTTTTCCTCTTCCTCTGCCGCATTGGTGGGTGAATAGCATTGGATGATGGTCATCTTCTTCCCCTTTGAGTTGAACCTTGCTGACATAAGCCTTGATGAGATAGGTTCCCAACCTATCAGTGCCTTTTTTGCTTCAGGTGTCATGAGCAGTGCTACTCCCTGGGTGTGGGAATGGTCTGGGTCTTCATGACCAGAGTAAATGATGGTTTCGCCTGATGTCAGTCTGGTCTGGCCGCTTCCATTCCATCTGGTCTCGCATAAACCGAGGACCCTGATGTCGTATCTTTTCATCTCATTTACTACCTGAGCGATTTTTCCGCTTTCGTATAAGGTTCTTACGTTCCATGTCACTATTCTGGTTTTTGCCTTGGTCGTCAGAAGATTTATCAGCGAGCTGGCTTCCCAGAGGCTTTCATCAGCATGCGTCATGGACTCTGTTGGAGAGCAATTTTGCAGACTAGGCGATCGTCAGTTTTGTTGGTTTGGTGAGGTTGCAGTTTCTATAGCAAATGTGATTTTTTTACGGGGTGGGGTTGCTAGCCCCACGCCCAACCCTTCTCCTTTTTCAGCCGGGCTTGGGACCGTCCTTGGCAGAGTTGATCTTGGCAGTACTGCAAGATATTAGTTTCTGTCAGGCTGCTCTCTAGTTTACTCAAAAAATTTTACCAAATAGTGTATTTTTATTGAAAAAACTTGTATCTTTATATACAGAAGGTAACCATAATCCTTTCCCACTCTTTGTTGTATCTCACTTTTCTTCTGTACTACTTTAACTCTTAGACCAGTGATGGGTAAACTATTCCCCGTGGGCCAGACCCAGGCCATAGTTTGCCCATCACTGCCTTAAGCAATTTCCTAATCATTGCATCTGGATGTGGGGGCATAGTGATTAGGGAATTGCTTAAGGCAGTAATGGTCTGGATCTGGCCCATGGGGAATAGCTTGCCCATCACTATCTTAGACAGTTTCAGATAGTTTTTATTATTACTGCTTTATAATGCAGTTCAAAGTCTGGTACTCCTGAACCTTCTTCCTTTCTTTTTTCTCCCATTAATTCCTTTTATATTCTTAGCTTCTTTGTTTTGTTTTTTTTTTTCCAAATGAATTTTGTAATTTTTTGAAAGATGTCTAACTTCTTTTTTTTTATCATGGTTTTTATATAGTTCAATAATTAAAATATCTTCTCAATAGATTTTCCAGATCAATTGTTTCTTTGGTGAGATATTCCACATTATCTTCTATTTTTTTCATTCTTTTGATTTTGTTTAATTGTTTCTTGATGTCTCATGGAGTCATTAGCTTTCACCTGTCCAATTCTAATTTTTGAGGAATTTTTTTCTTCAATGCACTTTTAACTTCTTTCCCCTTTTGGTCAATTCTACTTTTTTAAGAAGATATTTTCTTCAATGAATTTTTCTTTCCTTTTCCATTTTCCTAGTCTGCTTTTTAACCTGTTAGTTTCTTCAGGTGTTTTTGTTTCTCTTATCAAGCTGTTAATTCTCCTTTCTAATCTTCTTATATCATTCTTATTTCCTTTTCAAATTTTCCTTTTCATCACTTAATCTCTCTTTTTAAAAAAATCTCCTAAGAATTTTTGTTGGGCTTGTATCCATTTAGGGTTTCTCTTTGAGGCTTTATTGTATCTGTTTTCACATTGTTATATTCTTTTCATTTTATACCTTCTCTACAATGATAGTAGATATTTTAAGGCCAAGGTTTCCTTTTTTTCTCATTTTTCTAGCCTAATTTTTTACCTGGAACTTTATGTTAAAAGTGGACTCTGCTTACCTGAGAGTGGAAAGCCTTCATATTTTTTCATGCTACTGTTTCAGAGCTAGTTCTGATAATCAACATGTTTTACATGCTTCCAAGGTAGTATGGTAGAAGGAGAGCCATGGTCACTACACTTCTGGTCTGTGATGTGGTTTTTACCTAGGAAGGGCCCCTGCTCTTCTGTAGTCACAAGTCCTATCTCTCTTCTAGGACCTAAAAAGTGACCAGTCCCCTTGTTCCTCTTTAATAAAAAGTACAAGTGCACTATAATCCAGATTTGTCTATAGTCAATACAATTGTCAATCAGTGCCAGCTGCACCCAGTGCTAGCAAAAGGTTTATTGAAATTAGCATTTAAAGCAAAGTTAAATGTATTTATTTAGAATATTTTTCTATGGTTATATGATTCATGATTTTTCCTACCTCCCTCCCAAAGCTGACAAGCAATTCCACTAGGTTTTAATTGTATCATTGTTCAAAATCCATTTCTATATTATTCATATTTGCAGTAGAGTGATCTTTTAAAGCCAAAACCCCAAACATATCCCCATAGAACCACATGATTGATATGTTTTTCTTCTGCATTTCTACTACCACAGTTCTTTCTCTTTAAATTAGGATGCTTACCAGTTGTCTGACCACCTTCCCTTACTGTCTCTGGTCTGAAAGCCCATAAGTTGCTGCTTCTGTCATCATGAGTGTTGAAGTTTAATACCACTTTGATGTCTCAGATCTCTCCTATTTACCTTCTAATTTGTCTTATCTTGGAATAATATCTTACTTTGATTTTTGTTGTTCATGCCTTGCAATTCTTTTGAGAACTGTTTGCTTATATCTTTGATTACTTATTTATTGGGGAATGGCATATATGCAAATATGTATGCATACATATGCACACATAATGTTTCTACATATATATATATATATAAACACATACATAGATATATAAATATACAGCCTCCTCTATGTATGCATAAATATAGACATATATGCACATAGATTATATTGACTCTATACATGTATATATGTAGCTCTGATAAGAAATCCCTTTCAGAGAAATGTCACAGTTTCTCCTCCCTATTTGACTACTTTTTTTTATCCTAGGTATATTAATTTTGCCTATGC
Source organism: Gracilinanus agilis (assembly GCF_016433145.1). Lineage (NCBI taxonomy): Eukaryota > Metazoa > Chordata > Mammalia > Didelphimorphia > Didelphidae > Gracilinanus > Gracilinanus agilis. Next base: position 9,911,972 of record NC_058135.1, on the reverse strand, counting down.
AGAAGCTTTTCAATTTCACGTAACCATAGTTATCTATTTTATGTAATTGACTCTTTTTCTTTTTTGGTTAAGACTACATCTCCTACCCATAGCTATTTTTCTCTTTTAATTTTTCTTTTTGTTATGATCTTTAAAATTAAGATCACATGCCCAATTAGAATATATTGTGGAGGGGGCAGCTGGATTGCTCAGTGGATTGAGAGTCAGGCCTAGAGATGGGAGGTCCTAGGTTCAAATCCAGCCTCAGACACTTCCCAGCTGTGTGACCCTGGGCAAGTCACTTGACCCCCATTGCCCACCCTTACCACTATTCCACCTAGGAGCCAAAAAACAGAAGTTAAGGGTTTAAAAAAAGATATTGTGGACCATAATATAAAATATTAATCTAAATATAATTTCTGTCACAATTATTTCTACTTTCTCCAGAAATTTTACTAAATATTTTTCCTAGATAATTTATATTTTCCACTTTATCAAGCACTGAATTATTGATCTCTATCATTTATGAATCCCCCTTTTCTAGTCTCATATATTTATCTATCACCATTTTTTAAATCAGTGTAAGCTGGTTTTGATTTCTGCTCCTTTATAATATAGTTTGTGGTTAGTGAGAGCTATCCTTACTTTTATCTACTTCTTTTCATTACTTTCCTTAATATTCTAGATCTTTTGATTTTTTCCAAATGAAGTTTATTAATTTAATAGTTCTAAAAAGCATACAATTGGTAACTTGATTAGTACAGCATTAAAAGTTTAAATTAACTCTGGTCATATTGCCATTTTTATTATATTGCCATGGCCCAGTCTGCATATTCCTCCATTTAATTAAACTATTCCTTCTTTAAAGAACACTTTGTAATTAAACCTATATAAGTATTTTTCGTGCTTTGGAAGTTGATCTCCAAATATTTTGAGCAATTTATAGTTACATAAAATAATAATTCTATTTTTCTTCTTTGATTTTGTTAATATTATGGATAAATGATGTTATTTCTTTTAAAAATATTTTTTATTTTGAATGTAACAAGCATCAAATAAAATAGATATTTTCACATACACAGAGAAAAGAAAAAGAGTATTATGAAGGAAATTTTGAATCATTCTTAAATACAATTTTGTTTTCTTTAAAATTATTTAAGAAATTCAACTTTTAGCTTTCAAAGATATCCCATTTGTCTATACTTCTTTTTGGACTGCTGTCTTTTCTCTGTATTAAATAATATACTTCAATGGAATCTCTTCTCCTCTCCTTTCTTTTCTTTTCTTCCCTACTCCTCTCCTCCTTTTTTCTGTCTCCCAATGTCTTTTTATTTCCTATGTGGACAAAAAGGTGAGAAAAAAAAGTCCTTGTAATTAATTTGCACAGTCAACAAAAACTAATCCCAATGTTGGCTATATTAAATATGCATTTATTACTTTGTATTTTGAGTTTCTCAATTCTGTCAAGAAGTGAGTAGCATACTTACTTATCAGTCCCATGGAAATATAGTTGGCTATTTGATTGATTAAAAAAGTTGTTCCATATTTTAAAGTACTTGGTCCTCCTTTAATGTTGGTTATTAATGGTAAAATCTAGTCTTACATAATAGTTTAATCATTTACAGAGTATTGTCAAATATTATCTCACTGTATCCTCATGACAACCTTTGGGGAATACTATTATTCCCATTTTACAAATGAGAAAATTGAGGTAGATAGAGAGGTTTTTTGACTTGTCCAGGATCTTATAGTTAGTAAGTAAGTCTGACTAGATATTAATTCATTCCTTTTGGAATAGTCCAACACTATCCATTATACCACCTACTTCTACTCAATTCACTCTGAATCAGTTTAAAAACATCTTTCTAGGCATCCAGGAAAACATACATTTAATAATTTCTTATAGAAAAATAATATTCCATTAATTTCAAATAATATAATTTGTATAACCATTCCCCAATACATTTTAGCAACTTGTTTTACATTTCTTTGCTGCCAGAAATCAAAAAATATGATTGCTTTTGTACATATAACTCAATTTTGTTTTTCTTTCATCTTTTTTTGATATCTGTCTTGTAGAGATATAAAGGCATACACAGTTTAGTGGCATTTAGGGCATAATTTCTATTTGTCTTCCAGAGTGACTGACCTAATAATTCATTGCTCCAACAGTTTATTATCAGGCCCATTTTCTTGCAGCTCTCCAACAATTTTCATTTCCCTTTTCTATTACCTGTGTCAGCCTTGTAGGTTTGTGTTAGAACTTTTTTTTTTTAATTTTAAACCCTTAACTTCTGTGCATTGACTCATAGGTGGAAGAGTGGTAAGTGTAGGCAATGGGGGTCAAGTGACTTGCCCAGGGTCACACAGCTGGGAAGTGTCTGAGGCCGGAATTGAACCTAGGACCTCCCATCTCTAGGCCTAGCTCTCAATCCACTGAGCTACCCAGCTGCTCCCTGTGTTAGAACTTTTTAATCTATGTTTACCTAATCATTATTGACTTGGAATATTTTTTCCCATAAGTTTGATTATTGCTTTGATGTCCTCCTTTGAAAGCCCCATGATGAAATTATTTAATCCTTTGATCTATTAAAGAATCATCTTTTCCTTATAAAATTAAATAAATTCCATTTATATCTAAGATTTAGTCACTTAGAAAAACTTGCTGCAGCTTCATCCCTTCCTACCTTCCCACCCTCATCTCCAAAGTTATCTTGCTCTCTTAATTTTTACTTCATTTATTTAGTTTGTGCCAAATTTTGTAGATTTAATGTAATCAATTATCCATTTTTTCTTCTGTGATTTGTGCTATCTCTTGTTTGATCACAGAATCTTTCCCCACCCCAAACTCTTTCTTGTGATATTACTCTTAATGTCTGAATCATTTATCCATTTTGAACCTATATTGTTATGCAGTGTAAAAAATCTATACCTAATTTTGCCAACTGTTTCCAGTTTTCCCAGAATAGTTTTCCAGCCCAGGAGGTGGAAAATTTTATTTTTTAACACTATATTACTGTTAGTCTCTGCATGATATTTACTTGATCTGTTAATAATTTTGATAATTGCTAATTTGTAGTACAGTTAGAGATTTCATACCACTAGCTTTCCTTTCTTTGCATTTTTACATTATTGTCCTTGTGATTCTTAATTTATTGTTTCTTCAGATCAATCTAATTATTTTTTCTAGATTTATCAAATAATACCTTAGTATTTTGGCATGATAATGAATTAGTAAATTACTTAATATAATATTTTTATTTTTATTACAGTGGCATGCCCTGTCTATAAATAATGAATAGTTCTAAGAATATTTAGGCCTGACTTTATTTCTATTAGGTGTATGTTATTATTACATTTGTATAGTTACAGTGTATATCTTATTAGATAGACTTCCAAATACATGCTATGTAATTATTTTGATTTATTTTCTATCTTTTCCTGTTGGACTTGATTATCTATGTATAAAAATTGCTAGAGATCTATGTCGATTTATTTTATGTTCTAAAACTTTGCTGAATGTATTGTTTCAAATAATTTTAGTTTATTAGTGTGCATTCTTTAAACTAGTGATAGTGAACCTATGGCACATCTACCAAAGATGGCACACAGAGCACTGTCAGTAAGCACATGGCTGCCCCCCCACAAGAGTTTGTTACTAGAAAGGCAGAGGGACTCAGACAGAGCTGCTCCCTTCCCTCTTTCCACTGGTCCTGATGACATTTTTTCACATCATCCACCCCTCTGCCCAGCAGCTCAAGGGCAGCACACAGAAGGTAAGGTAGGTGGCTTATATGTGGCAGAGCTGGAGAGGGGCAGAGTGCTTGGGTCACTCCCCTCCCCCTCTCTATACTTCCTGAGGACATTCCTCACTTCACTCATCCCTTTGCCCAGCAGCCCAATGGGAACACTTTCTCTCTCCCCTCTGTGGGGTAAGGGAGCACAGGGCATGGCACTTGGTCTCAAGGAAGACCTGGCATGGTACTTATTCTAGGGAGGGGTTGGATAGGTTCTGGAACTTTGTCTCTAAAAGATTAGCCATCTTCTCCAAAAATTGACAGACTCTCTCTCTCTCTCCCTCTCTCTCGTATAGCCCCTCAATTTCCTTTCTTGACTTTTTATTATGTCTAGTCTTTCTAAAACTATGTTAAAAGATATTGGCCTTAATGGTTTTGGAGGTGATTTTAACACTAGAACTAACTTTGTTCTAGTGCAACATTGGATACAAAATGAGGCATTTACAAGTTAGTAAACAGTTAAGAAGTTTAATTCACCTTAACACATCAAGGATACACAAAAAGCATGATATGTCTATTAGCTTCTCTAACTTCTACCTACCTATCTCCATATGGAAACATGCCTGGTAATCAGGTCATAATTACGTGAAGAACATGATGGTATCTCATGTAATCTTCAGAAATCCACTAACTTTGCAAGGCACAGTCCCATTGCTGAGAGTTTTTATGCTTTTAGATGATCAGAGATCTCGATGTAGGAAGACTGAAACAATAAAATGATGGTTATGACTGTTTTATTTTAGGGAATCCTAAAATCCCTCAGAATTTGGGAAGGAGAAGGGGCCCATATTACAAGTGACACAAAAGAAATTCCATCAAAAAAATGCTGACAAGGAGCTTCCGGGTTAAGATGGCAGCAGAGTAAGAAGCAGCTCTTAACCTATCCTGACCAAAACACACAAAACTCCTCAAGGGGACATAAAAACAAGTCCAGATGAACGGAGGAACCCCACAACAGGGCACAACGTGGAAGGTACGTGGAATCGAGGCATTTCCATACCATGAAGGGGTGAAACAGCTCTCACTAAATCGCGGGCTGAGCAACCACCCCCCCCCCTCCACACACAACACCTATAGCGCCGAAGCCAGCTAAAAAGAAATAGAGCAAGTTTGGGGCACCCATCGAGTCATTGGCAGCTCTGGGGCCTGTTCCTGAGAGTAGCAAGATTTAGGACCCCAAAAAGCTAACGAACGCACTCAAAATCTGAGCACGGGAGCAGGGTGCCGAGAGCGGATGCAGGGCGCAGAGCGCGGGCTCAGAGAACAGACATGGGTGGAGGCATGGGGGGAGGCAGACACAGCCAGGAGCTAAAGCTCTGAAACCCTGAGTGGGGAACCAGTGCAGACCAGTATACGCCTATGGAAGAAGCACCCTGAGACTTGTAAAGAAACCTCCGGCAGACGATCAAGCAAGGGGGTCCACCAGGGGGCTTGACCGCGGACAGACCCTGAGCGCGAGGATAAACTTGAGAAGCTGCTGGGCTAACTATGCCTACCCAGTCTCAGGAAGTTCAGAAGAGAAAGATTAACAACAAGAAAAAGAAGTCTTTAACACTTGACAACTTTTACACAGAGAAAATCCAGACAACCGAGCAAACAGAGGAGGAGAACAAACAAGCATCCAGACGCTCCTCAAATAAGGAAAACTCCTCACAAGCTATGGAAGAGTTCAAAACTGAGATTTTGAAGAAAAAGGAAGAGATCTGGCAAGAAAATAACTGTTTAAAAGGTAGAATCTTGCAATTGGAAAGTGAGGCTCAGAAACCAAATGAACTGATAAGCAAATTGAACACCAGAAATGACCAAATTGAAAAGGAATACCAGAAGATTATGGCCGAAAACCAGAAGATTATGGCCAAACACCAGAAGATTATAGCCGAAAACCAGAAGACTACAGCCGAAAACCAGAAGATTACAGCTGAAAATCAAAAGATCATAGCCGAAAACCGAAAGATTATAGCCGAAAATCAATCCCTAAAGGCTAGAATTGAGCAAGTAGAAGCTAATGATCTCTCAAGACAACAAGAACAAATAAAACAAAGTCAAAAGACTGAAAAAACAGAAGGAAACATGAAATATCTCAATGAGAGAGTGACAGACCAAGAAAACCGGTCTAGAAGAGACAATTTGAGAATAATTGGTCTTCCAGAAAAACCAGAAATTAATAGAAACCTGGACTCCATACTAACAGAAATAATTCAGCAAAATTGCCCTGAAGTCCTACAACAAGAGGGCAATATAGACATTGAAAGGATTCATAGAAAGCCTGCGACAATTGATCAAGAAAAGAAAACACCTAGAAATATAATTGCCAAATTCAAGAGTTTCCAAACAAAAGAAAAAATCTTACAAGAAGCCAGAAAGAAATAATTCAAATATCAAAATATCAAGGAGCACCAATCAGGATCACACAGGATCTGGCAGCCTCCACGCTAAAAGATCGCAAGGCTTGGAATACGATATTCAGAAAGGCAAGAGAGCTGGGCCTGCAACCATGGATCAACTACCCATCAAAATTGACTATATATTTCCAAGGGAAAGTATGGGCATTCAACAAAATTGAAGAATTCCAGGTATTTGCACAGAAAAGACCAGGGCTAAATGGAAAGTTTGATATCCAACCACAAAAATCGAGAGAAAAATGAAAAGGTAAATAAGATACAGAGGGGAAAGAAAGGGAGAAGGGGAAAGGAGGAGCATGAATCATGTACCATGAATCATGTAACCATGTTAAAAATGAATATTAATAAATGTTTGAAAAAAATGCTGACAAATATTAGTATTCTCAAAACTAGGCAACCTTGTTTTACCCTGATGTTCTAGGAAGACTTAATTTTTTTCACTAGGAAAAATGATTGTTGTTTTTAAGTGAAAAAATCATGCTCATATATCTTTCTATGTTCTCATATTTTAAAAATGGTTTTGGACTTTATTATAAATCTTTTTGCTTTCATCTTTGATCATCAATTGTTCATGGTCTTTGAATATTTTTTTGTGAATGGCTTTTGTCTTCTTATTCATTTGAATTAATTCCTTAAATATCATGGATAGGATAATTTCATGAGATAAATTTATTTCAGATACAGTTTTAAAGTTGTTTCTCTTTAAAATTTAACAGTATTGATTTTACTTTTCAAAAACTTTTTAAAATTTATATAAAAATGTAGATATAAAGGGTAATATTACTAACAAATTAGGGAAGCATGGGAAAATGCACTGTCAGATCTGTAGATAAGAGTTAATGATTAAACAAGAAAGAGAAAGGATGACAGGAAGTATAATAAATAATTTTAATTACATGAAAGTAAAAAAGATTCTGTATCAATAAAAACAAGGTAGCCAAAATGTGAAGAGCAAGAAATAGGCAGAAAAAATCTTTATAATATGTTTCTCTGATGAGAGCCTTTTTTCCCCCAAGTATATAAGAAACTGAAGCAATTTTATAAAAATAAGAACCTAGCTGATAAATAATCAAAGGATATAAGAGGCAGTTTTCAGAGGAAGAAATCAAAGCTGTCAAGTCATATTAAAAATATGTAATAACTATTAATTAGAGAAATGCAAATTAAAATATCTCTGAACTACCACCTTAGATCTATTGTATTGTCTTTTATGATACAAAAGGTAAAGAAATATTGAAGGGGACATGGGAAGATAGAGACAGTAAGGCAATATTAGTGGAGTTATGAATTAGTCCAATAATTCTGGAGAATGCTTTGAAAATAAATGCAATGTATACCCTTTGATCCAGCAGTAACTCTACTTGAACTTTATTCAAAGAGAAAAGAACCTATATATGTAACAAAAATACTTAAAGTAGCTCTTTTGGTGGTGACAAAGAACTGGAAATTGAGGAGATTCCCATCAATTGAAGAATGGTTGAATTAGTTGTGATATATGAATTTGGTGGAATATTACTGCATTGGAAATAATGAGCAGGATGGTCATTTCAGAAAAAAACTGAAATTTTATAACAGAAGATTTATAAAGTGATGCAAAGTGAAGTGAGTAAAACCAGGACAACATTGTACACAGTAATAACAAGGATGATCAATTGTAAATCACAGCTATTCTTAATAATGCAATAATCCAAGCTAATTCTGAAAGCCTATAAAGAAAAATGCTATCTGTCTCTAAAGAGAGAATTGATGGAGACAGAATATTTTTTAAACTTTTTTTTCTCATTTTGTTTCTGTTTTTATTTTGGTCTACATTTTCATTTACAACATGACTAATATGAAAATATATTTTATATGACTGCATTTGTATAACTGCATCAAATTGTTTGCCTTCTCAATGAAACGGGAAGGAAGGACTAAGAGAGAGAATTTGGATCACAAAATTTTTTTCATTAATATAAAAATAGTTTTTACATGTAATTAAAATATTTAAATAGACAAAATAAAGAAAAGTAACAAAGGTAAAGAGGGCATACACTTCAGGTATGGAGAACAGCAAAGGAATAGAGTCAAAAAAGTAAGAACTAGGTATGAAAAAGAGCAAGATGGCCAATTTGAATAGCCTGCAGTGACCCTGAAAGGGATGTTGTGCTATAACTTTATGTAATATGTGCAATAACCTTTAAAATGTTTAATAAAATCACAAAAATTTTGAGTATCAGAAAAGATTTTATCAGTCATATATTATAACATTAGTTGCTGGCCTTCGTACTCAAAGAGGACTGACATTACATCACTGGTGGTGTCTTTTGACATGTATTTGAGTGAGGTAGAGTTGAATAAAGTCATCAGCCTCCTTCTCTTTTTCAGAGTCCTCAGAATCCAGTGGCAAGACAAAAGACAAGATGTATTATACTGTTTTATTGAAAATTTTCAGAGTAGATGCAGGGCACTTAATTCTACTAACCAACCCATACATGATACCTCAAAAGGACACAAAAACCAAATCCATATGAACAAAGGGACCCCACAATAGGGCACAGAATTGAAGGTACATGAGATTTGGGCATTTCCATACTATAAAGGGGTGAAATAGCTCCCACTAAAATGCAAACTGATCAACCCTGCCCTCCCCCACCCCACCTATAGTGCCAGAGCCAGCACATAAGAGTTAGAGCAAGCGTGGGAAATTCACTAAGTTCTTGGCAGACCACCAGGGGCTTGCTCCAGAGAACAGCAAGACTTAAGACCCCAAGAAGCTAAAGAACATGGACTTTGAGCACGGACCTTGAGCAAGGACCTTGGGCATGGACCTAGAACGGAAGGGTGACAAACAGTGGAAGCCATGCACTGAGACTCGTAAAGGGTCCTTGGGCAGAGGAACACATGAGGCACCATCTCCGGGGTCTTGGAAGCTGACTGGGACCACCAGGAGGCTTGACCCTGAAAACAGCTAAACTTGAGACTCCAGAAGCCTAAAGAGTACAGGCCTTGGGTGTGAGGATAAAGCTGAGAGGGGCGGCACTGTGCTGTGACTTGTAAAGTAGCCTTAGGCAAAAACTGCTCCACAGCTCTATACACAGAGAGCCTGCCCACCTCACCCAGACTTCTGACTGAAAAGAAAAAAACAGCATAATAATGGCAAGCAATGCCCAAGAACTAACAAAGGAAAAGAACAAGAGAAAAACATTAACAATTGATAACTTTTACACAGAAATAATCCAGACAACAGAGCAGACAGCAGAGGAGGACAAACAAGTAAACACATCCAAACCCTTCAAAAAAAATGAAAATTAGTCACAAGCTCTTGAAGAGTTCAAATCTGAGATCATGAGAAAGATAGAAGAGAATTGGCAAGAAAAGTAGGAAATAGCTCAAAAGGAAATTGACAGTTTAAAAGACAGAAACTCCCAATTGAAGAAAGATGCCCCAAAATCAAACAAAATGATAAGCAAATTGGAGACACAAATTAAGCAGCAGGAAACCATGAAAAACAGGATAGACAAAATCAAAAAGGGAAATCATAAGATTATAGCAAAAAAGTCTCTAAAGTATAGTCTCTAAAAAGTCTCTAAAGACCAGAATTGGGCAAGTAGAAGCCAATGATCTTGCACGACAGCAAGAACTAATAAAGCAAAGTCAAAAGAATGACAAAATAGAAGGAAATGTGGATATCTCACTGAGAGAATGACAGATCAAGGAAACAAGTCTAGAAGAGACAATTTGAGAATCATTGGTCTTCCTGAAAAATCAGAACTTAATAGAAATTTGGACAGCATACTACAAGAAATTATCCAAGAAAACTGATCTGATGTTCTTTGGCAAGAGAGCAAAATAGACATTGAAAGGATCCTTAGATGAACCTCTACACTAAACCCTCAAAAGTCAACCCCCAGGAATATAATAGCCAAATTCAAGAGTTTCCAAGTTAAGGAAAAAATATTACAAGAAGCCAGAAAGAGACAATTAGGATATCAAGGAACACCAATCAGGATCACACAGGATCTGGCAGCCTCCATGCTAAAAGACCTGAAGGCTTGGAATATGATATTCAGAAAGGCAAGAGAATTGGGTCTACAACCAAGGATCACTTACCCTTCAAAACTGACTATATACTTTGAGGGGAAAGTATGGGCATTCAACAAGAGAGAAGATTTCCAAATGTTTGTAAAGAAGAGATCAGAACTAAATGGAAAGTTTGCTATCAAACCACAAAAATCAAGAGAAACATGAAAAGGTAAATAAGAAAATTTTCAAAGGAAACTATAATTAAGAAGACAAGGTACAAAATCAGACTGATAGTAATTGTATTTCTTCAGATCCCTCCCCTTCTTCTCTCTCTCCTTCAAAGAGAAAATCACATTAGGTCCCAATTGTAGCTGCTAGTATGAGGTAGGAGTACCATCACAAGGTCATAAAAGCAATGAACTTCTGTCAAGTGCTTTTATTCCCAAAATACTGTGTCAGCCTGGAGGATCATTTTGGAAAATTGTATAAAGAAGGTTTATATGACTTGAACTACTTTGTCACACCTATTTTAAGGTCTTGGATTTTTTTCAATTTATTCCCCAATCCTCTTTCAGCTTTGTTTTCATGATCTAACTTATTTAAATCCTCCTGTGCCTACTACATTCAGGATATGTTCTTGGTCAATATCAGTGTGTAGCCAGGTTGTAGTAAAGCTTGGTCAAAACTTTCACTCAAGGGGGCAGCTGGGTAGCTTAGTGGAGTGAGAGTCAGGCCTAGAGACAGGAGATTCTAGGTTCAAACCTGGCCTCAGCCACTTCCCAGCTGAGTGACCCTGGGCAAGTCACTTGACCCCTATTGCCCACCCTTACCAATCTTCCACCTATGAGACAATACACCGAAGTACAAGGGTTTAAAAAAAACTTTCACTCAAACTGACCAATTATTTTATTTTCAAATGGAAGATACTTCTCTTTCCTTGAATACAGAGCTCCATTTTTGCTGACTCAGTAACCTTTATGTGTGGCTCATAACTCATTTCCAAAGTCTATAAGCTAATTTGGGAGCCATAAATAACAGTGAATATTTATGACACCTTTATAAGAAGGATTTAAGCAAGTCTTCATCAACTGCTAGAGAGTCTCTACACATACAACTTTGTTCTAGGCAGGTGCTAGTTAGATACCAGCTTCCCTTCTGTGCCAACTTTCAACCCAAACCTACCACAGAGATCTTTCTTTAAAGTCATTTTAGTGTCTATTCACACTTCACTTTTCTCTTTGACACAATGAATAGATCTTTGAGAAAAGAAGCTTTTTATTACTCAGCATGAAGGACATTAACAATTTCTTCCAAGAAAAATTATATAATAGTATGGTCTATTTGCTTACTTAGTTTCATAGTGGCCTTAGCAGAAAATTCAGAAATGCTATCTTTTCGTTCATTCATCTGTTTGATGCTAACAAGAAAAAAAAGAAAGTTTCATTTTAAAAATTATTTTACTGATGATTTTTAAGAGGACTCATACTTCCTAGTGATTCAATTCTTCCAACCCCATCATTATAGTAAAAGAAAAATATTAAGCAAAATAAATTAACACACTGAAATGTTTAACTATTTGAATCTGTAGTCCATCACATTTTTATTTAGAAGCAGGAGGCAATTTCATCATTGGTCTTCTGACATCACCAATGACAATGAAAACTTATTCACTTTTATGTATCAGTGTGGAAACAGGAAGAAATCAGCTTAAATTTTAAAATCCCAGAATTATTAGTCTTTTCGCTTTATTTTTAAATAAGGGGTGATTTGTAGGGTCCAACTAAATTCTAGAATGTAAAAAGAAAATTAAGTAGAAAATCAAAGTCATATGAATAAGATCAAAATTCTAAAATACCAAGGAAAATACATTTAAGAGCCTTGGTACTCCCCAGGCATTGTTTCCCTACTCAACCTAAGCAAGCCAATGATATGTGGCCAATATTGTAGACAGACAAGCAGGGATACATGGGTTGCTATCCACATCTGGTATGCAGGTGTCCAATTCTCAATCTGGTATTGAAACAAGAAACATTCAGATTTTGGATTGTCATTTCTGGTTTCCCCCCCTGCACTGGAAAGAAGAGTGTGAGTCCCTAAGGGATTTTTATCAGATGTCAATAATTTAAAAGGGTCTTTTAATAACTATTAACTTTCTAGTCATGATATATGCTTGATTTGTTTTAGAGAAACTTCTACTTTGGAAGTGGTTTGGCTAAAAAATAAAGTAATTCAAAATTGCCCCACTTCATCTGTATATATCCCCATAGTTAGAGAAAGGATGAACTTTGTTCATTTTTGCATACCCAGCTTTCACTAATGCTTGACAGAGTACAGTTTGTTGATTGATTTCATAAACTCTACCAGCTAAGGTTAGGCTGGACAGTCTTTATATTTTGAAAAATAATTGCTTCTGAGAGAGCTCTTTGACCTAGGGAACCATACATATTATAGCAGAGAAGAGTTGGATAAAAATAAGAATAATACAAGGTAGAATGGGTGAGGGATAAAGGAAACATTGAGCTAATATGACATGAGAAAATTTAGGAAGGGTGACATCCTCCTCCCATAAAGGTGAACAATGTTTTGGAATTCACACATGTTTTGCCTTGGTTCAAAACAAATTCAGGTTATCCAATCTGAATTGGGCTTTCACTACTGTACGACCATCTTTGATCTATTTCTTGATTATAGCAGCTATGTCAAGCCTTCTCTTCTCTTGTCAGGCCACCCACAGCATCCCTAGCTGTTTCTCAGACTTACCTCATACTTCTGGAAATAAGGAAGCTTTTCCTTAAAAGTTCCTTCTCATTATTTCCACAAAAATCACTTAACTATCACTTGCATCCTCTAGTTATTGGTTCCATTATCAGAAGATAAGGAGTCATTTCTAATTACCAATACAAATCCTTTTATTTCTACACTTTCATCCCTTTCTCACTTATTTATGTAGTATATTGACACATTTCCTCTCCCTAATATTCAAATTCTCCTCAATAATTATCTCCTTTCCTGTTGCTTTCAAATATATTTAGATGCACTTCATTCTTTAAAAGTCCTCATTTGGTCCTGCCATCTCCTCTAGCTGTCCTGCCATACTCTTCCCTTCCTTACACAGTCATATTACTATAAATACCTGTCTATCCTCATCACCTCCATTTCTCACTTTCCACTCACTTCTCAATGGCTTCACCCTTCCCCTAATTTTAGTTCACAAAAATGCTTTCTCTTTTTGGCTAAATCCAGAACAATTTTTTAAAAAATTCTTACCTTCTCTCTTAGATATTAAGGGGGCAGCTAGGGTAGCTCAGTGTATAGAGACAGCCCTGAAGATTGGAGTTTCTGGTTTAAAAATGACCTTAGACACTTCTTAGCAGTTTGCCTTGGTCAAGTAATAACCCCCATTTCCTATCCCTTAATCCTTTTCTGCCTTAAAACTAATACTTTAGCATCAATTCTAAGACAGAAAGTAAAAGATTTTTGTTTGTTTGTTTTATAAAGAATTGATTCTAAGGGCTAGGCTATGAGGGTTAAGTGACTTACCCAGGGTCACACAGCCAGAAAGTATTTGAGGTCACATTTGAATCCAGGACCATCTATCTCCAGATCTGGCTCTATATCCATTGAGCAACCAAGCTACCTCTATCAATATAATTTTTTCGGTCCTTACTTATTCCTTTGGTTGTTAAACAGTATCCTTCTGCATACTCTTTCCTCCCTGTGTTTTTATGACATTGCTCTGTCATTGTTCTCTTCCTACTTTGATCCATGCTCCATGTATTGTTGAACCCTAGGAGTCTTTCCTCTCTCATAGCCATGGTTCTTAGGATGTTTTTACTCAGGGCATAGTATTATCCCTTGCTGTATATTATTTGAAAGTAAGGAGCCATGTGCATACACATGTGATTGCAAGTGTAAAATTCCATAAAATTCATGGCCTTCCTAGAAAGACCTAAGTTATACCTAGAACACAACCTATCAGAAAATACTACTCTAGGCTGTTAGTGTATCAGCAATTCTATCAGATTGCTCTGTCACATTTATCTATGTAAAGCTTCATATCCAGTCCTTATCTTTCTCCTGAGCTCCATTAGCCAATTAGAAATGTTCTGACTTGTATAAATACCACCTTTCCCCCATTGCAGACAGATAGTTGTTGCAGTGACTAGAGCTCTGGGCTTCCAGTCAGGAAATCTGAGTTCAAATCTAGTCTCAGAGGTTAAATTATTTACTAGCTATGTGTCCCTGGGCAAGTCACTTAACCTTTATCTGTCTCATATTCCTTAACTGTGAAACACATTAGCGCCTACCTCCCAGGGCTTATCTGAGGAACAAAGAAGGTAATGTTTATAAAGTGTTTAACCTATTGCCTGGCATACTGGTTAATTAAATCTTCCTTTTTCCCTCCATCCTTTACTTCTTCCCTCTCTTCTTCCCTCCTTGTTTCCTTCCCTCCCTTCCCTTCCTTTCTTTTTCATTAAAAATGTCATTAAAATTATAGAAAAATAATTGTTTCTTTCCCTCTCATCCCAATCATATTTTTACAAGCAGAGGAATAGATTTTGAAACATCATCTATCCTAATTATGGGGCCATGCTTTTTTTCTGGGTAAGGAAATAGCATATAGAAATGATGTCTGTTTCACTTATAAATTTCCATTTGAAAGCTTTTAGGTTTTTAACATTTTCCTTTTAAGGGACAGTGAGGTGGCTCATTGAATTTACTGTTGGGCCAAGACTTGAGAAGACTTATCTGCCACAGATACTTACTTGCTGTGTAACTCTGGACAAGTCACTTAACCTTATTCACCTCAGTTTCCTCATCTCTAAAATGAGCTGGAGAAGGAAATGGCAAATTACTCCAGTATCTTTGCCAAGGAAACCCTAAATGTGTTCATGAAGAGCTGGACAGGAGTATAAAATGAACACAACACTTAATTTAAGTATTTGGAAATTTATATTACCCAAGAAGGTAAACAGATGAGACTGTATGGCATCTAGGAGAATGTCCTGAGTTTGGCATTCAGAAAAGCTTTAGTTCAAATCTTGAACTGCCACCAATATTTACTAATTATTATGCTTTTACGTAAGGTCTGTACTATAAATAATATTACCTTCATTTTATAGGTGAAGAAAATAAATATCAGAAAAGGTTAAATGATTTGCCTTAGAGCAGAGAGATTATATCAGAAGCGGGATCCAAACACAGGTTTCCTGATACAGCATCTAGTATGCTTACCACTAAGTCATGCTTCCTCTGAACTGTAATTCCTTGATTTCTGTCCCCCACCCACCCTTCTGAAAGTTAACTCGTGAAAGTTTTATGAATATGCTATGTATTTGCACCAAAAGAATTTATTTTATTTAAACTTAAGGAATGATCAAACACATAATTCACATGAACACTATTTGCCTCCCTTTGATTTTTCTGATATATAAATACATATATGAATGCATGCACTCATGCACATAGATACACATTTATATTTTATACTGTGAGAATTCCAAGAAACAGAATGCTAGCAAATTGGCCTAGGTGATGTCATAGTCAACATTGATCCCTCTCTAGCAAGTTTCTCCCTTCCCTGCTATCCCAACATACCAATCTTCTGCTTTCTCCCCTGACTATCTTTATTTTTCCTTGTACATACTCTCCCACATTATCCTAGTTCAGTGTCCATGACCTTTCAGAGGGTTGGGCAATGTGAGAAATGTCCTCAGGCACCCATGGAGAGGGGGAAGGGAGCAGCCTAGCCTTGTATCTCTCTGGCTTTCTAATAATGAATTCTAGCAAACTCTATGCTGGGGCAACATTTTACATGCCTAGAGAGAGGGCATGTGTTCCATAGGTTTGCCACCATGGTCCTAGGTCAATCCACAATTAATTGGTCAATATCCATCATGTGGTTTGTTTAACCAACTAACTAGAAGTTAGAGGATAATAGACTCATAGACTTGGATCTGGAAGGGACCTAAGAAGCAACATAGCCAAAATTTTAATTTTACAAAAGAGGAAATAGTGTCACAGAGAGGTTAATTGTCTTGTCCTGGTCCATACAGCTAGCATGTAGGATGTGAATCTGATCATCCTAATCTTAAAGCCATTGTCTTTCCATTGTGTACCGATAAACTACTCAACTCATAAGATTATAGGATTGAGTAAGCAAGGATGTTGAAAGTAGAAGTAGTATGAAGAACAAAAGAAAAGGTTGTCTATTGAGGAGACTTCTGTCAGAAGTATTTGAACAAATGAAGAGGAATAAAAAGAAGAGTCTTCATGAATAACTAGATAACCACTGTTATCTTTCTATATTCCACTTTTTTAAATGAGGATAAAAAACTAATTCATGAATAGAATCCACTGACATAAAGATTGCAATCTGTGTCTAGTGCCAAGAAATACCTATAACTCCAGTAGTCCAACCCTCATGTGTCACTGATATTGACAGATAGATAGATTTACACACACACACGCACACACACACACACACACACACACACACACACACACATGCAATATCAAGTAGAAAATATGCTGGGTTCCTCTCCTCACCCCTCACAATATATACTATGTATTTGATGAGGATGTGAATGAGGGTTAGACAGAATAGGTCAGCATGATGGACATAACTGATCAGGTTTTTTCTTGCATAACAGGAAGAAATGCATACATTGATGGGATCATAGATTCACTGGCATACTGAGATGTTGGAAAGTAGCCACATAGCAAAAAAAAATTACTCAAAGTGTTGAAATACTACTTAGACTTCAACTTGCATTCATTTTGAATGGTGGGGTAGGAGAGAGGGGTGACTATGGAGATGAACCCTAAGATTCCTTTATAGTCTGCTTTTGTACCCTCCAGCAACAATGCTGCTTATCCATGCTATAATATATCAAAACCCCATGGTCAATTGCTGGTTGAAAACCTAGCATTTGAGATCCAACTGACCTCAACCTTAGATGTGCTGAGTTTTAAATTATACTCTATGATTATGTCTTTTCTGTATGAAATCTCATACTAATATGTGTATTTTGGCAAAAGAAGAAGAAAAACAGGAATTGATACATAGGCTAAAAACAAAGATAATAAGGTTAGAGAAGCCAAGTCATTCTAAGTGCCCCTTTGCATCCAAACAGAGTTATCCACATCTGTTTTCTCTTGATTGTAGCTTCCACTTTCATTTTTGGAGAAAATGAGAGAAAATCAAAATAAGTGTTTTAGAATATTTGGGGTTAAATATAGACCAATTCTCAAGTCTGAATTTTCTTAGATTTGACTGATCTAAAAAATGAGTAGCTCATTTGTCCCATAGGATAATCAAATAGTTCCAGAAACATATAATATTGGTCTGCTATACTGTTTAATATGTATGTTGACAGTACTTTTTATTGAGGTTAAAAATAAAATACCGAGAAAGTAATTTTCCAACATATCCCTCTTCCTTTTCAGTTTAGATTTCCTTTCATGGCAAGGACAAGTTCCCAAACATCTCTGGAAAAGTGGATGTAGGGTTTTTTCAAACCTAGGACCTTCTGACTTAGTACCAGTTCTAAGATAGAAGAGAGGCAAGGGCAAGACAATCAGAGTTAAGTGACTTGCCCAGGGTCACACAGCTAGGCCTTAGTCTGAGGCCAAATTTGAACCCAAGTCCCCCAACTCCAAGCCTGGCACTCTATCCACTGTGCTACCTAACTACCACTGAGTATAGTTTTAAGGTAGAAGTATGAATATAAAGCAGTGATATAGACTTTCTTTTGGAATGTGGAAAACAATCTTATGTACATATAAACCATTTCATGGGTCATCACGGCCAAAGAAATCATCTACTTATGAGCATTATGAAAAGAAATATGATTTTCATTTAATGAGAAACAGACTATCTAATCATCAAGCCTTTCCCATCTGGCAGGCCGAGCCAGAGAAGGTACCTTGAGAACTGCTGGTCACCTCTATTTCAGAAACAGCTATCAGAGGAAAGAAGAGTTAATGAACCATGACTGAAATAGGATGCTTTTTACAAGCATTTCCCCCATGAGTCACAGGAGCAAAGAACTGAGATTGATCTGATAGACATTCAGCTCAGAAGTCAGCTATTCTCAAAGGCCTCATTTTAAGAGAAGGAAATGGAGGCTTAGAGAAAGGATGGGACTTCTCCAGGGTAACACAGATGGAAAAGACTGGAACCCAGCTTCTCTGATTATAAATCTAATGTTGACTCATTGTAGCAGTATTAAGAATTGTACTAATATGTTACATGGTGGCATCAGCTAAATATTCCCCTCATTGCTCTTTTCCTTACAAGAAAAATGGTGTCAATAGCACAAAATAACAAATAAAAATATTTGATTTGGGAAAAGTGGTCTGATATTGATATATACTTGTTTAGAAATGAAAACAATCCAATTTATCTTAAACATCTTTTCCTTCTCCCCTGGGCCTTAAATGAGAAGAAATGAATGCAAATTACTGGATAGTTGAAAATTATCGAGAGCATAAAAAAATCCATAATTTTTTCCAAATATCTACACCTGAATATCTAAAAATCTCAATTTTTCAATGTATCCAATGTATCCAAGAAAACACACCTGACCTGGACTACTGTAATATTGCAATGTTCTCTGTTCTTTTTGCTTCACCCCTCCCTACTATAATCTATCATCACATAAAAAAACAAGAAGAAAAATCATTTAGTAAGCAGGTACTTACCAGGTAAGCATGTGCCAGGCAATGTGGAAAGCTCTAAAAATTCAAAAATTGCAAAAAAAAAAAAAAAAAAAAAAAAAAAAAAAGACAGTATCTACCCTCCAGGAGCTTACTTTCTAAAGGCAAAAAATAATATATAAAAAAGAAGCTGAAAGGGAATGCTCATGGTGAAACAATATAGGGAAAGCTGGGAAATTCAGAAGTGTGGCCTAGAGAGAAATGACATTAAGGCTGTCCAGGACCTCCTTTTTATCATGGAGGTTCTAGGAAGAACTAATTGAAGATCTTGTAGAGTTGGAAGGTATATCCAGTTAGAGAAATCCTGGGATAGATAGAGAACTTCCAGAGTTAAAAGGTTTCTGTGACATTGTAAAGAAAAATGTCAGGAAAAAATACAGGAAATCAATTTGGGCATAGAATTGACCTTGTGATCATATTTGATAAACCAATGGATCTCCTTGGCCTCTTGGATGAGTCCCTTGATCTGGTCCCAATTGCTCATACCCAGCACTCAATCTCCAATTGCCATTCATTTTTTAATAGCAATAGCCTGTCTGGAATGCATGTCCTCACCTCTACTCCCAGAAGCCCTAATTGTCAGTTGTCAGAGGAGACAATTCTAGAGAATCAGCAAATAAGTAAATTGAGATCACAAAAATCGTCAAGTCTAATTCAAAATAACTTTATAATACATAAAATAAATAGGAGTAAACCTCCCAAAGGCCACTCCAGACCATTAGGGCTACAATTACAAAAGGCCCACTGAAGAAATAAAGAATGACAAATAACTTGAAGATATTCAAAACCCATGGTTGACCTTGACCAATATAATAAAAACTATGACACTACCTAAATTAATTCACAGATTCAGTGGTAAACCAATTAGACAACTAAGGGAATAGTTTAGAGATAAAATGATAATGAGATTACTTTAGAAAGAAAATATTGGGATTTTACATAGTATATTACCAAGAAAAGTAAGAACTAAAAGGGCTTAACACAGGCCTCAAACTAGACTTTAAAGCAGCAATTATTAAACTATTTGCTGCTGATTTAAAAATAGAAAAAGATCAATGGAATAAACTCAACAAGGAAGAATTAGAAATAATGTTATTCAAAGAGCCAGAGTTCAAAACCTCAAAAATGTTATTGAGCAAAGAATGACCTTTGATAAAAACTGCTGGGAAAACTAGAAAATAATCTGAGAAAAATAATCTTAGACTAATACCTTATACTATATTCCATAATTAATTCAAAATAGATATATTTTACTTGTAAGATTTATACTATTGAATTTATAAGATTATACTATTAAAAATTAGAAGCGAGACAAATAATATGCTTTTCACAACTATGGGCAGTAGATGAATTCTTACCTAATAGAAACATATAGACTAAAAATCATTTGCAAATAAGGGCATAAGGAAGGTTAAGAACAATTGTCAGAAAAAAACCCTACACACTATTAAAAATCATATAAAATAATGTTCCAAATCCATAATAATAAGAAACCTGTAAATAAAAGTACTGAAAAAGTTTCACCTTACCTAGAAAATTGAGAAAAGATGACAAAAGGTGAGAATAGTCAGTGTTGGAGAGGTTGTAAGAAGTCAGAAACATAAAAATATTATTAATGGGGCATTGAATTGATATATTTATTATAGAAAGCAATGTAAATATTCTAAATTAATTAATTAAATGAAAATTTCCAAATTGAAAATAAAAAAGCAATGTGCAATTATATATTAAATGGAAATTAAGTGGATAATTAATTACATGAAAATTAAGTTAATGTATTTTTTTTACCTAAAGATTAGAGTACTAGATCTATATACAATATAGGCCAATGATAAGGAAGAAAGGCTCTATGTACATGCTATATTTATAACATCCCCTTTTGTAGTGACAAAGAACCTGAAAGAAAGTAGATGCCCATTGCTTAGGAAATGCCTAAACAAGATACTTTACATTATTGTAGTTGTAGTAGTATACATTAATGCAATGAAATATTACTGTACTATAAAAATGATGAATTTTATATTCATATCAATAAAAGTAATTATAAACATAAAAATTATAATGGCCAAGTCTCTCCCCAAAAAGACAGAAGAGAAGGTACCTTCCATCTTTCTCTGTCAAAAAGTAGGTTGATAGGTATGGGATCACTTTACATTTTTATTTCTTGTTCAACTATTTCAGTCACATTTGACTTTTTGTGGCCCCATTTGAGGTTTTATTGGCAAAGATACTGCCATTTCCCCCCCTCTATCTCCTTTTCCAAATGAGGAACTTAGGCAAACAGGGTTAAATGACTTGCCCCGGAGCACATAACAAATGTCTGAGGTCACATTTGATCTCAGGAAGATGAGTATTCCTGATTCCAGCTCCAGCACTCTCTCCACTATTCCACCTAGCTCTCTCCATATTGCACATCACATCTGACATTTCTGAGGTTTTGGTTAGTTTGGTCAAACTTTTTCATTGTCTTCTTTTATCATTACCAGGTGTGTCTTCCTAGAAGGGACTGAGCTATGACTACATTGGCAAATGTTAGTCATTTAAAAATGAGATACCTTTTTTTTCCATTTTAACAAAGGTTGTAACTTTTTAATGTGTTAGAAAGTGACTTGCTTATGACAACAGAGGAAGGAATGAATTCCCTAGGTTGCTCAGAGAAGTCTTCAGGCTAGAGAGATGATTGATGACTCAGCCTGCGTTGCTCACTAGTGACATCTTGCGGTTACAAAATTAATCAAATATTTATTAAGTACTTATGAATGTCAAGCACTATTGAGGATACAAAGAAAGGACAAAAGTGATTCCTACTTTCAGGGAGCTTCCATGATATTATACAGAACCTCAGAGTTAGAAGACATCTACATCTAGTGTCATAAAAATTAAATCCTCTACAGCATACTCAACAAGAAGAGAAATGTTTTGGGTAGCTCTGATTTTCCATTGTTTCTCTTTACATTCTGCTTAAGTTTGAATCTTCCTCTTGTTGCTCCTAATTTTTCCTCTATAGGGCCAGGGAAACAAGTCTAAATTCTCTTCCTGGTAAATTTTCAAATATTCAAATCCATAACATGTTCTTCTAAAATCTCCTCTTCTCTATGGGAAGCAATTCTGATTCCTTCAGCTGATTCACCAAAGACGTGAAGTTAAGGCTCATCGCCTTCTTCATTGTCCTTCTCTGAAGGTTCTAGATGTTTTTCCCATCTATAAAACCAAGGACTGAATATAATATTCAAGACTGAATAGAGAGGTTATCACTATCTTCTGGAATTTATGCCTAAATTAGAGAAATATTAAGTTATACAAACTTACCTGGCTATATATCAGTCTATTGTCATATACAGAGCTTAAAGTCCCCTGAGAAGGCAATATCCATTTCAGGAAATTTACTGCCTAGCCATGCCTCTCATATCCTCCAATTATGACATTTTTTGCACCAAAATATGACATTTATCTCTATTAAAATTCATTGGCTTAAAGCTAGAAATCTTATAGGTCATCTAATTCAAATCCCTCACCTGAAACCAATGAAACTGAAGCCTATTAAGGTTGTATTCACCCAAAGTCTTAGCCAGTGGCAGTCTTTATGAATACTGTGGATTAATGTATTCACCATATTTCCATAATCTGTAAATTTAGTAGGCATCCTATTTATACCTTCACCAAAGTCATTGATACAAAGGTTAATAGATCCCTTGGATACCCCAGTGGAGACTTCCTAAAATGATGACATTGAATTACATGGAAGAGGTAATGTAATCCAATGTAAAAGAAAAGAAAGCATTGTGAAGAAAGTAGATATATCGGGTCATTAGTAATTTTTAAGTAAACATGATTTATCAAAATCTGAGGTTTCTAGTAATTTAAAACCAAACCAGAAGGACTAGTAACAAAAACAAACCAAAAAAAAAAAAAGAAAAGAAAAGAAAAAGAAACTGGAAAAACATGAGGATGCTCAAAGTATATGGTGAAATATTGGAACATTCACTTCAACAGATAATTAAGGATTTATTAAACATCTATATTAAAGGAAAATGTTTTATCATGAACACTGCAATACAAGATTACCAAATATCCCCTAAAATTAGATTACTTATTGTCTTTGGACACATGATTTAGTGTTAACAAAAATATCTCTCTCAAAATAATTTAATTGAGCTTCATAATCTAACATCAGTTACAGAGAAGGAAGAGGGAGAACAATTCTTTCAAGAGTCTCTAAAATTTGTACAAAAGTTCACATATCTTTTAAGTGTCTGAGGCCATATCTAAATTCAGGAATATGAGTTGTCCCGCCTTCCTGCCCAGCTCTCTGTCCATACACTCTGCCACATAGCATAAGAATGCTGTCTAATATATTAGAAGCAAGGGGAAGCAGTACAAAATGTCTTGGGATAATCAAACTGATATGGGCACAGAACAACTCTGAATACTGGCTGCATGAAGTCTGGGAATTTTAGTCCAAGCAAACAAAAATTTCCTTTACTGTGGACAGGAAGTGTCACAAGAACTTGGGTTGGGGAGGTTTGGGACTGGAAATTTGGCTGCAGTTTTGCTAGGTGAAGAATAAACCTAGCTACCCAACATCACAGCAGTAGCCTCCAGATTAACAGTTATATGGAGAAAGAAAAAGAGTGAGTGGGAATCAAGCATGAATTTTGCAATGTGGGTCTGAGATTATGGGGGGAGGGGCATTTAAACTGACTTGAGCTCCATCCTAAATTATCTCCTTTGCTTATTCAAATCCCTAGAGAAGGTGGGTGGTAGCTAAGAATGGACTGGAGTCAGAGCTCTGTGAAAAGCTAGTGAGGAACTTTTCCTCTTCCCATCCAACTTCAATTGTCTCCTATGCCTAAAGATCACAGGTAAGCATTCTTCTTAATGTGTGAAGGAAAGGAGTTGGGAGAGGGAGAGAATTTAAAATTGAAAATAAAATGAATTTAAACAACAAAAAAAGAGAAAAGAAAAGAAGGGAAGCATTTATTTAGTTGAAGATGTTTCTGCTTTTAGATTGTTTATGATGTTTGATTTTCATGGAAACTTTAAAATTGTAGATTCCTTGTTATATAAAACTGTGTCCAGAGGACATATTCAGACCCTGTACATGCTGACGTGAGACAATGCAATATAGCAAAAAAGATTCCTGGCTTTTACCATCAGGAGGCCTGGTTTTCCATCTTGGCTTTTATTTGATTACCTTAATTGTAAACAAGAAAAAAAATACTTCTTGCACTCTCTACCTGACAGGGCAGTTGTGAAGAAAGTGCTTTGTAAACCTTAAAATGCTTTCAAAACATGAGCCTTAAAAAATTTTCCTTCTAGAAAATTATCTTGGAACAAAATATTTATGTTTCAAAGGTAAAACAAGAAGGTTGAGAATGTCCTGCTCACATAATCCTAGCCTCTGGCTGAACCATCATTTTGTTTTCATTCAAATGTCAAGTGCATTTTGTTCTCCTTTCACCTCTATTAGATACTGAGTGAGGGAAGCACATGAACTGAGTACTTCAAGGTCTATACCAGACTTTAGACAGGTCTAAGATCATAGATGATGAGATCAAGAAATGCAAGACAACTTCAGGCATATAACTTAACTCACTTTTCATACACATTAAACAATGAGGTCCAGAGAAAGCAAGTTACTTATCTAAGGTCACACGGGAAGTCATTTACACAGATGTGTTAGGAACTCCTCCTTTTCATTCCAGATCTATGGTAAAACCACAGGTACATTGAGTGCCAATATTTAAAGTTAAAAGCATATGTATTGTTGCTATAAAAATCATCATGAAGTAGTTTATTTATGGAGTTGTAATTATATTTACAGATCATTATTTGAGTATTTTGAGTTTCATTTCCAGGAATATTTTCATGCTTCATATATTTTTGTTTATTAGTTGTTAATTCTTTCCTGCTGCTCCTTTCCCTAAAAGGCATAGTCTTCTCTTCAGAATTTCCTTATTAAAAAATAATGATGCCATCATAAAGGTAGGAATTGAAGAAAGATAGGGTAAAAGAAGGATAAAATGATTAACACAGACCATATGTGCCTCAGTCATCACTACTGAATAAATGATTAGAAGAAAACATATATACACACAGAAATACAAATATAGTCATAAACTATTTCAAAATAAAATGTTTTGGGTAGATAAGTAGAAGCTTCGAAAATCTTTTGAGAAGATTTAGCATTAGAAAGAATAAAGAATGAATGGAGATTGATATATATTATACTGGACAGTAGTGTTTCATGAACAACCTTCCACATAGCCCATATTCTGGGTAATGTGGGTAGATGAGGGTGCTATGAAAATACAGCAAACCTAGTTGAGTCTTCTCTTCTAAAATAAATACAAAATTATATATGTTACTTTATTATGTTTGACATTTTCAGCCCTGATTTTTCCTATTTTGTTCTCAAATGTCCTTCCTCCTTTTCTTCTCAATGAAGGTTCTATAAAATAATAGAACCAATGACAGAGATTAAGCAGTAAAGAATGAGACTTTCATACTTCCCCAAGTTCTAGAGTCTCTGGGCCTGGAAGGGTTTCAAAACTATGTTTTCTAGCCTACTTCTGAATAAAAATGTCCTTTACTATATGCTTAGCAAGTGCTTATTCAGCCTCTATTTGAAGAGTTCCAATGAATAAAACCTACTACCAAGGAAGCCCCTTCTACTTTTAGAAAGAGATAAAGGGGGCAGTTGGGTGGCTCAGTGAATTGAGAGCCAGTCCTAGAGATGGGAGGTCCTGGGTTAAATTCTGGTCTCAGACACTTCCTAGCTGTGTGACCCTGGGCAAGTCACTTAACCCCCATTGCCTAGCCCTTTCCACTCTTCTGCCTTAGAACCAATACAAAGTATTGATTCCAAGACAGAAGGTAAGGGTTTAAAATGTTTTTGAAAGAAAGAAAGAAAGAAAGAAAGAAAGAAAGAAAGAAAGAAAGAAAGAAAGAAAGAAAGAAAGAAAGAAAGAAA
>NC_058135.1:9828348-9885843 GCF_016433145.1 Gracilinanus agilis | reverse complement strand
AAGAAAGAAAGGAAGGAAGGAAGGAAGGAAGGAAGGAAGGAAGGAAGGAAGGAAGAAAGAAAGAAAGAAAGGAAGGAAGGAAGGAAGGAAGGAAGGAAGGAAGGAAGGAAGGAAGAAAGAAAAAAGCTTCTCAATGCTTCCTAACTTCATTGTATCTGAGAGGCAACAAATGATCTTCCCTCACTTCCAAACAGCCTCCACCTGAATGAGTAGAAAAATGGGAAATAAGTCATTGAGTAGGTCAAAGCAAAGTAGCTTCTCCATTATATGGACAAAGAGAGAAAGAAAGTGATTTAGGAATTTCTCTGACCCCACAGACTGATAGCTCTACTCCCTCTCACCCACATTCAGCTACATCTGCTCACCATCTTGGCTCTGCCAAGTTCTCAATTCTATATAATTCCCACTATAGATCTTATCCAGTCTCCCATATCCTTCTTCTTGCCATATTCTTGCTCAAACATTCTAGAAAGCATGGAGGGATGACAGGAAACATGATTACTTATATGGACTCTCTTTTGAGTATGTTCAACTGGCTGCTGCTTTTCTGTAGGAGTCCTTTC
The DNA here is from genome assembly GCF_016433145.1 of Gracilinanus agilis. Lineage (NCBI taxonomy): Eukaryota > Metazoa > Chordata > Mammalia > Didelphimorphia > Didelphidae > Gracilinanus > Gracilinanus agilis. The sequence continues at coordinate 9,885,280 of NC_058135.1, read as the reverse complement.
ATAAAGTCAAAAAGATATAGGAACATCGAAAAACAGCTCTATGGTAACTTACTTGGATAGGAAAATACATAAAGACAAGTTACATTCCTCAATACATAAAAAGTGTTATGGACCCATGCAAAATCAATTGACATATCCTTATTAACAATTACAAATGTGCATCAGAAACTATAGCACTTAAAATTAAAAAGGATATATGAAAGGGGCAGCTGGGTAGCTCAGTGGAGTGAGAGTCAGGCCTAGAGACAGGAGGTCCTAGGTTCAAATTCGGCCTCAGCCACTTCCCAGCTGTGTGACCATGGGCAAGTCACTTGACCCCCATTGCCCACCCTTACCACTCTTCCACCTATGAGACAATACACCGAAAAGTACAAGGGTTTAAAAAAAAAGATATATGAAAATATTGATAGCAGAACTTTGTAATAGCCATATTCAAACTCAGGTCTTCCAGACTCCAGGTCCAACAGTCTACCTCAAAACCCAATCCCACAAATACAGAAAATATCCTTCTAAATTCAATAAAAAGATAAAGGAGAAGCAGAGATGTCCTGTATTTGTGGCATATGGCAAGTAGGTGAGGAGAAAAAGGTATCTATGGCCATGTAGCCCAAAAGATAGAGCACTAGACTTCAAATTAGGAAGACCCAAATTCAAATTTGACTTCTGATACTTATAGTTTTGTCACTTTAGGTAAGTCATTGTCTTGAGTTCCTCAATTGTAAAATGGAGATAATAATATCACCCTCCTCTCAGGAAGTTGGTGAGAATAAAATAAAATAATATTTATAAAATGCTTAACATAGTTCCTTACACATAAGCACTATATTAACCCCTCATTCCTTCCTTTCATTATTATGACTATAGCTAATCTCTCTCTCTCCTTCCCACAACATTTCTTCCTTCTTACTAAGAAAGATACAGAAATTATCAGTTTGAGCCTACTATATGAACATTCATTTGGAGATCAGTAGCCAGCTAAAGATCTTTCTATCACCTCATAGTAAAACCACAGAGATCAGTTAAAGGAAGCTTTTTGTGCTCTGAAACAGAGAGGGAAAGGGACTCCCTAACAAGTATTTCTAGAAGGAGGCTAAACAAGGTTCGAAAGAGATGAATAACAGACAAAGAATATTGTGCATGCTCTAAGGCATAGGCCTTCAGTGTCCATTCACCTCATTACAATTATGATTATTGCTTTTATAGAAGCTTATAGTTATATATCTCCTTAATTGTTTATAATGCAACTTACGACATCTATTTTGGAGAGAGAAAATTATAGATCAAACTCCTCATTAACATTGATGCAAAATTTTGAACAAAATACTATCAAGGAGATGACAACTTTTCTTCAGAAGAATCACATATCATAATTGGGTGGCATTTATACCAGGAATCCAGGTGTGGCTCAGTATTACGAAAACCACCAACAAAATTAATTATATCAAAAACAAAACCAACAGAAATCATAGGATTATTTCAATAGATGAAGAAAGAACATTTGACAAAATACAACATCCATTCCTTATTGTAATAAATGGAATCTTCCTTAAAGTAATAAATGACACCACTAAAACTATTTTTTTTATCCTGGGACTCCATTCTAGGAGCATAGGGCCACAACCAGTAGGCAATGGGTCGCTCAGGGTCACCCAGCTGGGAAGTGTCTGAGCCCGGATTTGAACCTAGGACCTTTCGTCTCTAGGCCTGGCTCTCAATCCACTGAGCTAGCCCAGCTGCCCCTACTTTAGGTTGTAGTTTCTTTAGCAGATGTAGTTTTTACAGGGTGGGGTTGCTAGCCCCACGCCCAACCCTCCTCCTTTTTCATCCGGGCTAGGGACCGTCCTTAGCCCAGGAGTGGTAAGGGTGGGCGATAGGGGTCAAGTGACTTGCCCAAGGTCACACAGCTGGAAGTGTCCGAGGCCGGACTTGAACCTAGGACCTCCAGTCTCTAGGCCTGGCTCTCAATCCACTGAGCCACCCATCTGCCCCCACTAAAACTATTAGCAAATATTATCTGTAATGAGGACAAACCAGAAACCTTCCCAATAAGATCAGGCGTAAAGCAAGGATGCTCATTATCACCACAATTATTTAGTACTGTATTAGAAAGAGAAACAGAAAAAGAAATAGAAGGAATTAGAATAGGCAAAGAAGAAAATATTATTGCTCTTTGCAGATGGTATGACAGTACACTTAGATAACACTAGACAAGCAACCAAAAACCTAACAGAAATAATTAATAACTTAAGCAAAGTCATAGGATACAAAATAAATCCACATAAATAAATCATCAACATTTCTAGCTACAACCACAAAATCCAATAGCAAGAATTAGAAAAGGAAAGTCCATTCACAATATCTCTAGATAATATAAAATACCTGGGGGCATACCTACCAAAAAAAATCAGCAACTATATGAACTCAATTACAAAACATTCTTCATGCAAATAAAGTCAGACCTAAATAATTGGAAAAATTTTAATTCCTTATGGATATGCTGAGCCAATATCATGAAAATGACAATTTGCCTAATTTGCCTACTCAGTGCCATACAAACTACGAAAAAATTACTTCATAGAAATAGAAAAATGATAACAAATTTCATCTGGTAGGACAAAAGGCCAAGAATATCAAGGAAATAAATGAAAAAATTAAGGAAGGAAGCCTGGTTGTGATAGATATCAAACGATGGTATAAAATGGTAATCATCGAAACAATCTGGTACGGGCTAAAAAACAGAGTGGTGGATCAGTGGAATAGGTAATCAACACATCACAGTTAATATCCATAGCAACTTAGTGTTTGGTAAATCCAAGGTCTATGCTTCAGGGAGAAAAATTGAGTATTTGACAAAAACCATGGGGGGAACTAGAAAGCAGGTTGGCAGAGATTAGGCATGAACATCTCACACCTACACCAAGAGAAATTCAAAATAGATACTTGATCAAGAAATAAAGGATGATACCATAAACAAATTAAAGGAACATGGAAAAGCTTACCCATCAGAATTATGGATAATGGGACAATTTATGGACAAACAAAACATAGAGAACATTATTAAAAATATAATAGATAATTTTCATTATATTAATTTTTTAAGTCTCATACAAATAAAACCAGTGCAACCAATATTAGAAAGGAAATAAAAAATTGGGGGAAATATTTATATCAAGCATAGCTGACAAAACTCTCATTTCTCAAATATATAGAGAACAGGACTGGGTCAAATTTATAAGAATTCAAAAACATTCTCCAAACAAGAAATGACCAAAGAATGTGAACAGGCAATTCTCAGAGGAGGAAATTAAAATTATACAGTCATATGAAAAAATGCTACAAATTACTATTGATTTGAGAAATGCAAATGAAAAAAGCTCTCAGATACCACCTACTAGATTGGCTACCATGATCAAAAATGAAAACAACAGACATTGGAGGGGATGTGGGAAAACTGGGACACTAATACACTGTTGGTGGAACTGCGAACAAATTCACCATTCTGGAGAGTAATATAGAACTAAGTTCAAATGGCAACAAAGCTATTCATACCCTTTAACCCAGTAATACCACTACTGCGTCTGTATCTCAAAGAGATCTGAGATAAGGGAAAAAGACCTATGTGTAAGGAAATATTTTTGGCAACTTTTTTTTGTGACAAAGAATTGGAAACTTGGGTGTTGTTCATCATTTGGGGAATGGGTGAATAAGTTGTGGTATATGGTTGTAATGGAATACTATCACCCCATAAGGAACAATGAACAGGATAAGTTCAGAAAAACTTAGAAAGGCTTATATGAACTGATGCAAAATTAAATGAGCAGAACCAAGAGAACAATATATGCTATATCAGAAACAGTATACAATGACCAACTTTAATTGATCAAAGCATTATCAGCAAAGCAAGTCTCCAATATAACCACAAAGGATTCCTAAAGAAAATGTTCTCCATACCCAAAGAAGGAACTATTAGAATTTGAGTGCAGATTAAAACATACCATCTTCCTCTATATTCAAGATATTTTTATTGTATGTGTAATGTGTCCTCTATCATGACATGAACAATAGGGAATTATGTATTACATGAAGATATGGTTATAACCTATATCAAATTATTCATCTCGGGGGATAAGGAGAGGGAAGAGAATGAGGGGATGAGGAGAAGGAGAAGGAAGAAAATCTGAATCATAAGATGTCAGAAAAGCCCAACCAATTGTCAAAATTGTTTCTACGTGTAAATTAAAAATAAAAAATAAAATAGAGAAATAATTACAGGTGAAGCCTATGTATTTGGTCACAACTACTTCAAAAACAAACAAAAAACCTATTTTAATTTTTATAATAACACTGTAAGGTAAGGATTGTTACATTCATTTTTCTTTTCTTGGATGTCAGGGGTATGGGGATCCAGTCACATTATTTAATTATATAATTGATATAATAAACCCCTTCTACTAACTGTTGTTCAACTCATTGTCTTAGAGATTCAACTTAGAACACGAGAATAAATGTCCTGCTATTAGATGAGGCAGCTAAGATGTCAGATGCTTGCCTTTCTGCTGTCATATCTGATTGTATATCCACTAAGTGTATATCACTAAGGCCAGCTGATTCTCTTTTCATCCCTCAACTTTTATAGATAAAAAAATTGAGGCAGCAAAATCTTATGACTCTTGTCCAGTATCAACCATGTAGCAGTGTCTAAGCAGGTAATCTAAATAAAATGCCTAAATTTTCCTGAATCCAAGTTCAGGACTCTCATCATTATAAATCAAGGCCAGGGAGATAAGAGAAAAGGGGACTTGCCTTTTGTCTTCAAAATTTCATACTACTTTCTACATTTCACCTAAGAACTCATTTTATTTACATATGAACTGGCAACATTTTACTTTCTAATGTAAAACAATCTCTTAAGATCCAGGAATTTTAGAAGTCTTGGGTTATTAAAAAAAAAAACATTAGATGAAGAAAATAAAAAAAAGATTACTCAGGAGTAAAAATGAAAACAGACCTCCAAATCTAAGTCCAAGCTAATTGTGCTGTCATCACCATCTCTAAGATTTCCTATTGTGCATATGAATCTATTGAATCACTCAGAATCATTCTAAAGATGAAGGAAAATCACAGGGCTCAAAATAAATTCTGGAGATGGATATGACTGAAGACCAAAAAGAAAAACCACTAATTGTGTTGAATTCAGCCCTTACCACCAGATCTCCAAACTCTCCCATTTTGGAAAATAAGATGCAATGACTTCATTTTTCCTTCTACTTCGTGAGCAAGAGCAAAACTCAGACAGAGAGTTTAAATAAAGAAGATCATGTTGAAATCAGAATTAACCGATCTCACTGGCAACTCTGATTCACAGGAAGACTTATAGTTTTCAGGCATGCTTTGCAAGGGGAAAAAAAGTCACTTTTTCCACAGGGTTCTGGCAGATTTTTCATTAAAGTTTATTATGGTTTTGGCTTATTCATAACCCCATTACTTTATGACTCACAATATGCCATAGAAAAAAGGCAAGAACTGGCATTTTCTAGGAGAGAGAAAATTAGCTGACTCTTTCTGCCTATGAATATAACTCAGAAACCCTTTTTAACCATTCCAGGCAGACTTTCTAAGATCTATTTATGTGGGGCATTGGGGGGGGGGTAACCCCCTGAAGGATATTTTCCTCCAATATGCCTTTCCAAATCCAGTTCTCAGATTCTGGTTACTTAGGCTGCTTCCCCAAGACATTACAATATCTCATCCAAGAGTCAAGAAGAGATTACTAGTACAGTGATGGGCCTTAAAATATACCATTATGAGGGCCATTCAAAGGAGGTATGTATGAAAAGAGGTGAATGTAATAGCTGTCTTTAAGTATTTAGAGGGCTATCAATTGGAGAGGAAATAATAGTATTCTCTTTGGCTCTACAGGCTACAAAGGATGCAAGTTTTAGAGAAGCAGATTTAACTATATTTTTCAAAGGTTTTCTCTTTACATTCATCAATCAATCAATAAAAATTTATTAAACTCCTACTGTGTGGTAGACCCTATTTCTGGATCATAACCTTCAATCTAATTATCTGGTAGTTTCAGTATCTAGAACCCTCTAATGATAATTACCAGTTTCTTTTACAAGCACAATCATTCATAGAGGGAAAAGAATTTGAATTTGAGTATATAGAATGTAATAATACTTCCCAAGAAGTAACCTATAAAGTCTCAATAATTTACAGCACTGTGATGGACATGTCTCTACCCAGGACTAATTGAGTTTCCTCCCCTAGAATGGTACTCCACTATTTAAATTGTTTTTGGAGTTTCAACTTTGCTTGTCTCTCTTTAATAAACTCTTCTCTTGCAGAGTGGCAAATATGACAGTAAAGGAAAATAATGAATGTTGGAGGGGATATGGCAAAATTGGGACAATAATGCATTGCTGGTGGGATTGTAAATTAATCCAACCATTCTGGAAGATAATTTGGAATTAATCCCAAAGAGCTTTAAGTTCTTCCAAAGCCTGTGTCTAATTCACTGAAGTTTCTGTGTTTTTCTTGCTTTCCTTAGTCCTCCTCTGTTCCATTTGCTTTTTGTTCATCTCCTATATAGAAGCTGTCAATTGTAATTTATTTTTTTCTTTTTCTATTGTTTAATCATATTTTTTCCTTCTCTCCCCCACCCCCATAATTGTTAGTAATCTTGCTCCTCTGATTATTTGCTGGATCTGTGGGTTTGGGCTATTCTGTCCTGAAGGGGCTTATTCCCTGTTCTGCTGACTGACTAGGTTAATGAGTCTTAAGGTCAGATCTTCCCCAGCTAGCAGAAGAAGCTGAAGATGTGATTACAACTACTTTCACTGCAGTCTATGGGGGAAGGGTGTTGGAACTTCCCTGCCCTCTGAAGACTTCTTATCTGCCCTATTGATAAGATTAAGCCAAGGCATGGTTGATTTGCAGAGCTGGATGTGTCCTGAGGCCAAAACCTGGAGAAGAGAAAAGGAAGGGGAAGGGGATGGGGGTACAATATGAAGTGTTTTGGCTGAGTAGGCTGCCCTCTCTGCACTTCTCCTCCAGCTGCCTCCCTGTCATCTGTGTTCAATGCCCTGAGTCCGGAACAGCTGTACCATCAAGGCACCCCCTCAAGACTAGTTCCTTTGCTGGCTCAGAGATTCCAGGATCTGCTGGAGACTCAACACAGTAGGTGGGGGAGGGGACCTGGTATCTTCCTTCTTTTCCCTTGAACCTGATAGTTCAAGAATTCAGGCTTTTTTTTGTACATTGAATTGGGTTCAGCAGGAGGATTCCCCAATTCTGTTCTTTTGTTAGATTTGGTTTTCTTTCCCCTTGAAACACTTTGTTTTTGACAGGTGTGGAAGGATTTTCAGAGGTCTAGAGTTTTGCTGTGTCTAAGCCACCATCTTCCCAGAATCCTCCCAAAGGATTTTAAAAGAATGAACTGGGGACAGCTACATGGCTCAGTGGTTTGAGAGCCAGGCTTAGAGATGGAAGGTCCTGAGTTCAAATCTGGCCTCAGACACTTCCTAGCTATGTGACCTTGGTCCAGTCACTTAACCCCAATTGCCTAGCCCTTACCACTCTTCTGCCTTGGAATCAATAGATAGGATTCATTCTAAGATGTAAGTTAAGGGTTTTAAAAAAAAGAATGCATGATCTTTGATCTAGCAATACCACTACTAGGTTTGGGTCCCAAAGAGATTTAAAAAATGGGAAAGGACCTGTTCGTAGAAAAATATATTTAGTTGCACTTTTGGTGGTGGCAAAAAGTTGGAAATGAGGGGATGTTCCTTGATTAGGAAATGGCTGAACAAATTGTGAAATATGATGGTAAGGGAATACTATTGTGCTATAAGGAATGATGAATTGATAGATTTCTATAAGAACTGGAAAGATCTACATGAATTGATGTGGAGTGAAATAAGCAGAACCAGGAGAACATTATGCACAGTAACTGAAACATTGTGGGATGATCATATATAATCAACTTTGCTACTGATAGCAATGCAATGATCCAGGAAAATTCTGAGGGCCTTATGAGAAAGACTGCTATCCACATCTTAAAAAAGAAGTGTGGGAGTAGTCTTCCAGTAGAAAACATGATTTATCACTTGTTAATATGTGTATGTGATTTTGGTTTTAACAGATTACTATATTACAAAAATAAATAATAATATGGAAATGGGTTTCAAGTGATAGTATATGTATAACCCAGTGGAATTGCTTGTCAACTCTGGCTGGGGGTGGTGGGGAGAGAAAAGGGGAAGGAAAGAACATCAATCATGTAACCATGGGGAAAATTTTTTAAATAAAGTAAAGATCAGAGAACAGAAAAAAAGTAAAATAAAATAAAAAGACTCTTCTCCATAGTCTTTCATCACTTCTCCTTTTGTTTCCTTAGAGTTAGGATGGACCTCAATGTCCATCTAGTCTAACTTGAGTGTGCACAAGAATCATTTGCAGCATGCTCAACAAATTCACAATCCATTAAATGGTTCTACTCTGAAGCAATCCATTCCATTTTTGGACAGCTCAAAATATTTTATTTTTGTCTTAACATGAAGCTTAAAGCTGCCTTTTGGCAACTTCCATTCTATTGATCCTAGTTTTATCTCTTGATCTAGATGTGTCAAATATAATCAGTCTTCAGTTCTTTAATCTTTCTTCAAATAAGTGAAGAACTCAATGGGTCCCTTCTGGTCTTTTATTTTTTTTAGATTAAAGATTTAGATTTTACATTTGGGCTAGATTTAGATTAAAAACTGCCAGTTCTTCTACTTATCCTCATATGGCACAGGTTCTTTTTATAAATTTAAATTAATTCACTCATTTGTTTCTTTGTTACATTAAAATTCCCAGGTAATTGTCTTCATTTCCCCACTCCCTGCAATAGAGAAGGCATCATTTAGCAAAAAGATATATGTACATTTATGCTATATTTTGCTTTTTTTGCTATTTATAGTTCTTTCCCTGGAGGTAGACATACACAAGTCATTCTTTAAAAATGTTTCTACTGCTGTATATATTATTCTCTTGGTTCTACCCATTTCATACTTTATAATTTTATGTAGGTCTTTCTCTTTTTTAAAAAATCATCATTTCTTATGGTGCAATAATGTTCCATTATAATAATATGGCACAACTTGCTAAGCCAATTTATAGGCATCCACTCAATTTCCAGGTTATTTGTAAGTCAATGTCATAGTCTCAGAGTACATCATCATCCCTGTCATGTCATTTGGGACATTTTCCAACTTGTCCATATCCCTCTTAAAATGAGATTCTCAGGAATGAACATGATCCTATAATCATTTCTAACTACTATGATAGATTGAATGTTTCCTACATTGGAGACTGTGTTGCATATCTCAATATATCATTAAACCTCAAGGGTTTTTCTGACTGACTCGATATATAATATGATACATGATATATGTTATAAGGGGATTAAGCTAGTAGGGTATGAGCTGGTTGTTATAAGGGAATAAGCTAGAGGTAATAGGGAAATTAAGGCAAAGGTAAGGTTGTAATAGGGGATAAGGTAGGTAAGAGACTAAAGGTATTGTGAATAGGGATAAGGCACTGTGGATAGGGGTTTTTGGATCCCTAAGGCAGTAAGTAGATAAGGAGAGTACAATAGTGGTGCATCAGAAATTGAGGTGGTAGGAGAGGTAAAAGAGTTGCAAGGAAAGGATGAGGTATTTGGGGCAGACAGCTGCAGCCTGGGAGACACAGACTGGGTACACAGACTGGGTATTCAGGTTTGAGAAAAAGACACTAGAGGGAAACAAACTGAGCCTTTCAAGTAGGAAGGGCACTTCTACAGACAAAGGTTAGGGCCAGCCAAGAATGGCTTGAAACTGACTAGAGGGCTTTCTAGTCAGTTTCTCAGGTTCACAAAGGAAGAGTTCAGAGGAAGTATTGAGATTACACTTCCTCCAAAATGGATACTTCCAATTCCCTTCAGGACCCAGAGACAATATTATTCCTTCCTTCCCTTCTCCCTCTCTTATCAATCAATTAATGAATTAGCCAAAGGTTTGATTAAGTGACAAACAGGGATTATTGAATTTTAAGGTTGATTGGAAGGGATGGAGGGATACAAGGTAACTCTAACAGCCACCTAGAGAAAGCTTCAGGTGGGGGAGGGAGACAGGAATGTGAGACTTGAGAAAGGACCTGCCTAACTCAGCCCCAAGAGGTTTTTTGTAGCCTATAGGGTTAGGAAAGTTGGATACAATGATTGAATAGATAATTTGTAACAAGGGTAAGCCCTATTTGCCTATGAGGAAACTAAATCTACCAAGTTTGAAAGCTAACACTCAGATCCACCCTCCTTTCAAAACTCACAGAAATTTAGGAAGGGAAAATGATGATTGGGAATAAGGGAGGTTAGGGAGATCCAAAGGAAATAGTTAAGCTAACAAATTTTAAGAGAAAAGCTGCTGAATATAGGTCAGGTTTTCAATCCAAAGAATAGAGCTCAGTTGACCCTCCTACTCTCATCGAGTCTCTAGGGTCAACTGTCTAATCTCAGGATTCTCTCAACTGTCAGAAACTCTGCAGTCAGGATCTGCAGGGTAAATATGCACCCTTTTGCACTACATATAATAATACAGTAATATATAACATAGTAAATAATATAAGATATGCTATAATACAATATAATATAACCTAGGATAATATTAATATAGCTATGTTGTCCAGTGTTTTTTGGTCATGTTGATTTTTGCAGATTCTATTTGGGTTTTTCTTGTAAAAAGACTGGAATGGGTTTACATTTCCTTGTCCAGTTCAATTTATAGAAGAGGAAACATGAGCAAACATGGTAAAATATGTTGTCCAGGGTCAGAAAGCTACTAAATATCTGAGGCTAGATTTGAACTCTGGAGGATGAGTCTTCCTGACTCCAGGACCTGCCTTTTATCCACTGTGCCACTTATTGCCCCAGGCTATTGCTGTAATCTACTAGAAAGATTTTAAAAATGGAAGGGAAGGAACCTAGCAGTATCTGATTCAAAACTATAATACAAAACATTAATGGCGAAAGCAATTTGGTACTGGATATAAAATAGAGAAGTTAGCTATTAGTATACAACATATAGAATAAATGAGCCCAGTAGTCTAGTGTTTGATAACTACCCAAATCCCAACTTTCAGAATAAATATTTCACCATTTGACCAAAATTATTAGGAAAACTCAAAAACATTGTGGTAGAAACAAGATATAGCCCAACATCTCAAATTGTATGTCAAGACAAATTTCAAATGGGTAAATTATTTAGACATAAATGGTGACATCATGAACAAATTAGAAGATAATAGAAGGAGACATTTTTAAGGATCAGTGGATTGAGATCCAAGTCTAGAGATAGGAGGTCCTAGACTCAAATCTGGTTGCAGACACTTCTAAACAAGTCACTTAACCCTCCTTGAGTAGTCCATACCTCTCTTCTACTTTGGAAGGAATGCATAGCATTGATTCTAAGAAGGAACATAAGAGCTTAAAAAATAGAAGATTATAGAAACAGAGAATAAGCCCTTTCAGGGCAGAAAAGCTCAAACTCACAGATTCATCAAATAAACAAAGGAGCAAGAATACCACCAATAAGGAGCAGGGAAGAAGGGAAAAAATATGAGTAAACAACAGAAAAAAAGAAACTACAATCGACAACTTCTATTTGGGTAATGAACAAAAAACAAATGGAACAAAGGAGAACTAAGGAACACTAAGAAAAAACTCAGAAACTCTAGCAAATTGTATTTAGTCTCTGGAAGAACTAAAAATACAATTAAAAAAACAATTAATAGAGGTTGAAGAAAATTGGGAAAAGAACTTAAAAAGCAAAATAGGTCATTTGGAAACAGAGGCACATGAATCAAAACAATAAAATAGTATCTTAAAAGCCAGAATTGACCAATTTGAAAATGAGGCAAAGAAAGCAAAATATTTTTTAAGAAATGACATATAAAGAAAAATAGATCAAAAGGAAAAGGAGGTTCAAAAATTCAGGGATGAAATTCAGTCTTTAAAAATTAGAATTGAACAATTACAAGCAAATGAATTCACAAGGCAGCAAGAATCTATAAAACAAAACAAAAATAAATAAAAAAATTGAGGAAAATATCTAACAACTCATTGACAAAACAACAGACATGGAAAATAGATCTAGGAGAGACAATTTAAGAATTATTGGACTACCTGAAAATTATGACCAAAGAAAAAGCCTGGACATCATTCTATAGGAAATTATCTAAGAAAACTGCCTGGACATTCTTGAATGTTATAACCAAGTTCAAGAACTTTCAGACTAAGGAAAAGATACTATAAACTGACAAAAAGAAACAATTCAGATATAATGGAACCACAGTCAGGATTATGCAGGATCGGGCTGCATCCACTCTGAAGTACTGGAAGACATAGAATATGATATTCTGGAAAGCAAGGGAACTGGATCTACAACCAAGAACCAATTACCCAGCAAAATTTGCTACATTCTTGCAAGAGAACATATGGTCATTTAATAAAATAGAAGATTTCCAAACATTCCTGAAGAAAATACCAGACTTTAAAAAGAAAACGTGATGCCTAAATATAGAACTCAAGAGAATCACCGAAAGGTAATTAAAAAAAATTTAAGGGACCCAATAAATTCAAATGATTTGTATTCCTATATGAAAAAGATGATATTGGTAACTTAAAAATTGTTATTATCATTGTAGTAGCTAGAATAAGCATACTTAGAGGGTACAGTGGTTAACTGTATAGGATAGTGATGCGCAAACTTTTTAAAGAGGGGGCCAAAGGAAAGGAAATGCTCATCTGTCAGTCTTTTTCTAAGGTAACTCTTTTGAAGTTTCATTGTATTGTATCCTACTTGTTGTATTCGTCAGATTAGGAATAATGTCCTGCAGCAGGATAGAACATTTAAGGGGCCTCATCTGGCTCATGGGCCATAGTTTGCCCATCACTGGTATATGTCAAAAAATATAAAAAAGAGGGATAAAAAAGAGGATAATACTAAGAGAAATGGGAAAAGAGAAAAAATGGGGTAAAAACAGTGAACTATCTGATATTGGCTAAGAAATAGAAACATAGATCAGTGGAATAGAGCAGACACAGAGCAAACAGAAGTAAAAGATTATAGTCATCTTCTACTTGGCGAATCATATATTCAAGTTTTGAGGATATGAAATCACTATTTGGCAGGAATTGATGGGATAAATGGAAGCTAGTTTGGCAAAAACTAGGTATAGACCAATATCTTACACCATTCACTAAGATAAGATAAAAAATAGAAAAATAGGAAACATTATCTATCAGGTTTATGGAATTTATGAGTCAACAAGTGATGGAGAGCATTCTGAAATATAAAATGAATGATTTGGTATACATTAAACTGAAAAGTCTTTGTACAAATAAAACAAATGCTGCCAAGATCAGGAAAGTAGAAAATTAGGGGTGAAAATATAGATAGTTTCTCAGATAGAAGTCTCATATCTAAAATATATCTAAAATATATAAAGAATTTTGTCAAATTTGTAAGAATAAGAGCCATCCCAAGATGATAATGGGCAAAATATATAAACAAACAATTTTCAGATGAAGGAATCAAAGCCATAAATAGGTATAATGTGTAATATATATGGTGTGTGAAATTATTACTTATTAGAAAAATGCAAAACAAAACATCTCTGAGATATCACCTCACTAATGAAAAAAGGGCAAAATGATAAATGTTGGAAGGGATATAAAAAAGGGGACACTAATGCATTATTGGTGGAACTGTGAACTAGAACAACCATATTGGAGAGCAATTTGTAATAACCCCCAGAGACTTATAAAATTGGGTTTACCTTTAGGTCTGTTTTCCAAGGAGATCAGGGAAAAAAGAAAAGACCCCGTATATTTGAAAATATTTCTAGCAGCTTTCTTTCTTGTCACAAAGAATTGGTAATTGGGGGAATACACATAATTTGGGAAATAGCTAAACAAATTGTGATATATGATTTTGATGGAATACTATTGTGCCATAAGAAACAATGAGCAGACTGATTTAAAAATTTAGAAACAACTATATGAGAAAATGAATGGTGAAATAAGTAGAATCAGGAGAACATTACACACAGTCACAGGATTATTGCTGGAAGAATAAAATGGGAATGTTAACTCCAGAAAGTGAACAAAGCAGTGAATCATTAAAGACTTAATTTATATATACATACTTGGCTCCCTGTGATATCTTCTGTGATAGTGGAGGATGATGGAAGGTTAGGGACATTTGAAAATGGGATTTATTATATAGATATGAAGAAAAATAAGCTAAACATAGGAAATTTCTGACTTAATTTGTGTACAATATTCTTTTCTGCATATAGAAATGCTTGTTTTATTTAATTTTGTAACAAAAAATAAAAATAAAAATGCCAAAATATAATTATTATATAAAAATATTTAAATCACTAATTCCGCCTCATACCCACCAAATCAGCAAAATAGGAAATAAAACAATTTGGAAGGGCTTCAGTGAAAACAATCAAAAAGCACTGTTAATGTATTGGTAAATTAGCATATCTGTTCTGGAAAGTGATACTGGTAATTAGTTTTGAATTATCTTCTCAAATTAACTAAACTTTGATAAACTTTCATCTTTGATTCTGCTGCACACACACACACACACACACACACACACAAAATAAAAATAAAAAAGGAAAGAACTCACATGTACAAAAATATTTAAAGGTCCTCTTTTGTGATAGCACAGAACTGGAAAGTAGGGAAGTTTCCTTCAGTACAAGAATAGTTGAAGAAATTATGCTATGTGAACAGGAGAATATTGTGCCATGAGAAATGACAAAAAGGTAAAATTCAGAGAAACCTGAGAAGACTTGTATGAAATGAGACAGAATAAAGTGAGCACAACCAAAATAACAATTTAAACAATAACTGCATTGTAAAAACAAATAATTTACACCTCTGATTGCTAAAATGATTATCTGAGATTCTAGTGAGTAATTGATAAAGAACACTTCTTAGCTCATATAGAATGAGACATATACATTTTTGGAATAGGCTAATGTGGGAATTTAGTTTGCTTGAAAATACACATTTGTTAAAAGAGGTTTTTATTTTCTTTTATTTTCCCCAATACTGGGGTAGAGAAGAGAGCAATGATTTTTGCTAATTAAAAAAATTTAATGATCTTTTGGACTTACAACTAGGAAAATTTGGCAACTGACAACATATGTGGTAAGAATGATGGATAGAATATAGCACTCAGAATGAAAATCAGTTAAACTGATGATGTTCTCAAAACCAACAGTAAAAAATGAAAGGACAGTGAGTTTGAAGAAAATAATAAATTTATTTTGGATATGTTGAACTTGACAAAGTAAAGATATGGTTTGGATGATCACATAACCTAGATCAAGTGAATGTTAAAAATTATTGCATCTAATTTGGGAAAACAAAATTATATTAAAAAAGAAATGAAATGAGGTTACTAATTGACAGAGTAAAGTATAGTAGAGGAAAGAATTTAGGGCAGTGCCTTGAAGTATAGCAAACCTTGTATTAATGTGCAGAATATCATTTATTGATGAGCAAAGGAGACTAAGGAGTTATCAAACAAGTAGGAAATGAACCAAGCGAGTACCAGAATGAGTCCAGAGAAGAGAAGATCTCAAATTAGAAGGTCATTAAAGTTATAAAATGATTCAGAGAAGTAAAGAAGTAAAAAGATTGAGAAGAAATCATCTGGCAAGAAAGAGAACATTAAATGAGAGGAAGCAGAAACTCAAACTATATATGAATTTTTCCTAGGACTTTGTCAGTGAAGAGGAGAAGAAATATAGCATAACTAAAGAATGACTGATAAAGAATGAGTGGCAGAGGAGAAAGGAATTTCTCTTCTTTTAGATGCAAAGAAAACAGCTGTCATTTGGAAAGTCTATTTATTTACTCAACTGCTGGATTTTCTTCTTTGCATTAAGTTAGTTTTGAAAACAAGATGGCCATCTACCATGAATTGGTCTGACCATGAATATGTAAAGCAGGATCAAAATCCAGTGGAGAAAGTTTTCCCCAAGCTCAGGCCATATGGAAGTGGCACTAATGGGAGAAAGAACATTTGTTATTAATAATAATTTTCCAGAGTGCGTACATGTTCAGATCATATCCTAAATATTTTCCTTTTAAATTTCATGAGAAAAAGACGTATATAAGGAAATGAGCCAAAAAGCTGAGCATTGTGGAGAGTTGGTGCAGTTTTTGCCCAAGGGTACCTTGGTATTGAATCTGCTGAGGCTGCTTTTACTATCTTTTCAAGATTTAAAGTTGTTTGGCACACACACACTCACAATACAAGGAACATGTATCTTGTGATCTCCAAAACTAACTCCACTTCTCTCACCTTATACTGAGAAATTAATCAAGAGAATATAGATGGGATTCCCCCCCATGATGCTTTTAGAATCTTAAAATTTTCTATTCTGTACTTCCTTTTATGCAAATTTTCTGCAATGACCCCAAAGCTTGGATGTCAAAATGTACTCATCATCCATCTAGGTCTAGGAAATTAGTTTTTGTTTAATTCTTTTACATTTGAACTGAATCATACCTAGACAAATTTTGTTACTCTTTTTTACCTTTTTTATTCTTTTATTTTACATTTTTGAAATTTTCAGATAGTCATTAAAATTTCCTTCACTGAAATTTCTCCCAATATTGCTTGCATTTCTCTTATTTTTGTGGATTTGGAAGTGTCTTTTGGTAGTGTCTATATATGTCTACATATTCATAGAAACATGTACATATAACACCAGTCCCAGAGTCCATATTTAAGGAACTCTCTCCTTTTTGGAGACCAGTGTCCTATGTCTGGGTGATGAGCACAGTTGATAAAAGCAGGTTCCACAGTGAACATACATAACAATTTTCAAGGAAAATCCATTTATTTAAATCAGTACTAAAACAAAAATCAGAGAAGCATATAAAGAAGAATATATACCAGACAATAGAAAGTAGAAGAGGTCTCCCTTTGGGGTGCAGTAATTAACTCAACTAAAAAACCAAGTCCTCAACTTTCCCCAAGTTCCCCCAAATCTCCAGACTCTTACTCTAATGTCAACTTCTTCCCAGAATTTTTTACCTTCAGCAACCTAAAGTGGATTTGGCATCTTCCATTTTCTCTCTTAAAGTTGGATGCCAGAAGAATCTGAAGCATAAAAAGTCGCAGAGATTTAGGGGAAGAACTCAAAGCAACTTTGAAGACTGAAAAGAGAGAATGTCCCTTGCTCTGGACAATTCTACCCTACACCTCACACAGGTCAGTGTGTTCATCTCCAACAATAAAGCAATTCCTAAACCAATGGGTTTTGGAACTGAGACTATGTTCATTTGCCTGAGCATCATGAATAGTAGATTTTCATCAAAGACATTTGATAAAAAATACCCTTTCCACTCTTCATTTGTCCTTTTCATCTTCATCATATTGATTTTCTTTATGAAAAAAAGAAACTTTCCAATTTCATGCAACCTAGGTGATCTGCTTTCTTTTGTTATGATGATAATAACAGATAATTTGGAGAAGCAGATAATGTGTCAGGGCCAATATTAGAGCTTCAAGTCAAGAGCCAGAGATTGACAGGCTTCAGTGAGGAAAGGAGGGGGCTAAACACTCCTGGCTCTCAAACCCCTCCCCCCTAAACAGTTGTTGTTTCAGTTGGGTATGGAGACAAGATCAGATCCTTCTGGTAAGTTTCTGTTATGGCTGAAACCCCAATGATGTTCCTTTTCTTTAATTTATATTCCTCACAGATTTTGATAGATGAAATGTACAGAAGCTAGTTAACTAACAGTTGAGGACAGAGAAGATCTTCTTAACTGGCAGCAGACAGGATTCAAACTAGATGTTCAGACTGAGTTGTGGGTATTCCCCCCAAATAATTATCAGGCACAGATTTGAAGATAAAAGTTATATTAGGAAATAACAAGTGAAACTAGAAAGGGTTAATGAGGGTTTTAGGATAATGAGAGGATACCCTGAATTGTTAGATTGATGCTGCCCTTCCCCCTCCTCACAGAAGGGGATGAAGCACTTAACTGAAACTGGCACTCTTGCTATTAATGAATATCTTTACTCTCTAATCACTAAGTAATTATATATTGATATTAATGAAGAATAGTAATAACAAACAGGCTAACCCTATGAGTAGAAACCACTGGCTTATGCTACAATGGCCACCTCAGGTGAACCCCTAAGTCTGCCGAAGGAAGCAGAGTGTCCGCTCACTTCAACCTCCACAAAATAACTGTCTCAAACCCTTCTCAACTGCCCCCTCACCCAAAGTTCTCCAGGGGGGTCCCCTGGAATTCTGAGTGAGGCTATCCCTGTACCTTTGCAGGGATTCCATGCTTTGCATCTTCACACAACACTTTGTTGCAATCATCTCTATATTCACTATATGACCAAAGTTGTGAAAGTTGATGGATATGTTCCTCTTCTATTTTTTAAGTAATATACTCTTTAATAAACAATATATATATTTTTTGAGTTTAAAATGGCATATAGTATAAGATATTACTTTAAACCTAATTTCTGTCAAAGAGATTGAAGTTTACCCTGCAGTTCTGGTGAAGAATATATAGCAATGTTAAAGAATGACTGTTCTATAAAGTATTCCTTACATTGTTTTATTGGTATAGTATTCATTTTATAAAATAATTCTAGTAGTATGCTTATTTATATTGCACTGAAATGACTTCAATTATTAAGTACTTTTTGTTTGTTTCTTCAAGGACCATTTTGCAATTGTAACCACATAGCATGTTGGAAGTAGACTGACTCAGATATTTTCAGTATTTTGTAGCTATTTTAAATAGAACTTAAATTTTTATTATTCTTTCCTGAATTTTTAAATTGCACCTTGGGAATGGTATTGATTTTTGTGGATTTGCGTTATAGTTTGCATTTTACCAAAGTGATTAATTTTCACAGTTCCTTTACTAATCATCTAGGATTTACTAAAGGAAACCATCAAAGCAAATGATTCCTTCATTACTTTACATTTTTTTCTTATGTTACTATTGCTAACATTTCTAGAACTAAGTCAAATAACATAGTATAAAGCAGCATGCTTGCTTTACTCTGAAATGCTGTGAAAGTGTCTACTTTAGATTAACATTTCTCATCATATTTTTTTAATTCTTATATTCTTAGGTTTTATAAGTTATTTTAAAAATATATGAATTTTATGATTTTATAATACTTTTCTCAATATCTAATTATTTGATTTTAAATATTTTTGTTCTTACTATGCTTATTTTCCTAAAATTAAGCCATTTTTGCTTATCTTGTAAAATCCATCATGCTCATAAGTGATTTTTTTTGGCAGGGGGGTTACTGTCATTTCCAGCTTTAAAATTATATTCATCGGGGGCAGCTGGGTAGCTCAGTGGATTGAGAGTCAGGCCTAGAGACCGGAGGTCCTAGGTTCAGATCTGGCCTCAGACACTTCTCAGTTGTGTGACTCTGGGCAAGTCACTTGACCCCCATTGCCCACCCTTACCACTCTTCCACCAAGGAGCCAATACATAGAAGTTAAGGATTAAAAATATTATATTCGTCAATATTATTGGTTTATTGTTCTATTTATTCATTTTATCCTTTTCTAATTTAATGTTTTAGGATGGCATTTGTCTTATAAAATGTTTTCTTTCTCAATTTTAGGAATAATTTGTGTATTATATGTATTAATTTATATTTTTGATAGAATTTATTTCATATAAATCTGTCTATAACAGAGTTGCTCTTTTTTTTACCCTTTGGGCTTTACTTTAAAGCTACTTCAATTTCCTTTTCTAAAATTGGATTGAGATTTATATGTTACTGTTACTTTGTATATTTGTATTTTTATAGGTAATATAGTATTTCTTTTGATTTCTCTGTTTTGTTGACATATAGTATGCCAGTTTTAATTTATTTTGATTTCTTTTCTTTTTGTGACTTTCTTTTCTTTTCTTTTTTCTTTTCTTAATTTTATTTTATTCCTTCCCTTTAGTCATGTTTGCTAAAGATTTACTGAGTTTGTTAATTTTTTAAAGAAATCAGTTTTTAGCTCTATCAATCCAGTAGTCTTTTTTTTAAATCTCTAATGTATGTTATGCCTCCAGTGTTCAAGATTTCATCTTCTCTATTCATTGTGGATTTTCTTGTTGGGTTTCTAATTGTCTAAATGCATATTCAGTTCATTAATATTGTTTTTCTATTTTCTTAATACATTCATGTCAGCAATGTGATTTTTCCTAAGCACTGACTTAGCTGCATCCTATAAATTTTGGTTCACTGTCTTATAATTATCATCTCCACTGTTATTTTTTCTGTAATTAATTCTATGATCCAATCATTGTTCAGAATTTTTTTTAATTTAGTCTCCTGTTAAGTCTAGGTCCTTTGCCTTTCTTCCTGTGTTGACTGTCATTTTACATGTCATTGTCTATAAAGAATTAATTTAGTATTTCTGCTTTTTAGAACATATACAATAAAAAAGAGACTAGAGCTGAAAGTCAAATGGTCAAGGTTCAAGTGTTAACCAATTAAATGATTGTGTGACAGTGGACAAGACATTTCACCTGTCTTGATCTGTTTTCTCAACTGTGAAACAAAAGAGCAAGACAAGGACACTTCTCATATTCTCTAATTCTTCTAATATTCTTTTTTGTTTCATTTGGTTAAAATGACATTTTAAATCAACATATCATCAGAAAACAAATTCTAATTTTTCAATATTATCCAACCCCATGTCCACACAAAAGCACATGACTCCATATCCTCTGAGAAAAGACCATGTCCTTTCTATCAAATCTGCTGCACTGATGACATTCAGACATTTATTCATAGTACAGGTTTCCATGCCAGATTTTCCAAAAGACCCCAGAGCCCCAACTCATCACTTCATAGAACCTGGACTGGCCCTACTTCTCTCCTTTGTTACTCACCACATAGCTCAGCCCAAAAGACCCTGGGGAAATGGAAAAGACTTCCAGATGGACCTATTTTAATAATTGTTTTCCTTTAAGGAAGAAGACTTTGTGAGAAATCTAACTAAGCACCTTCTACCCCAGATGGGTTGCAAACATCCTTTGTCCATATGCTTTGTGGCTATTTTGGCTTGCCTCCAAGAGGTCAATAAGAGGTCAGGTATTGACTTGGTAGTTTCTGCACCATGCTGTAGAAACAGAGGGTTACAGACCACCTCCTCAATCTTACCCCCACCTGGAACTATGGACTCCATAGAAAGGAAGAAATGGCACAATTGAAGCCATGTTCAGTCGTCCAAATGAAAACATCAAAAGATGCAGTTAAAGATGTAGTATAAAAATGTGTCATGCAGAACTATTTTTAATTCTGTACTCATTCCCTTCCTTGTTTTTTTTCTCTTCCCCATACCTCTATACTTATATTCACTATGGAATGTTTAAAATACAATGTTTAAGAGCCACATTGGTTCATCATGACATGAGGAAATGAAAATCTACAGTTTATAATCTTGCTGAAATAATTGTCACTTGGCACCTGAACATACACACAGACACATAAAGCACCCCTTCTGTTCTGTCTTTTCAAAATCTTAAGGCTT
This sequence comes from Gracilinanus agilis, assembly GCF_016433145.1. Classification (NCBI taxonomy): domain Eukaryota; kingdom Metazoa; phylum Chordata; class Mammalia; order Didelphimorphia; family Didelphidae; genus Gracilinanus; species Gracilinanus agilis. The sequence goes on along the minus strand of NC_058135.1, from coordinate 9,863,641 downwards.
TTATCCACATAATATATATGTCCAAAAGAAATTGTGCTAAATTTAGAGTCAAAGGATTTGGATTTGAATCTTTTTTTTTCAATTTTCATCTATGAAGAGTTGAAATTTGTAGCCATAGAGTCTCTTCCAGCTCTAAATCTATGATCTTATAAATGCAAAATGGCCAATCTTATCATGTGAATAATGCTATTTACTTACACTTGAAAATAAATGCCACTTTCATGAGTTAAAAGAGATGAATGAAGTATATCCCAGAATGTCAGAAGTTGAATTGTATACTGAAAGGGAAGCATCAGAGGAACACTATAGCTTCTGATGATTGTCTTTGCTTTCCAGGAATGAACTATCTCTTACTATGAAAATGATAGCAGAAATGTTCTGGGTTCAGAATGACCTCAATCATTTACGTTATCAGGGAGCAAGACTGTAACTAATCTTGGGCCAAAGAGTTTCCTCCCAATTCTTCATCATATAGTACAGTGATGGACAAACTATGGCTGGTGGGCCAGATGGGGGGTGGGGGCCGGAAATGTTCTTTCTGGCTGTTTGAAATATTTTATCCTTGACATGAGAGCTCTAGTATTTGGCTATACTATTCCTAGGAATTTTCATTTTGACATCTCTTTCAAGAAGAGATCAATGAGGGGCAGCTGGGTAGCTCAGTGGAGTGAGAGTCAGGCCTAGACACAGGAGGTCTTAGGTTCAAACCCGGCCTCAGCCACTTCCCAGCTGTGTGACCCTGGGCAAGTCACTTGACCCCCGTTGCCTACCCTTACCAATCTTCCACCTATGAGACAATACACCAAAGTACAAGGGTTTAAAAAAAAAAAAGAAGAGATCAATGAATTCTTTTAATTTCAATTTTATTTTATGATCCAAGAATATCAGGGCAGTTTTCCTTCATAATTTCTTGACGTATGATATCTAAGCTCTTTTTTTTTTATTGTGCCTTTTAAGTAGTCCAAGAATTCTCAAATTATTTCTCCTTGTTCTATTTTCTAGGTCATTTTTTTCAATGAATTATTTTACACTTTCTTCTATTTTTGAAATATTACTCATCATATTTGTATGTATTTAGCCATATATCTCCAATGTTGACCCAACTTGGTCATAATTAATGATTTCTTAATCAACTTGTGAGACTTTTGTTATCTTTCCTTTAAAATTTTGAATCAAGATTCATTGATGATAATAATAGTTCTCCTGGCTTCAGTATTAGGATAATATTTGTCTCATAAAAGGTATGTGGTAGTATGCTGTCTTTCGAAATTTTTGAGGGAAAATGTCAGTTTTATTAATATACATTCTTTAAAAGTTTGATGGTATTTATCTGTGTCAGGAGTTGTTACCTTCCCTTTTGGTAATTTCTACATATTTAATTCCATTTCATTTTCAGAAATTAGATTATTTAGTATTTCTAGATACTTTCCTAATATTATGGATATTTTACATTTAAAAAAAAACCTCATACCTTCCATATTAGAATCACAACTAGGTATTGCTTCCAAGACAGAAGAGGGATAAGAGCTAGGCAAAAGGGATTAAGTGACTGCCCAGGTTCACATACCTAAGAAGTGTCTGAGGCCAGATTTGAAGCCAGTATATCCTTTATTTTCTATTCAAATCTGGCACTTTATTTTATTGGGTTGCTTAATCTATCTAAATTTAAAGTTATTAATTTAAATATTTTTCTTATTTTTCCCCTAATTTTGCTTTTTGAACTTAAGATTTCTTTTTTGTTCCTTTTTCTATAAAGACAGGATGCTATCCAGACTTTGTTTCTCTTTTCTTCAATCCTCAACCTCTCCAATCTATCATCTTTTCAAGTAGTTTCAGAATTTTTTTTATTAATTTTGTTTCTCTTTCTTCCTTTTATTTCACCAAATTCCCCCCTTCTTTCTTTTCTCTCAGTAATTTGTTAAAAATCCCCATTTCTAAATTACCCTTAAACTTAATTTGTTTGTTAGTTTTTCTTTTTTGAAAAATGATTTATTTTCATATTTTCTTCAATTCTCTCACCTTTCTGTCTCTTCTAGATTTTTGCTCTTCAGTTTGTAAATTTTACACTTATCTATTCCTTCTTTAGCCTTTTTTATTCCTCAGGAAAATAAAGCTACTAAGATATATATTTTAAATTTCCTCTTCTAGGCACTTTTTTCTACTCTTTCCATTTCAGTTTCTCCCTTTTTTTGTTTTTCTCCCTCTTTTTCCATATTTCCAAGTCTTCTGTGAGACAAGTAATTATCTTTTCATTGTTATCCTATCACCTTTCCAATATCAGACATTCTCTTATCATTTCTTGTTTACAAAAGTTCCCATTATATTATTCCCTCTCTCAAAATCTGTTGATTCACTTATGGGGATCAAAGCAAAGTTAAATGATGGAATATTATTTATACTCTCCTTTCATTTGATTCATAATTTCTCCTAAATCTTGAAGCATTTGAATACATTTTGGTCTCTTGGGTAACTACCTCTCTACTGTTTAATATTAGTTTCTCTCTCTTTATAGCTCTCTCTCCCTTCCTCTCTCCTTCCCTCTCTCTCTCTCTCTCTCTCTCTCTCTCTCTCACACACACACACCATGAATATGAGTTAATTATTTTTAATGATAATTGCTCATTTTAGTTGTTTTGTTTTTTGAGCATATTGTAAGCTAAATAAAGTTTTCTTATATTTTTTTAAGGAAAATTCTTTCCACTCCCTATTTTTGGGTGTACAACATATCTATTTTCTGTCACCTTATTGCATGTTGACTTTTTAGTCTTTTAATTGGTTGCTAAGACAAAAGTGAGTGTGAACACAAAATATTTGAAAGGAATAACTTAGTACCCCTCCTTTGAATGACTAAGAATTGCTATACACCTCTCATTTCTGGAAGAGTTAGCAATGGTGGTGAAAGTGTCAACTTCTTTGATGCTGTTGCCCCATTTCACTCTCTGGGCACCATACAATGATGAAACCATGATGCTACCTTTGTCTTCATCTCTGCTGTATGTATTCTTGTATAGGCAATGTAATGGATCAGGTTATGCACTTGTGAACTTTAAAAGGCTCAGAGAGTGATGAGTAGCTCCATTAGTATGAGAAATTGGTAACAGCAGGTGCAATCCTGGAATGTATTAATTGTTCTTTTGGCAAGGAGACTTACACAATAGATATATGGATATTCAAACTTCATAATGATTATAGAATGTCAAGGTCATGATCTATTTCTCACATTCTAAATAAATTTAATCTGTTTGACCAGGTGATCTATAGTATCCTTTAACAGCAATTTTTATTTCTCTTATTCCTGCAACTGGTCTTCACCTAAAGGTTCAGCATCACACTTTTCAACTATAGTTCCCAAATTTCCTAAGAATATGCCATTTGTACTTTGAAAATAAAACTATAACTAATCTGGATAGCACACTATAAAGTAGAAGCATGGTCCTGTCAACCAAGGTCTGTGTAGCAAAAACTATGGTTTTTCTAGTAGCAATTTATGGCTATGAGAGTTGGATTATAAGGAAAGTTGAGTGTCTCAGAGTTGATTTTGAAATGTGGTGCTGAAGAAGACTTTGGAGAGTCCTTTAGGCAAGAAGGCTGTCAAATCAGTCAATATTTAATGAAATTAAATCAGACTTCTCATTAGAAGGCCAAATTCTGAAGCCATAGCTTAAATATTTTGGGCATATAATAAGAAGACAGTATGCATTGAAAAGATCTTGATGTTGGGAAAGATTGAAGGGGAAAGGATAAGGAGATTGTACAGGATGAGATGAATAGATATGAACATGGAATCAATGAGCAGGAGCTTAAGTAGTCCCAAGTATTGTTTCTCCCTTTTTAGGGAAGCTGAGCCTTTGAGTTGGTTCATGTGATAGGAAAAACTGCTAGAATGGCTTTAAATCCTGCCTAGCATTTTGTACATGAATAATCTCAGACAAAAGTTTCCTAGCTGTAAAATATAAATAATATTTGAACTATGTATTTCTCAGAGTTTCTATAAGGCAATGATTTTTAAACTTTAAAATGCTATGAGCCTCTTTCTTTTCAATTTTTATAAGAGTATTGATTTAGAGATTGCAGGGAACTTGAAGAGAGATCACCCAGTCTAACCTTTTGTTTTTATAAAATAGGAAGCCAAAGGTCCAAAGAATGGAAATGGCTTGTTCTAAGACATGCACATAAAAATTCAGAGATCCAGGAATCCAGATCCAGAGATCCTTTGATTCAAATGTCTATTATCTTTCTTTGTTATATTTCTATTATCTATCTGGGTTAACTCTGAGAACTTGATTTACATTACCATTGTGAGGGGAGTAAGACAGGGTTGGGGAATCTTATGATTTGCTCTAATGTTTCCATTTCAATAAGTCTAATCGAGATTTCATTTCACAAAATCACAGTGTATGTGGACAAGTAGGTGACTCAGTGGATAGAGAGCTAAGGCCAGAAAGAGGTCCTGGGTTCAAATTTGATCTCAGACACTTCCTACCTATGTGATTCTGAGCAAGTCCCTTAATTCCCATTCCATTGCCCTTACCTTGCTTCTACCTTAAAATCAATATATTGATTCCAAGATAGAAAGTGAGAATTTTTTTTAAAAACCAGAGTATATTCCTGGAATCCTGAACTCTCTGCTCAAATATTGTTGCTATAGAAATGGGAAATTCAAGCAGTTACCACAAATGAGGTCAATATTTTTGTGATATCTTTAAAATTTTGGCTTTAGAGCTTCTTGGAAGAAGAAGCTTGGAGTGAACAGTCTGTTTTCTATCTTGCACAACATGTGAGAAAATGTCATTGGCAGGGTCAAAGCACATCTGATTTCTAGAAACAAAATCTTTTTCTTTCTCCTTCTCTGGAACTTAATGGAACTCTGGAACTTGGCATTCAGGGTAACGGCACTCTGAAGCAATGGGGACACTATTGGCTTCCTGCTCACAAAGGAGGAAGTGATGGAGAGTTATAATTCAGAGCCCCGCTGGCCATAGCCCAAGCAGCCAGTGATTCTTTGTAAAGTTTACATTTTGATTCCTACCCTCTCTCTCAACTCTAAACCTTCACATTCTTACATATGTTCTTTATCAAATTACCAAGAAAATCCAGTGACCACTGATTGGTGATTTTTGGTGTGATTAATGAGAGTGGCATGGGGAAGTTAAGGAAAGTTTTTGAAACCTGTACAGAACCAAGAGACATTCTATGTCCACACCGTATAAAAAAGGAGAAATGATCCCAAAAGAAGACAAAAATTGTAAGAAAGTATTAGCTGCTTGGGCTTAAGTCAGAGATAGAAAAGGAAGGTCAGACCTTAATACCTTCCTATTGGTTCATAGACTAGAACTCTGTCCTTCCAATTTATCTTAACTGAGCCATAGAGGAAGAAGGGAAGGAAACATGTCTAAAATTCAGACATCACTGCCAGCATCATCTCCTCTTCCACAAGTCTGGAAACTAATTCTTCCTTTCCAGCTTCTTTCCAGAAGCCTTCAAAGTCAGATTCAAATATGTTGTCAAAATGATGCATTCTGCCGTAACTCCTATTTGAATGTCCTCTCTCCACAGCAACACTATTCTAGCAGAAAGCTGGGAATCCCAGCGTTGGAAAAAAAACAAATTCAGAAATGAAGACATCTCTGAAGGATAATTTTCATTCTAATATAACTGACAAATGGCCAGTCAGCCTCTTAGCAATCTCCAGTTAAGGAAGAACTCACTGCCATTCCCTTTTTCAACAACTCAGTTAAGAAGCTTTGAAAGGTCTTTCTCTTTTTTTCCCCTTTTTATAACAACCTTAAATTTTACTTTTTTCAACTTTCAGCTTCCATTGCTCTTAGATCTATAGCCAAGAAAACAAAACTAATCCCTCTTCTCCTTAATAACCCTTCAAAATTATAGCAAACATATCCTCTCCACCAGCTCTTCTCTTATCTAGTCCAAATATTCTCAGTACTTTCAATCAATTCTAATGTTGGCATGAGATTAATGCCTTAAAATATCTGGACTGTCCAATTCTGGATGTTGTCTAGCTTATTAATATCTTTCCTAAAATGTGGTATTAGCAAAAAGGAACATAATATTCTTTCTGTGGTGTGACCAGACCAAAGGTCCATGGAACATTCCACTCTGCTCCTATTCCCAACTTAAGACCTAGATTCTAATTAACTTCCTTAGTTGCCATATAACAGGATTGACCTAATTTAGCTTGCTATCCACTAAAACACTAAGACCTATTTAAGACAAACCACTACTTAAACAGGTTGCCATTATTTTTCATCTGGGAAATTACCTCTTGAACCTCTCAAGCACTACTATATGCCAGCCATTGTGCTAAGCACAAAGAAATACAAATATAGACAAAAGAAAGACAGTCCTTTTCCTCAAGAAGCTTACATTCTTTTTTTTTCATCCAGTAATGTTTTATTTTTCCAACCTCCATGTGAAAAACGATTGTTGGCCTTCATTTTCTAACATTTTGAGTTCCAAATTCTTTCCTTCCCTCTATCCTCTCCTCCCTCCCTCCCTAAGATGGTATCTAATATGATATAGATTTTACATGTGCAATCATGTAACATATTTTTTTCATATTAATCATGTTTTGGAAGAAGACACACACACACACACACACACAAATGAAGAAAATAAAATGAAGTGTTCTATTTCAAAATGCATCCAGACTCCATTAATTCTTTCTCTGGAGTTGAAAAGTATTTTTGTCATAAACCCTTAGGACTGCCTTGGAACCATTGTATTTCAGAGAATAGTTGAGTCATTCACAATTGTTTGTCAGACATTATTGCTATTGCTATGTATAATGTTCTTCTAGTTCTGCTCATTTCACTAAATCCGCTCATGTAGGTCTTTCTAAGTTTTTCTGAAATCTTCCTATTCATCATTTTTATAGCACAATAGTATTTCATTACAACAATGAATTATTTAACCATTTTGCAATTAATGGGCATCTCCGCCACTTCCAATTCTTTGCCATCACAGGGGGAGAAAAAGTTGTAATAAATGTCTTTGTATAAATAAGCCTTTGTCAAATTTTTTACATGTCCATGGAATACAGGCCTATTAGTGGTGTTGCTAGATCAAGTTTTATATATTTTCATAGCCCTATGTGCATAGTTCAAAATAGAACTTACATTCTAATAAGAGAAGACAACAGATTAAAAAGCTTTAAAAATATAGAAGGGAAATGATGATAAAATCTGAAGAGTCAGTGGCAGAGCTAAGAGAATATTAAGAGATAGATGTTCTGTGGCCCTTCTTCAAAGTGGACATTAAGGTAATCTCTCATCAATACGAGAAGTATTCCATAGATGCAGTAGGATGTTCTAGGGCAAGGTTGGAGACTATTTCAAGAAGGCCAAGTCTAAGGAATCAGAAACATACCCAGGAGAAGAATAAGGCACGGCTGCCTCAGATGACCCTTCAGATATTTTCCAGACCTAAATCTAATATCCCATTTTTGCCTTCATATGAGATTTAGTTAAATATTTTGCTTGTAGCTAGGTATACTATCTATAGCATCTAAATGGTACTGGTCCTTAATCAGTAAATAGAGTGCTGGCTTAGGAGGCAGCTCCATAGTAGTAAGTCATCTTACAACCTATATAACTGAGAAAGTAACTTAACTTCCATCTGCCTATTTCCTCAATTATAAAATGGAGATAATAATAGCATCTACCTCTTAGGTTTATTATCAAGATGAAATGAGATTCTATTTGGAAAGTGCTTAGTACAGTGCCTAGGATACAACTTTAAAAAAACTTGTTTAAAAACAAAAAGCAACTTAATAAAAGCATGTTGCCTTTTCTTTTTCCCTAGAGCAACCCCTTGATCTATCAGTCTAGTAACTGTCTGACACAGGAGTGAGGTTTGTCTGATACAATCCTTTATTGATATATTCACTAATTATCCCCTTAATGTGACCTTATAGACTTGTGCCACGAACTGAAATTAAGCTTGAGGGCTTATAGATTTCAGATCTACTCTCTTCTATTTTTGAATATCAAGAAGGTACAGTACCTTGCCTATTCTCTCCAATCTTTCAAACATCATCAACATCACATTCATCCTATTTATGGATCTGTCATCTAATTATAGATTTTACAAAATTTTTCTCATAATTTTATTTTTATTATTTCCTTTCTGGAATGGGTTTTGTGGCATCATTTGAATTAGAAGAAACAATAAAGAAGATATCTCTGCCTGAATACCATGCCAACAGAGGCCAGAATCCCTACAGGGTATTTTCCAGTACTTCATCCAGTCTGGTTTTAAATGACTCGAGTAATGGGCTTTTCTACCATTTCCTTTGAATGGCAATTTCACTGTCCAGGCTGTCTGATGATTAAACTTTTTTTTGTCTCTCAGATACATTCTGACTAGACAGGTCTATGCTCCATTTCATTCCATTTTTTTTTAACTCTTTGGTGCTGAGAATAGCTTTTCTCTATCCTGTTTTGACCAACATTTAGTTGGGATTTGGTTTCCTCAATTTGTTCTCCATATATCAGTTCCTAGACCTTTCCTTTTGCTTCCCCCCCAACTTTCTTCTAGCTTTCCTCAGATGCTTGTTTGAGAAGTGACTTAGTGAGAAGATAATAAATATTGCAGAATCCCAATAGCAATTCAAGGTGCCTAAATGGGCCCCCAGAGAAGGGATTCACTACCACAGTAGTACATCATGGAGCAGTGTTCTGACCATTGCCAAACAGAGCTGGGATAATGCTTAGCAAAGACTTTGCAATCCACTGGGCATTTTAAATGAGAACAGAGTTCTTTTTTCAGAGGAGCACTGGACAACATATGAAAAAAGCAAGGAATTTCAACCTTATATTTAAAAGTAACTCATATAAATTTAGAAATGAGGGGAAAACTAAACTAAATTTCTATGTGAATTGTGCTGCTGTAAATAATTTAAGTTATGTTCATGCAGAATTACCTAGGTAAAGAGGAAACCATAAAGAATTATAAATTCAACCCAACCTCTGCAACTCATTTGCCGGGAAGTCTCAGGGAAGTTACTTTATCTTTCTGAAACTTGTCAATCAGTATTTATTAAATATATACTATGCTACAGGCATTGTGTTTATCTCTGGGGATAAAAAAAACAAAAGGCAAAATGAGCCCTGCCTTCAAGGAACTCATATTCTCACAGGGTAGATGACAAGTACATTGTAGATTAAATTCAAGATAAAAGGAAACCTTGGAGGGAACCATGAAAGGGTTAAGGAAATTGCTATTTGAATAGAGTCCAGAATGAAACAGGGATTACAATATGGGGAGGTGAAGAGAGAGAGGATATCTGGAGACAGGATGGTCCAACTAAAAATGGTCAATTTTAATAATACAAAGTTTTAAAAGCTTTTGTACAAACAAAACTAATGCAATAAAAATTTTAGGAAAGTAATTAGCTGAAAATAATGCAAAAAGTTTCTCTAAGAAGCATTTCTTTTCCAACGTATATAAGGTACTCTTTCAAACTTCCAAGATTCAAAGCATTTCCCCAGTAAATACATGATCAAATTATATAAGCAGGCAATTTTCAAAGGAAGACAACTAAGCTATCAAGAATCACATAAAAATGCTCTGAATCTTATATAATTAGAATGAGCATTAATGAAACTATAAAGTTCTACTTTACACCTTTCAGAGTAGCAACAGTGGCAAGAAAAAGATGAAAAATGTTAGAGGGCCAATGGGAAAACAAGTATACTAGTGCATTGTTGGTAAGCTATGAAATGTTCCATACCAGCATTTTTGGAAATCAATTTAGAATTATTTCTAGAGTGTTGACTCATCTATATTTCTACTAGACTTATAGTCCAAATAAATAAAAGAAAAAAGTATATGTTCAAAATTATTTAAAGCAGTTCTTTTTGTTAAAATCTCAAATTGGAAACTAAGAGGCAATTTATTGGGGAATGCCTAAATGAACACGTATACAAAAGTACAAGTATATGAATGTGATTCAATATTTATTATGTCATAAGAAATGATAATATGGACAGTTTCAGAAGGAACCTCAAAGATTTATCAACTGGTACAGAACAAAGTGAGTAGAACTAGAAAAATATATTATATAGAAATACAACTTTGAAAGGCTTTAGAATTCTGATCAACTTAATGATAAATCATGAGTTAAAATTATGAAAATGAAATATTATTCACTATGTAGCTATGTATTGAAGGACTTGTTTTCCAGACTTTAAAAAATGCTCTTGGTTTGGGAAAGGGTTAATTAAAAAAACTACTAGATATTTGGAAAATGAAAGTAACACACTATTAATTGGAAGAATAAATATGTGAGTGTATTAGGACATGACAAAGATTATTTCTTATTTTTGGATTTCGTTGTCCATGCTAGAATAAGAGTATCATAGATTTTGAGATAGAGGGACTTCTAAGTTCATCTACTTTACCCCCCCTCATTTTACAGATGGGGAAATTGAATACTAAAGATCTAACCCTCCTAGGGAAATTGATTTCTGCTTTTGTGGGGAGAAGAAGGGCCATGGCCAACTTCTTGTTCTTTCCCTTAGCTATCTCCAAGAGCAATACCAAACCACAATCCAAGAGGCACATTGCTTTGTGGGAATTTCAAATCAACAGCTATTTCCCTGATCACTCTTTAGCTTAGACTCACCACATTAGCTCCCTTTGAGTAAAGACTAATTATAGAAAAAGACATCATAAATACTTCAGTAAACCTCTTTATCAAAGTAAGTAGGAAAAAAGTAAAATTTCTATGATCAATGTTATTATTATTTTCATTTCTATTTCCTGAGCAAAGATGAGAATTTGTGTAATCACTGTGCCCCAAAGACTATGGGACTTTTCCAACTGACCTACAGTCATCTTCCCATATTAGAATGTGAGCTCTTTGAGAGCAGGGAACCTCTCACTTTTCTACTTTTAGCCCCAGCATTTATAGCACATTAATATACATTATATTGTGTATATATATATAATATAACATATTATATATACAACATAATATGAATACATTATAGTGTATATATACAATATACAATAATAATACATTGTAGTACATTAATAAATGTTTCTTTTTTCATTTATTCAGGAATGTCAAAAAAGAATTACATTTAAAGCTTTAGATAACTACAGATATAGAAATTAATATCCAATGCAATTCAGTTTGAGCCAATGGAACAGCATCTATTTAGCACTTACAACAGACAAGGCCCTGCCAGAGCCACTGCAGATAAAAAGAATTCTTATTTTTAAGTTTTGAATGAAGCTAACAATGATATAGCAGAGAATTGTGGAACTAAAATTTTCCAAAGGAAAGGAAAGAATTCTAACCAATCAAAATAAATATATCCAGCTAGTCCCCACAGGATTTTGGAATTGAATTATCAAGTGAGAACTAGCTGATGTTCAAGCATTTGTGTGAGCCTAACCATCAATTCATCTACAAGATTTCTTTGAGTATCTCCTAGGTATCAGGCTCTGAACTGGGTGTTGGGAGTTCAAGTACAAAAAATGAAACAACCTTTACTTACAAGGAGTTCATGTTCTACTTAGGGAGATAAAAAGGACATTTTCTTTGTTCCTGTCCTCTGACTGGGAGAAGTGCCAGTTGGGAGCATTCACCCATGATAATAGCCTTACCACCTTTGGAGGAGGAATTTAAATTCTATGATCCAAAGTGCCACAGGCCTGCTCCAAAAAACAAACCAAACAAATGACTCTGGAGTCTTTTCTTTCTCTCCATAGATCATAAGTGAGTGTTACTCATAAAGTATCCAAACTCCCCGAGCATATGTGTCCACTTCCACTATTAAAGTGGATTCAGGTGCTTGGCATGACTGTCTCCAGACAGACATTCTTGCAGTAATTGATGGCTTCAGTCTTACCGCCCTGTCCTTTCCGATTTGGACACACTCACGTTGTCTTAAAAGGAGTTTCAGCTGCATCCTTAGCCTGAAGAACACGTGGGAAGCAGCTCACACTTTTCTTTTATTAATATAACCTATTTTCACATTCTCCAATGACAAATTGCCCCAAATGAGCTTTTTTACACCTCCTCTCAGCAGACTTGATGAGAAATTCATCTGGAAACCACAGCTGTGCACTGGAGCATTGTAAAAGCTAACTATCTGTGGCAAGGCAAGGGAAAGAAAGGGAAGGAGAAGGAAAAGAGAACGGAAAGGGAAAAGAAAAGGAAGAGAAGGAAAATGGAACAGAAGGGAAAGGAAAAGAGAGGGGGAAATGGGAAGAGAAGGAAAAGTGGAGGGAAGAGGATTGTTACAATGAGGATCAAACAAAAAACATTTTTTTTTTTTGTAAAGCTTCAAAGAAGCACTTTTTTCTGGCTCCAAATGTATATATGGTCATGAATATGTGTGTGCATGTGGTGATAAGGAAAGTTAATATAGTGGAGCTAAACAGCTAGTGTAGCAAAGTACAATTCCACATTTTTTTCTTAGTGTTTCAAGGTTTACTGAATACCAGAAATGTGGACAAACTTGTATGGAACACAATCTCTGCCTTGAAAATACACACCTTTGAAACTGAAAAAATAAGAAATCATATGGAAAACAGTCAAGTAATTTTATCCATAGATATATTTACATCTTATTAAATGAAGCATTGTCATGCTTCTTTTAAAAATATTTTGCTGCTGTTCTAAACTTTAAAATAATTAGAAAACACAAATCAGAAAACATTTCAAGATAAAAGAGAATAAGGTAGCTTAGTAAAGAATCCACAAAAATTAGATACATACAGTTTTGAGATTCTCAGATACAGAGCTATGTATATATCTTCATATACAAATATCCATATGAGCTCATCTATATGTATTAAAAACTAGATATATAGCTCTATGTTACGTAGATTTGTATATACAACTATCTCCAGGGATCTACTTGAAGTTGTGTATAATTAAGATCAGAGCAGCTATGTCTTTTATAGGTGATCATTCTCACGATAATGCTGTTACTGTATCCAATAATCTGAGTTTGATCAATTCATCTATGTTTTTCATGGTTTTTATGAAACCATCCCCCTCATAATTTTTTATTACACAATAATATCCAATCACAATCATATACCTCAACTTGTTCAGCCATTTCACACACACACACACACACACACACACACACACGCTGATAAAAATATTTTTGTGCAAATAAGCCTTTCTCCTTTTATTTGATCTATACCAGTAGTAGTATTGCTAGGTCAAATACTAGTAGTAACTTTGCTGAGTCAAAGGGTATTCTATTCCCTCTTCTCTTAATCTGGGCAATTCATATTTTTATAAATATCCATTTTTTTCACTGATGGTCAGTTTTATTAGCATAATTTTTTGAAATAGTTCCTAATGATTACTTTAATTTCATCTTCATTCATTGTACATTAGCCCTTTTCATTTCTAGTACTAGTAATTTGATTTTCTTCTTTATTTTTATTAAAAGCTGATTAAGGGCCAGCTGGGTAGCTCAGTGGATTGAGAGCCAGGCCTAGAGATGGGAGGTTCTAAGTTCAAATCTGACCTCAGACACTTCCCAGTTGTGTGACACTGGGCAATTCACTTGACCCCCATTACCTATCCTTACCACTCTTCTACCTTGGAGCCAATACAAACTATTGACTCCAAGATGGAAGGTAAGGGTTTAAAAAAAGGGGGGGATTAAGACAGAGTTTGTCTATTTTATTGTCTTTTTTTAATAAAACCACCTTCTAGTTAATTTATTTGCTCAATGTTTTTTTCCACAACTTTCATTTTTATTAACCTTACCTTTGATTTACAGGATTTCCATTTTGGTGTTAAAGCAGGCATTTTAAAGATGGTCTCTTTCTATATTTTTAGTTGCATACCTAATTCATTCATGTGCTTTTTAAAATGATGTAAGAATTTACAATATAAATTTTTGCTTAGGTTCTGCTTTGGTTATATCCCACAAATTTTGGTATGTTTCATTGTTGTCATTATCTTTAATGAAGTCATTGATGCTTCTATAATTTGTCCTTTAACCTACTCACTCTTTAGAATTAGGTTATTTTACATCCAATTAAGTTTTAATCTATGCTTCCAAGATCATTTCTTGAATATAATTTTAAGCTATGTTATGCTCTATTACATAGCAAATTTTTGTGAAGGTACTATTTTCAGCAGAGGAAAAAATACCACCTCCTTTCTATTCTCAGTCAATTTTTTCCCAATATCTAACTTATTTAATTTTTCTGAAATTCTCTAGACCTCATTCAGTTCTTTCATATTCTATTTATTATTCCTTTTTATAGTTTATTATTCTATCATAGTTATATGTATTTTTTAATTCTGAGAGGGGAAAGTTAAGGTCTCCTATTAATATAATTTTACTGCCCATTTCCTTTTAACTCATTTAACTTTTCCTTTAAGAATTTTGATGCTTTGCCATTTGGCTCATATATGGTTAGTATTTGTATTACTTCATTGTCTTGGGTATCTTTTAGCAAGATGGAATGCTCTTTTCTGATCTGGAATTGTGACTAGGTCCCCTGATTCCACGTGATCAACGATAATGGTCCTTTCTGCCCTGGAATGTGACCCAGAAATACATATGGATGATAAAATTTCTTTTTTAAAAAATTTAGAATATTTTCCATGGTTACATGATTCATGATTTTCCCAACCCCTATTCCCTCCCCACTCCTGGAGCTGACAAGCAATTACCTGGGTTATACATGTATCATCGTTCAAAACTATTTCCATATTATTCATATTTGCAATAGAATGATCTCTTAACATCAGAACCCTAATCATATCCCCATCAAGGGATATGATCAATCATATGTTTTTCTTCTGCGTTTCTACTCCCATAGTTATTTATTTGGATGAGGATTGCATTCTTTCTCATAACTTCCTCTGTATTGTCCTGGATCATTGCATTGCTGCTAGTAGAAAAGTCCATTACACTTGATTGTATATTTGCCACAATGTTCAATGATCTCCTGGTTCTGCTCTTTTCACTCTCCTTCAATTCCTGGAGGTCTTTCCAGTTCACATAGAAATCCTCCAGTTCATCATTCCTTTCAGCACAATAGTATTCCATCACCATCAGATACCACAATTTGTTTAGCCATTCCCCAATTGATGGACACCCCCTCATTTTTCAATTTTCTTGCCACCACAAAGAGTGCAGCTATCAATATTTTTGTAGAAGAATTTCCCCCTATTATTACTTTGGGTTACAAACCCAGAAGTAGTATCACTGGGTCAAAGGGCAAGCATTCCTTTAAAGCCATTTTTGCATAATTCCAGATTGCCCTTCAGAATTGTTGGACCAGTTCACAACTCCACCAGAAGTGTATTCGTGTCTGAATTTTGCCACATCCCTTCCAATATTTATCACTTTTCTTTGCTACTGGGTGTAAGGTGGTACCTCAGAGTTGTATTTATTTGCATTTCTCTAATCAGGAGGGATTTAGAAAGACTTTTTCATATGCTTATTGATAGTTTTGATTTCTTCATGGGAAAACTGCCTATTCATATCCCTTGACCATTTGTTGATTGGAAAATGGCTTGTTTTTGTTTGTTTTTTTCTTTGTTTCTTTTGTAAATTGGACTTAGCTCCTTATATATTTGGGAAATTAAACTTTTATTAGAGAGTTTTGTTATAAAGATGTTCTCCCAGTTTGTTGCTTTCCTTCTAATTTTGGGTGCATTGGTTTTGTTTGTACAAAACCTTTTTAATTTGATATAATTGAAGTCATTCTTTTTACATTTTCTTTTTTTTTAATTTTTTAATCATTTATTAATATTCATTTTTAACGTGGTTACATGATTCATGTTCCTCCTTTCCCCTTCACCCCCCGCATTCCCCCCACCCATGGCCGCTGCACATTTCCACTGGTTTTATCATGTGTCCTTGTTCAAGACCTATTTCCAAATTGTTGTTAGTTGCATTGGTGTGGTAGTTTCGAGTCCACATCCCCAATCATGTCCTCCTCAGCCCATGCTTTCAAGCATTTGTTTTTCTTATATGTTTCCTCTCCTGTAGTCCTTCCTCTGAATGTGGGTAGCGTTCTTTACCATAAATCCCTCAGAGCTGTCCTGTGTCATTGCTTTCTGCTGGTACAGAAGTCCATTACATTCGAATTTTACCATAGTATATCAGTCTCTGTGTACAGTGTTCTTCTGGCTCTGTTCCTTTTGCTCTGCATCTGTTCCCGGAGGTCTCTCCAGTTCACCTGGAACTCCTCCAGTTTATTATTCCTTTTAGCACAATAGTATTCCATCACCCGCATATACCACAGTTTATTCAGCCATTCCCCAATTGAAGGACATACTCTCCTTTTCCAGTTCTTTGCCACCACAAAAAGCACAGCTATAAATATTTTCATACAAGTCTGTTTATCTATGATCTCTTTGGGGTACAAACCCAACAATGGTATGGCTGGATCAAAGGGCAGGCATTCTTTTATAGCCCTTTGAGCATAAATCCAAATTGCCAGCCAGAATGGTTGTATCAGTTCACAACTCCACCAGCAATGCATTAATGTCCCAATTTTGCCACATCCCCTCTAGCATTCATTGCTGTCCCCTTCTTTCATTTTAGCCAATCTGCTAGGTGTGAGGTGATACCTCAGAGTTGTTTTGATTTGCATTTCTCTAATTATTAGAGATTTTGAACACTTTCTCATGTGCTTATTGATGCTTTTGATTTCTTTACCTGAAAATTGCCTATTCATGTCTCTTGCCCATTTATCAATTGGGGAATGACTTGATTTTTTATACAATTGATTTAACTCCTTGTATATTTGAGTAATTAGACCCCTGTCAGAGTTTTTTGTTATAAAGATTTTCCCCAATTTGTTGCTTCCCTTCTGATTTTGACTACACTGTTTTTGTTTGTACAAAAGCTTTTTAGCTTAATATAATCAAAACCATTTAATTTATATTTTGTAATTTTCTCTAACTCTTGCTTGGTTTTAAAATCTTTCCTTTCCCAGAGATCTGACAGGTATACTATTTTGTGTTCACTTAACTTATTTATAGTTTCCCTCTTTATATTCAAGTCATTCACCCATTCTGAATTTATCTTGGTATAGGGTGTAAGATGCTGATCTAAACCTAATCTCTCCCATATTGTTTTCCAAATTTCCCAGCAGTTTTTGTCAAATAGTGGATTCATGTCCCAAAAGTTGGGCTCTTTGGGCTTATCATACACTGTCTTGCTGATGTCATTAACCCCAAGTCTATTCCACTGATCCTCCCTTCTGTCTCTTAGCCAGTACCATATTGTTTTGATGACAGCTGCTTTATAGTATAGCTTAATATCTGGTACTGCTAAGCCACCTTCCTTCACGTTTTTTTTTTTCATTATTTCCCTTCATATTCTTGATCTTTTGTTCTTCCAAATAAACTTAGTTATAGTTTTTCCTAATTCAGTAAAGAAGTTTTTTGTAATTTGATAGGTATGGCGCTAAATAGGTATATTAATTTGGGTAGCATGGTCATTTTTATTATGTTAGCTCATCCTACCCATGAACAATTAATGGCTTTCCAATTGTTGAGTTCCAGTTTTATTTGTTTGGAAAGTGTTTTGTAGTTGTTTTCATATAATTGCTGTGTTTGTTTTGGTAGATAGATTCCCAAGTATTTTATATTGTCTAGGGTGATTTTAAATGGTGTTTCTCTTTCTACCTCTTGCTGCTGTGATGTGTTGGAAATATATAGAAATGCTGATGATTTATGTGCATTTATTTTGTATCCTGCAACTTTGCTAAAGTTGTTGATTATTTCTACCAGCTTCTTAATTGATTCTCTAGGATTTTTTAAGTATACCATCATATCATCTGCAAAGAGTGATCGCTTAGTCTCCTCATTGCCTATTTTGATACCTTCAATTTCTTTTTCTTCTCTAATTGCTACTGCTAGTGTTTCTAGTACTATGTTAAATAATAGAGGTGATAATGGGCATCCTTGTTTCACTCCTGATCTTATTGGGAAGGCTTCTAATTTATCCCCATTGCATATAATGCTTGTTGATGGTTTTAGGTATATACTGTTTATTATTTTTAGGAAAAGTCCTTCTATTTCTTTTTTACATTTTCTAATGTTCTCTATCTCCTTCTTGGTCTTAAATTAATTCCTTTCCCACAGATCTGAAAGGTATACTATTTTATGTTCACCTAACTTATTTATGATTTCATTTTTTGTATGTAAGTCATTTACCCATTTTGAATTTATTTTGGAATAGGGTATAAGATGTCCTTCTAAATCAAAATTTCCCCATACTATTTTCTAATTTTCTCAGCAGTTTTTGTCAAAGAGTGAGTTCTTGTCCCAAAAGGTGGGATCTTTGGGTTTATTGAACACAAACTTGCTGTGGTCATTTATGCCTAGTACATTCTATTGATCCACCCTTCTGTACCTTAGCCAGCACCTTATTGTTTTGATAACCAATGCTTTATAGTACAGTTTAAGGTCTGGTACTGCTAGGCCCCCATCCTTCACATTTTTTTTCTGTTATCTCCCTTGATCTTCTTTTTTTTTTTAAATCCATACCTTCTTTCTTGGAATCAATATTATGTA
The DNA here is from genome assembly GCF_016433145.1 of Gracilinanus agilis. Lineage (NCBI taxonomy): Eukaryota > Metazoa > Chordata > Mammalia > Didelphimorphia > Didelphidae > Gracilinanus > Gracilinanus agilis. The sequence continues at coordinate 9,845,094 of NC_058135.1, read as the reverse complement.
TTGGTTCTAAGGCTGAATAGAGGTAAGGTTTAGGCAATGGGGGTTAAGTGACTTGTCCAGGGTTATACAGCTAGGAAGTGTCTGTGGTCAGATTTGAACATAGGACCTCCTGTCTCTAGGACTGCTCTCAATCCACTGAGCCACCCAGCTGCCCCTTCCCTTGATATTCTTGATCTTTTTACTTCCAGATGAACTTTGTTATAATTTTTTTCTAATTCATTTTTAATAACGCTTTTTGGAAGTTTGATAGTTATGGCACTAAATAAGTAGATTAATTAGGTAGGATTGTCACTTTTATTATGTTACTTTGTTCTACCCATGAGCAATTAATGTTTTTCAAATTAATAAGATATAGTTTTAATTGTGTGAAAAGTATTTTGTAGTTGTCTTCATATAATTCCTATATTTGTCTTGGTAGATAGATGTTGAGATCTATTTATCATCCTCACATAATCTTATAAGGACAGCTTAGTTGATAAGAAAGTAATGGACACAGAAGATCTTTCATCCCATGATTCCAGCTCTGTCTTTTGCAGCATGGAGATTATTATATATACTTTAAGATTCATTTCATGGAAAAGAACCTCCCAAAACTTCACAATTGCACAGAAATACAGATTATGTCATATCAAAACACAAAAGGTCTTTCTCAGGGAATTATGGAAAAGAACGCTACCTACATTCAGAGGAAGAACTGCAAGAGTGGAAACACAGAAGAAAAATAACTGCTTGAACACATGCATTGAGGTGGACATGATTGGGGATGTAGACTCAAAACTACCACACCAATGCAACTATCAACAATTTAGAAATAATCTTGATCAATGACACATGTTAAAACCAGTGGAAATGCGCACTGGCTGTGGGGGCGAGGGAAGGTGGGGGGTGAAGGGGAAAATAAGAGCATGAATCATGTAACCATGATAACTTTTCTAAAAAATAAAAATTATTGAAACACTAAAAAAAAACACAAAAGGTCTCATTGACTTCAGAATAGAACAAGACCAAAGCCAAGGTCAAACTTTGCCTGGGTCCTTAACAGAAAGCTGCATCAGGGAATATTTTCTCGGGGATGAAATACCCTTCCTAGAGGAATTTATGACGTTTACTGTACTTTTGAAACAAAATCAGTTGTATTTCTGACCAAAGGAGAGAATGTTAACCTCTTGACTGTTGGTTTGCTAGGAGCTTAAAGCTTTTCATTAAGGCCACAATACTTTTCAACAAGAGAAGGTGTGGATCACAAAAGGGGTCAAAAGAGGAGTCTCAGATTTTTATCTATTTGAGACTCTGTTTCTCTTATTGGCCTCCCACAGATAGATTCCTAAATATTTTATATTGTCAAGAGTTATTTTAAATGAAGTATCTTTGTCATACCTGAAAGATCTTTACAAATTTCCCAGGATCATCGTGAAAGTTTGGGATTTTCCATTTTAAGTTCTCCACATCCTTGGTTCTAAATCTCATATGCTGTCTCACGTGGAATATTCCATCATCACGAATGATAGATAAATTGCAAAGCAGAAAAATATGAACTGGTTTGTCCCCCTTATTTAATGAATTCCATTCCAATTCTGCCTTAGAAAGTTCTGATTTAACACCTTCACCAGCATTACCATCTTTATCATTATTACCAGGAGCTTGACCATACCCATTGTCCAGAAACTTTTCTTTTTTCATATATAGTTCAATATTGTTAACTTGAATCTGTAATAACTTCATCATGATCTTTAATTCAGATCCTTTAATAAACCACTGAGTTATAACCTTAAATGTGTATGCCATATATTTTAACAACCACTGCATCCTATATATAATATAGCCACAAAACAAAATCAATGGTATGTGTGCCACCATGTCCAGTAATGTTATCTCCCACATTAGCCTTATTTTCACAAAATTAAGCCCCATTTTTATATATTTGGGAATATATAAATGCTAAATAAAGAATATCCCACAACAGATTCCACAACATCATTATAAACTTGTCCACTATATCTTCCATTGTTATCATACTTGGTAATGTACCAGTGGTATTGTACTCCACTGCTATACAAATAATTAACTAACACACAGAACAGTAATCACACAAAAACAATACCACTACAATAGACCAAGAACAATAAAAACACCCAAAGGGGGAAAAAACACAGGAGAAAAACTACTCCAGAGGAAAAAAAATGAAGAAAACCCTTTCTCTGGGACTATTTCAGCCTTGATAGTAAATTGGCTTCACTCAGGGATTTTATCAGTGAAACGGGAAGGGGTGGGGGGACAGGAAGGGAAGTAAGCAGTTCTTAGGAGCTCACCCTCACCACTGGCTTGGAGCTTTCAGACCACAGCCAATGACTATCCTCCCTCACAGAATGTTCAGAACCCTCTCACTTCCAGTTTTCTCCAGCTTTCTTACAGTAAACTTCCTGTCAACCTTACTTAGCTCCTCTCTGGTTCTAGTGCCAATGGGGAAAAAAATGATAATATTAGGAATGGGGAATTAAAATAAACTGAGGACACACTCACTCCACCTAAGGGAAGAACAAACAGCGGAATACAGGTAAACCAAATGGGGTTGTGAGTTTCAAGAATGTCAGTTAACTTGTAACTGCCAAACTGCCAACCAGGTTAAAAAACAATGTAGTGGATTCTTATAACTAAGAGGAGACAGGAAGTTCTAACAAAATTGTGTTTAATGGTAAAGACTGAGGGAAGTAGGGAAAAGGGTATTTCTAGTCTAAAGAATAGCCTAATAGTTTAACTAACTAGATATCTAACTAAGCTGGTCTCTTACTAACTAAAAGGGGCTGGAGAGGAATTCTCACAATAAAGGTTCAGAGATGCTTCAAGCTGGTCACAGATGTGACAGGAACCAGTTAATCCAAAACCAGTTAATCAAAGCAGCCAGTTAATCCAAAACAGACTCCAGGGAGTAAGGCAGATTAACCTGTTGTCCACCAACAGTTAACCCAGTCCTATCCTCAACCTAAGTGTTATGATTAAAAATGATGAGGGCCAAGATCAAAAGGAAGAATAGTATTTTAATAAAAGCCATGCTGATAGAGATAAACTGACCACGCGCCTGTAAGAAAAAAACTATTTCAACCTCACCTCCGCCATTTACCTTCCTCTCTCCTCGAGCTCAGGTAACTAAAGAGGAAGTTCCAAGTCATTTCCCCCTAATTTCAAACAGTCCCTCACCTTGAATACATCATCCAAAACAGGAAACCCATTAGGGATCACGGGAAATGTAGTTCCAAGTATCCCAAGTGATTTTAAATGACACATAAGTCACGATGTTTTCCTTGCAAAATCTCCTTCTCAGTGGTATCCCACACTGGCAGCTTCTTGGGTATATGGCAAAACCTGGACCACACAGCCAACACTCTTCCTTTCCTCCAGCTTGGTCAAACTCCCACAGCTCTTTTCAAAATCCCAGCTTCATTCCATTATGGAACCCTCAGGTTTTTAGACACAGCCTGGGTACTACTGCTTAAACTCCTCATTACACTCTTTCTCTTATTGGCCTCCCACAGATAGATTTCTAAATATTTTATATTGTCAAGAGTGACTTTAAATGGAGTATCTCTTTCGAACTCCTGCTGCTGAGTTTTGTTGGAAATATACAGAAATGTTGATGATTTATGGGGGTATATCTTGTACCCTGCAACTTTGCTGAAGTTGTTCATTATTCCCACTAGCCTTTTAGTTGATTTTCTAGGATTCTTTAAGTATACCACCATATCATCTGGAAAGAGTGATAGTTTAGTTTCCTCATTGCTGACTTTAATCCTTTCCATTTATTTTTCTTCTTTTAATTATTACTGCTAGTGTTTCTAGTACAATATTAAATAATAGAGGTGATAAAGGGCATCCTTGTTTCACTCCTGATCTTATTGGGAAGGTTCTAACTTATCCCCATTGAAGATGATACTTGCTGATGGTTTTAAATATATATTATTCATTATTTTGAGGAATGGCCCTTGTATTCCTTTACTTTTTAGTATTTTCAATAGGAATGAGTGTTGTATTTTGTCCAAGACTTTTCCTGCATCTATTGAGATAATCATGTGTTTTCTGTTGATTTGGTTATTGATACTGTCAATTATGTGGATGGTTTTCCTAATATTAAACCATGCATTAAACCATACATTCCTGGTATAAATCCCACCTGGTGAAAATGAATAATCCTTGTGGTAATTTACTGTCATCTTTTTGCTAGTATTTTATTTAAGATTTTTGCATCTATGTTCATTAAGGAGATTGGTCTGTAGTTTTCTTTCTCTGTATTTGGTCTGCCTGGCTTTGGAATCAATGCCATATTTGTGTCATAAAAAGAATTTGGTAAGATTCCTTCTTTGCTTACTTTGTCAAATAATTTGAATAGTATTTAGGATTAGTTGTTCTTTTAATGTTTCAAAGAATTCACTTGTGAATCCATATGGTCCTAGGGATTTTCTCTATGTTTCTTGATGGCTTGTTCAATTTCTTTTTCTGAGATGGGATCACTTAAGTATTCTATTTCCTCTTTTGTTAATATAGACAATTTATGTTTTTGTAAATATTCACCCATTTCACCTAGTGTCATATTTATTGCCATGAAATTAGGTAAAATAGTTCTAAATAGTTACTTTAATTTCCTCTTCATTAGAAGGGAGATCATCCTTTTCATCTTTGATACTGTTAATTTGATTCTCTTCTATTTTCAAATTAGATTAACCAGTACTTTATCCATTTTATTTGTTTTTTCAAAGAATCAGATTCCAGTCTTATTTATTAGTTCAATAGTTCTTTTACTTTCAATTTTATTAATTTCTTCTTTAATTTTTGGGATTTCCAATTTTGTTTTTATCTGGGGATATTTAATTTGTTCTTTTTCAAATTTTTTAAGTTGCAAGCCCAATTTATCAATCTCCTCCCTCTCGATTTTATTGCTATACACACTTAGATATATAAATTTTCCCTTAAGTCCTGCTTTAGCTGTATCCTATAGGTTTTGATATGTTGTCTCCTCATTGTCATTCTCTTTAATGAAGTCTGTAATTGTTTCTATGATTTCTTTTTTGATCTACCTGGTCTGAAGAATTAAATTATTTAGTTTCTAATTAATTTTAAATTTGCCTTTCCCTGGACCCTTGTTAAGTATAATTTTATCTCACTATGATCTGAAAAAGTTGCATTTGTTATATCTGCTTTTCTGCATTTGTTTGCAATGTTCCTATGCCCTAGTACATGGTTGATGTTTGTATATGTACCATGTACTGCTAAGGAGAAGGTATATTCATTTTTATCCCTGTTCAGTTTTCTCCAGATATCTATTAACTTTAATTTTGACTTCCCTTACCTCTTTCTCATTATTTTTTGGTTTGATTTATCTAGTTCTTAAAGGGGAAGGTTGTGATCCCCCACTAGTATGATCTTACGATCTATTTCCTCTTTGAGATCCTTTTAATTTTCCTTTAGACATCTAGATGCTATGCCATTTGGTGCATAAATGTTTAGTTATGATATTACTTCATTGTTTATAGTACACTTTAGGAAAATGTAATTTACTTCTTTATCTCCTTTGATCAGATCAATTTCTGCTTTAGCTTTGTCTGGTATCATGATTGCCATTCTTGCATGTTTTACTTTAGATGACTGTAAGATTGGGTCAGATTGGCAATGATTGGTAATGGAGTCAGAGCCAAGGATGAAGCTGGCTATCCAAGCAAAGAAGAGGGGTATGAGTGAACAGAATTCTTTCTCCTCCCCCTCCTGAGGCAGTTATATCAGAAGGAATAACAGTTTTATTGGAATCCCTTTTAGATCAGGAATGGAGGCTATTTAGGCTTGATTATCCCAGGGCTAAATTAGTTGACAGATAGGAAATAATCCCACTGAGATTAGCAACTTCCACAGTTAAAAGATTATTCCCCAAAGTCTAAAATGGATAAAGGTCCAGGATGTCTTCAAAACTACGGTCTTGCTCTCTAGACAACAGCTGGGTTCAGTGCTTGCCTGGATGGAGATTTTGCCTAGGTATTGTATGGAATTGGTTGGTAAGGTCTAAAATATAACTTCATACTAGCTTATAAACTTAACAAGGGAAGGGATTTATTAATTTCAGGAAAACAAGGGAAGGAGGGAAGTTTAGGATTAGGGGTAAGGAAAGCTATCTAATGTCTTCAGGAAACTTGGTAAATATAGCATTTCCCAGAAGGGAATGCTTTTGAATAACTTAACCTCTAACTCCTTCACAAACTTTTCTCTTAATCTAATGTTATCAAGTTTAAGATGATGAAGGCAATCTTGATTGAAGATCTATTTAAATTAGAAATTAACTGAGATACTGCAGCCCAGGTATTTTCCAGTGCACACAGTCTCATTTAGTCTGTATAAGGTAAAAAGCAAAGTAACACCCTGCTCTCTGAGGTCAGAGATGAGCTAACAAAAAGAGAAGCAATCCTCCCTCTCTCCCAGTCACCCTTGATCCCCCAAAGAGTGTGTTTTTCAAGCTGGGTGTCCTGGCTTTTTATACCCACATTCTTAACTGCCCCAACTGCTCCCTCTCCTGGAGTCCTGGGGGGTACTGTGGAATTCTGTGAGGCAGTTTCACTCCACTTAAGATCATGGATGTTACATAACACATAAGAAATTCTGCTCCAGCCTTTTACCTTGAATCTGTGTGTCACCCTGCCTCATATGTGTTTCTTGTAAAAGAAATAAAGCAGGATTCTGGTTTTTAATCCATTCTGCTCTCTGCTTCCATTTTATGGGTAAGTTCATCCCATTCACATTCAGTGTTATGATTACTGTGTATCACCCTCTATCATATTATCTCTTTTAAATCCTGTTCTATTTCCTTTCTCTCTGTCCCTTCTCACCACTATTTTGCTTTTTGTTACCTCCCATCCTCACTTCCCCCTCCCTCCAATTGTCTCCCTCTTCCCTTGTCTTATTCCCCTTCTCTTTCTGTATGAAGTAAGATAGAATTCTATACCCCACTGATTAGGGTAAGATAGAATTCTATACCCCACTGAGTATACTTGTTTTTCCCTCCCTGAGTCAGTTATGATGAGAGTAAAGTTTAAGCATTGCCTGTCACCACTTATCCTCCTTCTGTATAATGATTTTTCATTCTCTTTATGTTATATAATTTACCCCATTCTTTCTCTCCCTTCCCTTTTCTTTCAGTGAAACCATCTTTTTCAGCCCTTCATTGATTTTTACATATCATGAATATGCATACATACATATTATTCCTTAACATTATATTTATATGTACATGATATCATCATATATCCTCATATAATTCATATCATCATAATCAGCTTACTTTTCCACCCACTTTGTAAGTAAATTCCTTCTATCTTCTCTAATATTAAGAGCAATTTTTGAGAATTACAGAAATCCTCTTTCCTTATAGAAATATAAACATTTTGATCCTAATGAGTCCCTTAAATTTTCTCTTTTTTATGTACTTTTTTGGGATGCTCTTGTGTCTCATGTTTGGACTTCAAATTTTTGTTTAGGTCTAGCTTATTCCTCAGGAATGCTTAGAAATCTTCTCTTATTGAATGTCCATTTTTCCCCAGAAAGGATATACTCAGTTTTGCTGGATAGGTGACTCTGGGTTGTAAACCCAAATCTTTTGCCTTCCTGAACATCATATTCCATGTCTTTGATCCTTTAATATAGAAGTTTCTAGGTCCTGTGCAATTCTACTGGTAGCTCCATGGTATTTGAATCATTTCTTTCTCACTGCTTGAAGTAGTTTTTCCTTGCCTTGGTGGTTCTTGATTTTAGCTATTATTTTCCTGGAAGTTGTCATTTGAGGATTTCTTTCTAGAGGTGATCTCTGAATTCTTTCAATTTTCATTTTATCTTTTTGTTTGAGTATCTCTGGACATTTATCTTTGATAATTTCTCATGATATGATGTCCAAGGTTTTTTTCTTGATCATGACTCTCACATAGTCCAATAATTCTCAAATTGTTTCTCCTAGATCTATTTTCTAGGTCAGTTGTTTTTCTTTCAATAAGATATTTCATATTTTTTGTTGGTTGCTCATTTTCCTGTCTAATTATAGGTTGGCTTGGGGGGATAATGAGATGATCTGAGGGCTGTGAGCTCCGAGTGCCCTCTCTCCCTACTGATTCAATTGACCTTGAGATGCTGATAGCTTAAAGACTTGTCTCATATTTAGGTGTGAGCTTTTGATCTCACTCTGATCTTCATCAGGTCAGGGATCCAATCAGGCATACCCTTGATTGTACAGTCTTGGAGCTCCTCCCTGATCTTTAGGCAAAAAGATCAGTACTTCGTACTTGGTACTATCAGCCATGCCAACTAGAATTTTTTGGTCTGGGGCTCCAGACTTCTCCACAGGTTTGAAATTTCAAAGGGTATGGTTTGCCCAGGCAGGATCTTAGGTCTGGATGTTGGCTTGGCCATAGATTTCCAAACCCTGGACCACAGATGTTGGGTGGGGATGTGTGACTTGCTCTTGGCTTTCTCTTCCCTTCTTGCTGTAGTTTCTTGCTGGCTCTGCTCTCCTCTTGCCCCTGTGCCCCAGATGATCTTTGCCTACCTTTTGGGCTTTTCTTTTCTTGAAAGATGTTTCATTGTCTCCTTGTTCGTTCTTTTGCTCCTGTATTCATCTTGTGGTGATATTTTTTATCTTAGTGGGAGAGGATTCTTATGGTGGCATGGAGTTGCTCTGGATTACTCCATCATTTTGGATCCATCTCTGGAAGTCTTGATAAAATTTCTAAACAGTACCAGGTCCTGTGTTCAGTGTCAATAAAAGTTCCCTTGTAATCTTTTTTTGACTAGGCATCTGATCCACTTATTACCTCTTGGCTGAGAGCTCCAGCCAGTCCTGCTTCTGCTTTTTCAAAGCCGTGTACTGGTGCTGCCATTGTGTGTACTCTGAAGAGACCTCCACCCTGGTTTCATAGATCAGTGATGGGCAAACTATTGCCTGAGGGCCAGATCCACTGTATTGCAGTGATGGGCAAACTACCACCTTGTCCTGACCTGCAGGGAATAGTTTGCCCATCACTGTCATAGATATATATCTTGCCAATTTCATAAATTTTTTTGGTTTAGAAATATGTCTCATCCTGACATTTTATTGGCTATGCTAGTCTAGAATTTAATTTGTCACTGTTTTTAAATCATCTGGAAGGGAATTTTGGAAGAAGTCTGGTTTGCTGCCCCTTCTCCTTCTTGGCTTTTACAAACCTTTTGATAATGTTGCTGAGTTAAAGGGGATGCACAGTTCTTTGCTCGTGGTTCAAAACTGTTCTCCAAAATGATTTTTATCAGTTCATAATTCCACCAAAAGTGAATTAGTGTACTTTTTTTTTACAGATTCTCTTCAGGATTTATCACTTTTCCTTTGCTCTCATATAAGTCAATCTGAGAGCTGTGAGGTGGTACCTAAGAGTTGTTTAATTTTCATTTCTCTAATTGAACATTTTTCTTATAACTATGGTTTTAATTTCTTCATAATTTCTTCTTCTTACATGTTCATATCCTTTGAACATCTAATTGTGAAAATATTTTTTTAATTTCTTTGAGAAATGAGGGTTTTATCAGAGAAACTTGTAAATGCCCTGTTCCCCCACTGGTTTTCTGCTTTCCTTCTAATCTTGGCCACACTGGTTTTATTTGTTCAAAACTTTTCAATTTAATGCACAAAAATATCTATTTTATATCTTGTGATTCTCTCTATTTCTTGCTTAGTCATAAATTCTCCTCTTACTCATAGTTTTGAAAGGTTAACTATGCTCCCCTAATTTGCTTATGATATTACCATTTATATTTAAATGCATATTTTTCTTTGAGGATTTGGATAAAATGTTTTTACTTTCTTGCCTTCTTCTGAGTTTGTGTTTTGATCTTCCTTCTCACAAAACTAACTTTCTGTGGCCAGGTTCTTTTTTTGTCATTTGCTCATTTTTCCAGGCTATTTCTTGACTGATAATTTGGTGTTAAAGTTGGGTTTTGCTCCTATTGTGGAAGGACTACTGTCCCAAGCTTCTGGTTTTACCATGCTACTGTTTTCAGTGCTAGTTTTGGGTGCTGATAAGTTTTCAGTTCTTCTAAGGTAGTACAATCTAATTAGAAAGATGGTCATTGACTTCCTGGCCTGTGCTCTTGTCTTTGGGCAACTATGAACACTATCTTCTACCCTAGAACTGTGACCATGGTCCTCATTTCTGTTTGTTCTCCTTTTTGCTCTGGGATTTTGACCTAGAACCATGTGGCTCATGCAACAGAGTCCTTCACCCAGTGCTAGCACTATATAAGGGAACCTTATAATGTCTTTCTGACCAGCTTTCTCACCCCCTTATCATCTGTGGGCTGAGAGCTCTGGAATATACCACCAATTCAGTTACTTCAAAGACCTGCTACTGGCTTGCCACAAAACAGCCTGCACTGTACTGCACCCACTTTCACCTCAGTGAGTCAAACTTTTTCTGCTGATCTAAGTAGTATTAAATGGGAAAATTTTTCACACAATTCATTTATGTGTTTTGCCACTTCAGATTTGTTTTGACTAGTTATTTTAATATTTTTCATAGGAAAGTTTGGAGATCTCAGGTGAGTCCCTACTTTTTCTTTGCTATTCAGTTCTTCTACGATATTATTTTGTTCTTAAGAGCACTTTAGAAATTGTAAGCAATCAAAAAATAGCAAAAAATATTGAAAGACTGAATGAATACCAGTTATGAGATAGAAGAACTTTAAAGAAAATATTCACATGTTTAATAAAAGAACAACAACAAAGGATTTCAAGCAAGCTACCTGGTACAGTAAATAGAGCATGGGACTTATAGTTAGATAGACCTGAATTGAATCTAGTTTCAGATGATTATTAGCTGTGTGTTCCTGGGGAATTCACTTCACTTCTGCATGCTTCAAGTTCTTCCTCTGTAAAATGGGAATAATGATTGTATCTCCTGGGGTTGTGTGGGGATCAAATGAGTTAACAAATGTTAAAATTTTGCAAATCATAAACTCTCTATATAATTTTAGTTGTCGTTCACAGAATCTGAAAGTAAAAGTCCATTGGGTTGACAAAACACTAGTTGGTTGGTTAGTGTATTGACACGGTTTTAAACAGATTAAAAACTTTTAGAAAGATTTTATTTTAAAATAAACAATCGTGGGAGCAGCTCAGTGACTCAGTGGATTGAGAACCAGATCAACAGATTGGAGGTCCTGGGCTAAAATCTGGTTTCACTGACACTTCCTAGCTGTATGACCCTGGGCAAGTTACTTAACCCCCATTGTTTAGCCCTTACAACTCTTCTGCCTAAGAAAAAATACATAGTGTTGATTCTAAGATGAAAGGTAAAGATTTTTAAAATAAATTAAAATAATAAAGTAAAATAAACAATCTTTCTCTTTTCCTCTATACCTCCCCATCCCCCTTCTCTCTCTTACTCTCTTTTATACTCTTTATCTCTATGTCTTACTGTCACTCTGTTTCCCTTCTTGCTGCCTCTCTGTCAAGAAATGGACCTTTAAAATAAGTTATTTTGGTAGATATTTGTACGTATCAAACTTCATATTAATATGGAGCTCCTGATTCATCATCAGATTAATTGGTCCATGTTCAAATAAAAATTGAAAATGATGGAGTCTGTCTTTTGAAAATCATCCCATTTGTTAGTGGTCACTGTAGTCTGAAATTATTTACTCCATATTAACTTTAACTACTCTTTCCAATAATACATCATCCTATAAATCTCAAGGCCTATTGCAGTGGAAGCTTTGTAAGTGGTGAGTTGTTTGCTGCAGAGTCAGACAATAGTCCCCATCATGCTGTTAGAAAGCAGGAAGCATCAGTGTATGGAGGTTTCCCTTATTTTCTCTCACACAGTCCTGGTGGCAGGTGCCTCTTGTCACTGCAGGGTGTACATTACAGGCTTGCCTTGTTTATCATTCCATGATGAGCTGAAGTGACCCTCCCAGAGGAGAACATCATCAAATGCCCTTTGAACTAAGGAAATAGAATTTATTGCTGTTAACACATTTTACAGTTTCAAAGGTCATCAATGGGCTAGCTCCAGAGATTTTTTATGCTTTGCTTTGCATTTGTAAATACAACTGATTTATATCACTGGGTTGATGTGAAACCTGATATTCATTGTTTCACTAATGAGATTCTTATGGAAAAGTAGAACCATCAGAAGATTTATAGCTATCTTTGGAAATAAATATTGTTCAGTTACTTTGAGAGGAAACTTTCTGTGTCTATAATGAAAAAAGAGATAGAATTTTAAGAATTATAGTCTACCAACAAAAAATTGTCACTGGGTTCAAGAGGCTGAGTCCTTATGTCCTGTCTTCCACTAAGAGGCCTCTCTGCTGTCAACACACATATATCATATGGACAATGTTCAGTCTGGGAAAACTGGTTTCCAAAAGAGGAGATAGGCTACCTTTCTCACACTTTTCATCTCACTAATTCCCATCCCACACAGTGGGCAAAGGCTTAAATATTCATGACCATGTCATATACTGTAGGGCTTCCCCAAAATGAGTAGATAGAAAGGTTCTCAATGTCACAACAACAACACAAAAAAACACAACAAAAGCAAATAACAATATCAACAGTAACTAATATTTATATGGGAGTCTGAGTTTTGCAAACAATGTTACATATACTTATTTGATTGGAGGTCACCGTTATTATCTATATTTTAAAGATGTGGAAATTGAGGCTGATAAAAGTCAAGTAATTTCCCCAGGTTCATATAGCTAGGAAGTATCTGAGACCAGATTTGAATTCAGGTCATCCTGACTCCAAATCTAGAGCTCCTACCTACTTCACTATCTAACTGCAAGCCAAAATTTAATCTGAATCAGGTATGGGATAGATATTTATTTCCTACACAAAAATGAAATACTAAACACAAAAATATCCACAAGTGTGCACTGACAGAAATCAACTTAGTTTGTATTGTTATAATCTCTTGTGAGGGTAAGAATAAAACCCTATCAAAATATAAAGCAATTTGTAGGACTCATGGATAAGCAATTACATTTTATTTTATTTCTTCAGTATCTCCCAAGAATCCATGTGTATTGACCATTTAAGTCAAAGCTTGGGCTCCAGGTCCTTCTTTTATTGGTGGTATTTCCTTGGTTACATTTGTATGTGTGTGTGTGTGTGTACATATATATATATATATATACATACATATACATATAATAGTAGAATCCCTGACTTTCCCCCTAAGCACTTGGAATCATTCATTTTCTCAGGTGTCTTGAGAATAAAATCTCCAACAAATTCCAAATTAGGTCTCCTCCAATATGGACCTCCTCTGAATAAACTTAGTCAAGTCATCTACTTTTCTCATCATTGTTTTCTTCAGTGTCATTTCTACTTTCTCACACATTATAGATTGAAATGTTAGAGACCAAATGAGATAACTACACTGTCACTGGTGGAGAGAAGAGTTTGTTATTAAATTCCTAGTTCTTTTTTTCTTACAAATATGTAAAGATAAGGAAATATTCAAAATTAGAAAATTGGTGGGGCTACTGGACAATAGACATGCTAATTCAATAGCTATGGAGCAGTGAATTGGCCCACTAATTTTGGAAAGCATGTTGGAATTGTCTAGGAAAAGTTAAAAATTATTCATATCCTTAGACATAGAAATTCTAGTCCTAGAAGTATATTCCTAATGAGGTTATTGAAAGAAAAATCCCCCAAAGGGCTTTAAAAGACTGCCTTTTGATCCAGCCATACCTCTGCTGAATTTATACCCCAAAGAGATAAAAAAGAAAAATATGTGTACAAAAATATTTATAGCCACACTCTTTATGGTGGCAAAAAGTTGGAAAATGAAGAAATGTTCTTTGGGGATTGTCCAAACAAATTATGGTATTTGTTGGTGATGGAATACTATTTGGCTGAAAGGAATAATGAACTGGAGAAATTTCATGTGAACTGGAATGACCTCCAGGAATTGATGCGGAGTTGATTTGATTCAGGAGCAGAACCAGGAGAACCTTATTCACAGAGACAGATACACTGTGGCACAATAGAATGTAATAGACTTCTCTCTTAGCAGCAATGCAATGATCCAAGACATTTCTGAGGGACTTATAAGAAAGAACAATTGCTTGATCACATGTGTTGATGGGGATATGATTGGGCATATAGACTCTAAGAAATCACCCTAATGCAAATATTAATAATATGGAAATAGGTCTTGATCAATCACACATGTAAAACCCAGTGAAATTGCTTGTTGGCTATGGGCGGGGCGGGGGGAGGAAGGTACAGAAAGAACATGAAAGATAAATCCCATCTCTACAAAACTTCATAGCAATACTATTTTTTTAAAAGTAGGAAATTGGTGGCATGCCCAAAGACCAGGAGAATAGCTAAACAATTTGTAGTATATTACAAGGAAAAAAAGTAAAAGAAATATGAGAAAATATGAATAACATAATCCAAGTGAAGAAAGTAGAGCCAAAAGAAAAATATGTGTATATTATATATTTTAAACATGTATATATTGCTTAAAGAGAGAATAATGAAAACAACAATAAATGTCAGCACAATTCAGGTCAAATGCTAAGGACAATATCCACTGTCTTAACTTACTAAAGCTCAAATATATCCTATTAACAGTTGATCTTTCCAACAAACATTTATTCAGTGTAACTAAGTCCCAGAAGAGTTCCTGGAGTTTGAGAAATAAAAAAACAATATGGAAATTGACCCTGCACTCAAGGAGCAGATAATCTAAAAGGAGGAGAAAATAAGTACATAAATACAAAGTGTTGGGGGGAGAGGAGCACTAGCTTTTGTGGCATCCCAATAATCCTCATCTAAGAAGCTGTCCTTCAGCACATAGAATTTAGAAGCACATAGAATTCCAGAATCCCAGGAATGAGGAATAGCTGATGAGATGGGAGATAAAATGTTGTTCATAAGCAATAGAAAGATTACCATTTTGCCTGAATCATAGGATGTGCGGAAAGAATGGATGTGTGTTGAGGTTTTTAGCAAGTTGTTAACCCAAAAGAGTATTATATTTATTCTATCAATCACAAACACACTTTTAGATTGTTTTGTTTTAAAATGTGGGTGAATATACTTTTGGGGTGTTTCTTGTTTTGCTTTTCCTGGGGAGAATGTAGTATTTTCTCTATCAAAATGAAGAATATTGAATCACCTCTACTGTGCAAAACAAATACTTACCTTGCTATATACACAGCTACATATATGTGTATATACATATATACACACATACATATATATACACACATATTTCCTGAATTTCAACAATGAATTTCAGCTTCTCTTACCAACTCCCTATTCTCATATGTCATTGCAACTTCCTCTAAGGTAGTAGAGTACCAATTGTTTGCTCCACTGTTATATTGATGGGAATAGATGACTAGAAAAACAGGCAGATCTGTTCCATTATACATTAATGTGAACTACTTTTTGAATGATAAGATTAGGTTTTGAGATTGAGAAATAGATTTGGTTTAATAAAAAATAAAAATCATTTTACTATGCAACATGGAGAGTTAATCTTTTTAATAATCATTATTTTATTGCTCCTTGACAAACAATCAGAGCATCTGATAGTGTGGAGATGTCATCTGATAGAGAAAATAAATTGTAAATCCTTTATGTGATCTGTACTCCATTTTGAGCTAGTCATGACATGCCTAATACTGTTTAAGAGAAAAGTGGAACTAGGCATTGGACCACTTAGGACCAATTGTTTGAAAACAATTTCAATTTGACTAGCTCCTCAAATCAGGTCAAGCATTGCGTATGACAGTGAAGATGAACCTTTTAGAGACTATGTGCCATGCCCCTCCACAGACCATGAGCTGTGCCCTGCCCCATCCATGAGTGCCAAGCACATTCCACTCTCCCTTACTCCACACAAGGAAGAAAGAAAGCTCTCCCATTGGGCTGCTGGGTGGAAGAGCAGGTGAAATGAGGAATCTCCTTAGCCTGGGTATAAAGGGGTAGGGGAGTAAGCACTCCCATTAGGCTGCTGGTCAGAGGGACAGGTGAAGTGAAAAAATATCATCAAGCATAGTGAAGAAGGGGAGGAGAGCAGCTCCGCCCAAGTCCCTTTGCCTTTCTAGTAATGAATTGCAGGGAGGGGGGCAGCACGCATGCCCACAGAGAGTGCTCTGTGTGTCATCTTTGGCACACATGCCATAAGTTCACCATCACTAACCTATGAAGTCTTTGATGTCTTAAATTATATGTTTATTCACAAAATAAAGAAAAACACATGTAATCTCTTAAATTATTCAGCCTGAACCCAGGGATTTGTTGTTTTCATTTTCTACCTACCTAGAAGAAACAAAGATTGACTAGAGAGTGAATATTTATAGCATAGGATGTTAGAAATAAAGAGTGCTCCTTCCTGTGCCACCCTACTCAAAATCCTGGTGAACTTCCCTGACTCCAAGTTGGACTGGGGCTAGAATTTGACTAAGAATCTAGTTTTCCCTGTTCTACAGAGGAGGGAGAAAATGACATGAGTAAGCCAGTCTGGTAGCAAAGATGTGCAAGACAATGGGCAAAAGTGGTGGGGGGTGCTTCTGATAGTTCTGCTAGGAATCAATAGGTGGGGGGTGCTTCTGTTAGTTGTGTTAGGGACCAATATCTTCTGGAAATGAAAGATGGATGGAGAGAGACAGTGAAAGAGTGAAAGAGAGAGAGAGAGAGAGAGAGAGAGAGAGAGAGAGAGAGAG